>NC_081843.1:76925635-77271561 GCF_963259705.1 Myotis daubentonii | reverse complement strand
CCTGTGAGCCCCAGGAGATTTTGGTCTATCCCGGGTTTTTGCTGTATAACAGGCATTTTACAGTGGTTAGGAGCACAGACTTCAGGGTCTGATAGACTCAGATTCAAATTTGATGCTACCACTTATCAGCTCCGAGACCTTGGGCACATTTAACTTTTCAGCCTCAGTTGCCTCATCTGGAATGGGATATGAGTACATGTCTTACATTTGTGGGGGAGGGGAAGGAGAGAAGGAGGATCAGAGTAAATAAGATGATGTTTTTGTGATGGGTACAAATTGTTCCACAATATTTGAGGAGTGAGAGCATTCAAACAAAAAGTTATTATTGTCAAAGATAACATATACACAGAGCATATAAAATATATATGTGCATTTCTAAAAAAAAAAAATAAATAAACACCCACCATCAAAACAGAATAGCCATGGGCAAGAAATAAAACATTGCTAGTACCTTGTTTAGCATTAGGCTAGTACCTTGCCTAATGCCAAACAAATGGCTAGATTTACCAAAAAACTATAGGAATCGAATTTCAGATAAATAATAATTTTTAAGTATAGGTTTGTCCCATGTAACATTTGGAAAATACTTTTACTAAAATATTATTTATTATTTATCTGAAATTCAAATTTAACAGCTGCCCTATATTTTGTCTTGAAATTTTACTTAGATGGGTTACTTTCTATCACATTATGTCCCATGTGACTTTCCTCATAAATATTTCTGTGTTTTTCCTTATGGTTTTACTATCTGTGTATTGATTTTGAAATGTAGAGTTTAGTTTTGCCTGTTTTGGACTGCCATGTTTTTGTTGTTGTTGATCTTGTTTTTTTTATTTTTTTGTTTCCTAATTATGGCAAATCCAGATCCAATTCTCAAATGTCATGAGCAGTCTAACATCTGTCAGGTTTTAGGGTTCCCAAGCCCTTGACCTGGTGATCCAAGGACAATCGAGGAAATCTGGGGAGAGGCCTCCGGTTATCACTCTGCAGAACCCACTTCCAAAGATGCTTCCTGCCAGACCCACAGAGCCTTGCCAACGGCAGGTGGCCCTGCTGCTGGCCTTAGTCCCTTCATGCCTAGCTGGCCTTGGGGACGCATTGCTTTTGGATTCCAGCACCCAGATGCAACCTTGAGCCATTTCGTTCTAAGCTCCAGCACCTTGTGGAGTGCTGGGTGCATATGAACTCAAGTTTTACTACTTTGGGAAGGTACCAATGACCCCTCTTTCCTTACCCTGACCCCTGGAGAACTCCAGTCTCCTCTGCCTTGAGCCATTCTGTCTCAACCATTGTGGGTGGGAAAGTGGGGAGCATATCTTCTACTCACTGGTTTCATGAGGAGATTTATGGCTCCAGGGAGAAGTGCTGGATGATTTATAAAGCCAATGGCCCATCACTACCAAAGAGCTGGTTTATCCCTCCTAAGGGAAGAAGACTCAGCCTTTAGAAGAGCAGTAATGGCCTCCCATCCCCCAGGAATGAAGAGCTTGCTGCTTCGGAGCAGCAGAGATAAATAATGTGGTCATATTTGCATATGCTGCTACATTAGAGTCTCAAAAATGTACATATAAAGCACCCATCTCAATGCTTGGAAAATATTGAGAGTCACTAAATATACAGCTTGTGTTATTTTTTTTTGTACGATCTTTTCTTGTGCACCAGGCTTTTCTACCTATTTTGCAAAAGGTCAGAGACTACCATGCAAGGCCCAACTGAGGCAAAATACAGTGTCCCCTCTGCCATAGAGACAGTTTCTTTTTTAATTCAGATGCAAACTAGCAAAAATTAACATGAAATACACACCAGAGGGAGAAAACAAATGGTGGCAGGGCAGCATGCAGCCTGAAGGGCAAGGATGTGGGAGAAAAGGCAAGGCTGTCTTGTCCTCCTCACCTTGATGGGTAGGGAGTTAATGGGCTTCTGTGTGCCAAAAAGGGTCTCTGGCGTCTTTCCCACCACCTGGCAAGTCCCTCCTCCCCAGCTGCTCTCTAAGTCTCTGCCCAGCTGAGCCCCATGAAACAGCTCCAGAGACAGCACAGTGTAGGGAAGAGAGTCTGCCTGACCAGCCCCCAGGGAGAGCTGACCCAGTCAATATTTGTGGACTGCCACATTGACTGCTGTCTGTCAGCTGATGACACAAACAAGGGCAAACAGTCACAAATGGCCTCACTTGTATTTGACAAGGATCAAGGCCATTAAGAAATATGTCAGAGAACTAGACTATAGTTCTCTTAACAAAAGTCCTGACATCCCACATCTGCAAAGAAATCTTCCTAAAACTGGGAGGAAGATCTTGTCCTAGATCCTCTCTGTCTGGCAAAATTTACAAGTGTTATCAGTAAGGGCTTTGGTCTCACAAGGTTTCTTGTGTTGTTATCAGACACTGGGTGGCCAAGTGAAGGGCCTATCTCCAGCCTCTATCTATGCCCTTCTGGTTGCCCCATCACCTCTGTCCTCATATTAGGAGAAAGCAAGGGACATGAGGGCTCTCTGACTAGCCTAGTGATTGTCCTGGATTGTAGTCCCCCAGATTGCAAGTCAAAAATGCTTCTGGACTCAGCAACCCTACATGACATATGCAGTGGGCTTGTAGGACCAAGATTGCTTTAAGTATGAAGGCCTCTAGCAGAACACTTCAGTCTGTGTAGGAAGAAGATTCTTCCATTCATATTGAATCAGCCTTAGAGACTATTCTATTTATTTATTTGTTATATGTAGTATGAGTTCAGAGACCTATTCAAGATTTCAAAGGTATATCCTTTCTGGTTTTGTTGTTGTTATTGTTGCTCTTGTCCAAAACTAAAATTATAAATTCTTCCTATAGAAACCCAAACAACTTGCCTAAAAAATGCCACTTTCATGGCAGGTGATGAGGACTCAATAGAAAACATCATGGCCCAATTCTAAAGTCATTAATGTGAGATCCTACTCTTGCCTAACAGATGGCAGGGGGTGTTGTGTTAAGAAACGTTTGGGAATTCTAGCTCAGTCATATTGACCAAAGGGGAAGAAGAACTTTGGGCCCCCGCCCACACACCCACTCATTTGTGGAGAGGAAAGTCCCTTGCTGAGGCTGGAGGCTTTCCCTGAAGTTAGAACTAGCCCCTGACCTCCCACTGTGTGGGCCAAGGGAGGAACTGCAAGAGCTACAAGGAAAGACTCTGCATGGCCCCAGCAGGCCAGCCTTGGCACTGGCCATTTCACCAAGTCCTCCACACCCATTATCCTCACCGCCCCAAGGGCTGTGACAGCATCCTATTTACATATGAGCAGGAAGAGCTTGGACAGGCCATGAGACTGTAGAACACACAGCTACGGGCAGGGCTCCATCTGGAACACAGGTCTTCTGATTCCACAGCTCATGTTTCTCTTTCATTTCCCTTCTCCTTACAAATGTATTACCAGTTCGTGGAGAAATTTTGCAAAGTACAGAAAAACATGACATGGAGAGCTACAGCCACACTGTTACCACTCACAAGCAAGCACTATTTACATGTTACTGCATTTTTCTACTTATATTTACTTATGATCATTGTAGAAAATTTGCAAAGCACAAAAGTATATAAAAGTAAAATCTGAAATCACAGAGATAAATTGAAGTGCATTTCCTTCCAATATTTTTTAAAGTACATTTAAAAACAATAGAATATTCCCTTTTCTAGATACTTCACTTCTAGTGAAGATCATACTAGCTGCACATGCCACCAAGTCTTCCCACGGCCTTGCCACTATTGCCTATAGGTGGCCCTGTTGGCAGTACTAACGCAAAGAGGACTTCTGGGCAAAACAACATCCCCTCCTTTCTCCAGACCTCAACTTTATTTTTGAGACCTCCCAGCATATCTCATGTTTGTTCGCTAATTATCATTGTATACTTTTCTCTTAGTCCTTTTAACTGGTTTCCATTGTGTGAAAAATCATTCGAGGTTGGTGCTCTAACTGTCCCTCCTTCCATGAAAATCCAAGACCCCAGTTGGTCCCTTTCTGTACTCTCTGTCCCAACCTGGGGCAGTGCTCTGGGCAGACCTGGAGGAGGCTGCTCTTTCTCAGTCTCTTGAGATGTACTTGGATACCCTGGGTTCAAGGGCAGCATTTCCCAAACTTCAATGTGCACACAAATCACTTGGGATCTTATTAAAAAGCAGATCTTGATTCACAACGTCTTGAGTGGGTCTAAACATTCCCAGGCGAGGCTGCTGCTGCTGGCCCCAACACCATGCGTTAGGAGCAGTCAGGAGCAAGGCCCTAGAACTCCTCTGTGACAATAACCTTTCTGCCTAAGCCTTTGAGTCTGACCAAGGGTCAGGTAGGAACCACTCTGTCTTCCCTATCCAACTTGTCTCCTTTTTCTTTTTCTTTCCCCCTCGCAAATAAATTTATACAGATAGATGCCTGCAGGCTACCCACTCCAATTTACCCATAATCCCAGATATTTCTATATAACTCCTCCGCCACCCCCTTCCACATGCTCTCTTCCTCATTCTCTCTCCCTCCCTCCCTCTGTTCTATTGTCAGCTTTCCCTAACCCCAGATTCCCATAAACATCACTGGCAGAGAAGTTTAGTTATCTCTTTATCTGCTCTTGTCCATCAACAAAGAGCCTCATCTCATAACCATAATGACACCAGAAATTGTGCTCCTCACCCAAGGCCATTTTCTCTCTTAAAGGAGTTATTTTCCAGCTCTTAGAATCATTATGTTCCCACCAAAACAGAAACAAACAAGCAAAATATCCCACTATTGCAATAAACATTTTTGACACATTTACTTTGTTTGCATTTCTGAATATTTCCTTTTCAACATAGACCCCTAGAGTTGCAACTACTAGATCAAAAGAGATGAAAACTGTGGGCCTCTTGATACATATCAGTTCCCATTCTTCATGCATGGGGCCACACTGCCTACCACTGGGTCTTTGTGGTTTAATTTGAGGGGCTCTGAAAAATGGAAAGATGCTCTCTGCTCCTGAATAATTCTAAACTACGTCTTTCATGATGGCCGGAATCCACACCATCCTGCTTCAGCCATGAGTGCAGAAGATGTTGTGAAATACCAAAGTTACAATTACCCAGGTGAGACAGGAGACCGCACCATTAGGAGGCATTATGCTTTAACTCAGAGCTCTTCCTCCAATAGAGGAACCTCTCACTGAGCCCAGAGTGCTGGTAAGTGTGGGTGTATTGTTGGGGGAGGGACAGGTTGTATATAAAGATGAGAAACTGTAAAAGGGCAGCAAACTGAAACATGGATCTTGTTCCCTAACTCCCAACTCTCCACCCAACTTTGCATGAAGCAAGGGGCCAGGAGGACAAAGCAGTAAGGGCAGCTGTGGCTGTCATCCTGTGATGGGAGAAAGTAGGAGAGTGGACACTAACCGAGGGTCAGAGAGGCCCACCACCCACCTACTCTGCCACATAATTCTGCCTCTCCCAGTCAGGAGATGGTTGAAGATTCTCTGGCTTTCTTCACCTCTGAACTCGAATTCCACTCTCCTGGCTCTACAGATTTCTATCCACTGAGAGGCTGTGCCAACGCGGTGACATGGGCACTTTTAGAACTTTCCAGAGCTTCGGGAATTATCCAACATAAAATGTCTTTTCCTTTATAACTTCAAAGAAAGCCCAGGGTCTCTGTGAGAAGCAGCCCTGTCCAGTCCTGATGAACACTCATTGGTTCATCAAGAGCAAATTGTGCAAAGGAGAACACACAAAAAAGCAATTAATAAAATTTAGGGAATCAAAGTGGCATCAGGAGCTTTACATTTTATGGAGTCTCCTCATTAAAAGAGAAAAACAATGAGCCCTCTGACCGGGAGCCACTCCCTTGAGGCCAGCCACGGTGGCTCCCACAGGCTATTATCTCAGAGCCTCATTTCCAATTCGAATGGATGCCACCTGTCTTGTTTCGTCCTGCCATGGATGGTGTGTTCTGGTTTAAAAAGCAGAAAGAAAAAGACTCGTGTTGTGCTTTTTACTTAGCCAGGGTAGCATCTGTTTTCAGCCACAACAGGGCTGCTGGCTCAAGGACATATGCCAGGATTTTTTTTTCCCAATGATGATTTTTTAAATTCCCAGAAAAGTTCCCATTACAGCTTTTTGAAGGCATCTCTGCCTTACATCCTCAGCCCCTTGGCTGATCAGATGGGCATTTGCAGGTCCAGTACCTACCCAGTCCCAGGCTGTGGGTTGTTGTCATCAACTAATCAGTCAATTGTTCACATGTGTGAAGTCTAGATACCTGTAACTTTTTAGAAGTGATTTCAGTTCCCATGCGTGAAAAGATGGCTGCCAGCAAAAGTCTTTCTGAAGCACCCTTATTTTTATAATTAATCTTGTTGGCCTCATTTTTAAAAGAAAACCACATAAGCCATTGATGGTTTAGTTGTTGTGCCATTGGTGCCTTAGTTGTTGTGCTATTGGTTCAAAAATCAATCTTTGAAGTGTTTGTTTTAATTCAACAAGATTAATTAAGGCGAGACTAATGCAAAACACCTCCTTGGCCATGCACAGTGAGCTGCAGTGTATGACAGAAACAGAGAATTCTGGAATCACATGACATTAAAGGGTCACAGGGGGAAATTTCCCATCTCACACCTTTTGTTACCCAGCACCTTAGAAAGACATATCCCAAACGTGAGTGAGGGGACCCCTTTCACTCCTTAGCTCCTCTGTCACATTGCTGCGGCATCAAATGATTGAACGCTTGCAGTTTCCTGTCTGAAGCACACCAGGGAGATAGATGCTGTCTGTTGATTCCCTTGGCAAGATGAGTCTTCTCAGTCTTATCTTGAGAAAGAGGTAATAGTTTATGCCCAAGGATATATCTCTTGGGGAAATGGGAACAAAATCAGTGCCAGACTTTTCACAAAGAGACATGAGAATTCTAGGGTGTCCAGCCTTGATGGAGACAGGCAAGGTGGGAAAGGAAATAGCACCACCAATAACAACCTCAACAGAAACCAGAGGGCAACAATTATAAGTGCCATTAATGGAGCACCTGCTTTGTGTCATGCACAGATATGATTTCTATGTTATGGATGAAAAAACCAAGGCTCAGAGAGGTTAAGTAATTTGCTCAAGGTAACAAAGCCAGTTAATATGAGAGTGAAGAGCATGAGTTTTGGCCAAAGACTGACTTGGGTTGAAAACCCAGGTCTAACACTTATAGCTAAGTGATGTAGAGCACACCACTGAACCTCTCTCTTTCTGCTGGTTAATCTGCATTTGACACTTTATAGCAGCGGTTCTCAACCTGTGGGTGGCGACCCCTTTGGGGATCAAAGGACCCTTTCACGGGGGTCGCCTAAGACCATCGGAAAACACATATATAATTACATATTGTTTTTGTGATTAATCACTATGCTTTAATTATGTTCAATTTGTAACAATGAAAATACATCCTGCATATCAGATATTTACATTATGATTCATAACAGTAGCAAAATTACAGTTATGAAGTAGCAACGAAAATAATTTTATGGTTGAGGGTCACCACAACATGAGGAACTGTGTTAAAGGGTTGCGGCATTAGGAAGGTTGAGAACCATTGCCTTATAGTAATAAAGGGTCTGAGCTTTTAAGACTCACCCCTCACTCTCCTTCTTCTGCTCCACATCTGGGCAAGCTTACTAGAAAGCCTGGGTGCTCCCTCCTTTGGTGCTGGCTGGAAATTGAAACCACGCATGGGAACCTCACTCGGGCCCCACCCTAACCACCACAAAAACACCAAGCCAATCAGTCTCCTTCCCCTGCTCTTTCAAGCCAGTTCACACTTGCTTGGGAGCTGCCATGCTCTCCTAGAAAGCTTCATTGTGTGAGTTAAATCTTTTCATACTCTTTTAGGGGCTGTATGGTGTCAATGGTCTCAACATCCAAATAGAATTTTGTGTGGGCTCCATCCTGTTTCTTCAGTGTCCAGACCATTCTCTCCATCCCCGTATCTGCTTGTTTACTGGAAAACTATTTGCAGAGCATCATCAGTGTCCCTTGCCCTCTGGCCCATGGGATTAGTTAGACGGGAGATCAGAGGGGAGAAGAGAACTAGATTGGGATGCTCTTCCCCACTTCCTCCCTGATGCCACCCTTCTGGCTGCTGTGGCACCTCCCTCTGACAGCGGCTCCCACCAGGCATGCCCTCTTCCCATGCCAGCACTCCCTTTCCTCCTCCTGTCCCTTCAGCACTGGGGGTGGTAGTAGTTTACCAAGGCTGCATCTCTGAAACTTCAGCATCATTGATCAGTTCCTTTATCCCTGCCTCAACCTTATAAGGCATCTTTTCATTAAAGTTTCCTTATTGGAACTCTCTGAATTCAATTCTGCTTCTGACTCTCTAAGCCTCAATTCTCACACTTGTAAAACAGAGATAACTAATAATACCTCGTGATACGACATCACAGGATTGTTGTGGCGATTAAATAAGATAGTTCAGGCAAGCACCTAGCAGACTGCCTATACATGCTAGGTAAACTATTTTTGTTATTGCTTACAACAGCAATAATAATAATGAACAGTGATACTGGAATTAAAAATCCAGGTCTTTCTGCTTGTAAAGTTCATGCTTTTCCCATCAAGGTACACTTCTTCCATCTGTAGAGAGGTCAGACATTGCCTTCCCAGCCCATCTTGGAAATATCATGTTTAGACTGTCACATGAATTAAATCATTCCTTATTCCTTACTTAAACAAAGCTCTCCAGCTCAACAGATTTGTCAGTTAAATGGGAGCTCGCCAAAAGAACAAAGTGTACTGTTTTCCTTATAACATCTCAATGCCAGACATGATTCTATGTTTTGAACCCAGCAGGGACTTTCTGGAACATCAACTTGTCAGGCAGCCAATGAGAATTCAATATACATCATAGTAATTAATATTCAAATGATAGGCGTTTGTCCCACATCCATTATCAGAAACCAAATATTCATTAGGCAATAGACATGACCTTTATAGCTGCTAAACATGTGTGACCATTGCTCACGATCCTCTCCATCTGCCAATGCTCAGAGACACAGCTTAGAGGAAAGAGAAAATGTAGAGTCCTTAAAAATAGTCAGGAAATGTGACTCTCACTTAGAAAGACTCCCAGGTCAATGTAACACAAATACTAGATTGTACATGTAGACAAGGAAGGAGGTGGTACGGCTGTGGGAAAGTAAGGGGAGTTGGGTGACTATAGAAATCACCTGGGTTTAAGAAGTCATCCAGCTCCTAAGGACCGCCACCCACCTTCCCAGGCATTTTTCTTATACTTGTCTCCTGTCCTTCCTGGGGTTCAGAAAGCAGTGAATTAAAGAAGCAGTGCTTTTTATAACTTACCTACTTGGGTGAAGGGTTCCATCACTGAAATCACTTTAAATCACCTCTCCAGGGCACAATCTCTCAATAAATGAGTCATGTACAAAAACCTGGCACTGGATAGAATGGCAGCAAGATAGAACAAAGAACATGGCTTTGAAGCAGAAAAACCTTGGTTCAAATCCTGACTCTGCCACTCATTAGCTGTGAGCTTTTGAACAAGTTATGCAACCTCTTCCTACCCCTTTTTCTTTAGTGAATGAAGATAATGATACCTACTTAAAGGTTATTTTTAGAATCATATCAAATTTAGGAAAAGCACACAGCACAGATATAGTATCCTATACAATAAAAGGCTAATATGCAAATTGTCCCCACAAGTAGGAGTTCGACCAACTGGGAATTAGACGTGCAATGACCACCAGGGGACGGCTGGGGACATGGTGGGCCTCAGCAACATGGCGCTGGCAGCGAGCAGCAGCCCTGATGGGCCCCAACAAGAGCAGGACTGCAGCAGGATGGTGGAGCAGGTGAGCAGGCAGCGCCAGGCCAAGGCAGGTGCAAGCGGGGCACCAGATCACCCCGCTGGTCAGCCCAAAGAGGGCGACAGACAGTGGTGGCAGGGGTGGGGCTAGCAAGCTGGTGGTACCAGACCAAGGTGGGGTGCCAGGTGGGGCTGCAGGGCTGCAAGGCTGGGGGTGTGAGCTGGGGCTGCGAGGCTGGGGTCGCAAGCTCGGGCCGGATCTCCACAGGCCACCCTGAGCAACCCCACTCATGAACAAATTTCATGCACTGGGCCTCTAGTATGTTTAATAAATTATAGCTGTTGTTACTATTGGCCTCTACATAAATAACCAGAGCACAACTCAAGTAGATTCCATGGGAAATTGTTCATATATGACCCCAGAGCACCATCATGGGAGCCAAGATACCAGGAGTCCAATCTAATATATTGCCAATAACTTCCTATGATGTGGCCAAGTCAAAGTATTTTAGATGCTAATGGGGCCCTTCAACTATTTACAAAATTTCAGAGAGTCCAATGGAAATCACCTAACTGCTGGAGCTGAGGCTGCATGCGCACTGCATTTGCTTTCAGAAGGAACTATCTCAGAGTCACATACTTACCTTGATTGTTTTCATTTTGATCTGATATTCTAATTGACATTACCTATTACTTTAATTATCATAACTGAGAAAATCAATGAATTATTACTGAAAAATGATAAGGTTTTGGTAGGAAGCTCTGACGAAATACATGAAAGACATTTGAAAAGAGACCTTTGTTGATGAAAAGTCCAGATACCATTTCCTAAGGTACTTTTAGCTCTACCATATTATATTTCTACTAGGGGCCCGGTGCACGAAATTCGTGCACTGGGTGTGTGTGGGGGGGAGTGTCCCTCAGCCCAGCCTGCCCCCTCTCACATACTGGGAGCCCTCAGGCGTTGACCCCCATCACCCTCCAATTGCAGAATCGGTCCCTTGCCCAGGCCTGACGCCTCTGGCTGAGGCGTCCGGCCCAGGCAGCGGGTACCCGCAGCTGCAGCGGCCCCATGATCGTGGGCTTCGCTTTAGGCCCAGGCAAGGGACCCCTAGCTCCTGGGACTGCCAGCTTCGACCGTGCTCAGCTCCCATCGCTGGCTCCACCCCTACTTCCTGCTATCACTGGCCAGGGCGGAAAAGGCACCTGATTCTCCGATCATGGCTGGGGGGCAGGGCAAAGGCGGCCCCAGCTCTTAGCTCCCCCCTGGGTTTCCAATCACTGTCAGTGGCAGGGGGCTTCTTCCTGCTTTCCCTTTCGCCTCCCTGCATTGTGCCTACGTATGCAAATTAACCGCCATCTTGTTGGCAGTTAACTGCCAATCTTAGTTGGCAGTTAATTTGCATATAGCCCTGATTAGCCAATGAAAAGGGTAGCTCGTATGCCAATTACCATTTTTCTCTTTTATTAGTGTTGATTATTCTCCTTCCTGATTCTCCAGAAAATTTTCCCATAGGAGAAGAGTAAAGAGTATTTATTTTGATTCATTTTCCCTCACTTCTCCTCACCACACAAATGTTTCTGGTCATATGACACCAGCCTCGGGCAACCGTCTTTATACAATGGCCTCTTTCAGTCCTTTTATCATCCACAGACAAACAAGGATATAAACTACTGACTTATTCTTTCCAAAAATAATATGGCACATACTCTGGGCCAGGTACTGTCTAGATAATGGGAACATAACAGTGAACAAAACAGAAAAAATTCCCTGCCCTTATGGAGTTTACATTCTGGTGGGGAAAAATAGACAATAAACCAAATCATCAAACAGACAGATAATATACTGTTAGTGACAAGTGTCTCAAAGATGAGAAACAGGCTTGGTAAGGTTGGAGAGATAAGGCAGTCAGGGAAAGGTAGGGCAAGGAGGTGAAGCCTGAATAAATACTTGAGGGTGAAGGACAGATGTGTTGATAGCCGAGAAAGAATGCCAGTAGAGAGTAGAGCCAGAGGGGAGTGAACTTGGCTCCGCTGAGGGACCGTTGGCCACTGTGGCTGGAGAGGAGCCAACTGGAAGTTGTGGCAAAGGGAGCTGAGAGGTGGCCATGAGCCAAACCCTGTGGGGCCTGTGGACCATGGTCAAGACTGGATTTTATTCCAAGTATGTCAAGGGAACCATTGGAGAGTTTTAAAAATGGAAGGGACATTTCCAAGGATCTCATCAACAGCAAGCCTGGGGCAGGGACACCAGTAGCATTCTGAGCCAAATAGTGAGAGCGTGGGACTGCCAGAGCAATAACACGCAGCGGAGTCTGCTGTCCCCGTGTCCCTGGATTTGAAAGGAGCTTTTCCTCGCACTAAACAGGGAGTCTGCCCTGCTTGGAACCCTAATGTTGCTCTTCAACACTGGCAGTGGCTCAAAGTAATTACATGTAAAGACCCATTTTTAATATGATAGTAACGAGTATTAGAGGCAAATGCAAAACGCGTAACTGAATCACATAGATTTTTTAAAAATATATATTATATTGATTCTCCTAGAGAAGAAGGGAGTGGGATAGAGAGTTAGAAACATCCATGAGAGAGAAACATCGATCAGCTGCCCCCTGCACACCCCCTTCTGGGGATGTGCCTGCAACCAAGGTACATGCCCTTGACCGGAATCGAACCTGCGACCCTCCAGTCCGCAGGCCACGCTCTATCCACTGAGCCACACCAGTCAGGGCGAATCACATAGATTTTAAACTAGAAGAGTTCCTATAACTCACAGCGCATCTATTTCTCCATCTAGGCATGTCTAGATGCACCAGCATGTGAGTGTTGGCTGGCACAAAGCTTCTTCGCAATGACAGTGGATATATCCACTTATAGCAACACAATCTCATTTTTCTTGCTTGTCTGCTTGGAACAAGGGCCTGGACATCCTTTCTCAATCTACAATGTCTGCCCTTCAGATACTCACTGGGGACCCCAATTTTGAATGGTCAACCATGGAGCTTCTATTACAATACCATATTTGAGAGGTTTTTCAGATTTCACCGTCAAATCATTCCCAGTGTCAGCGGAGAGTAAATATATGTCTCAGAATGTCTGGGGATATTGCCTGAGTGGTGTGCTAAGAAAAGAAATTTCTTCAGAGATTTCATCATAAAAATATTGTTGTGATTTTCTTTGTTATATACCATACATCATAACATATCCATGTTTGCTTTAAAAGATAGTATTTCAAAATACCAATGAAACTGCTCAAATGTCTGTCCTCTGCCCAGCCCCACATTCGAATGAAGCATCCTCGACTGTGCTCTCTGTTTATCATGGGCTGTGATCCTCCCTGGCATCCAAGTTGGTACCTGGGAAGACATGCCAACTAAAGGCAGTCATTCTTCAAGTCAGGCCGCCAAGACTTCTGCAGCCAGACGAGGCCTCTAAGTTCCCTTTGGAATTCCTTCATATCAGTGGGACTTCAGATCATGTTGAGCATTTTCAACTAAAAATCAATGTAAAAAAACAAAACAAAATAAAAAAAGCAGCCCTATTAATAGCTGGTTGTTTATAATAACCATACAACAAATTCCTCCCAGCACTCAGGAAATTGTTCCTTATGAAATGTCATGCTTTTTAAAAATAAGAACTCATGAATCCCACCTTTTTTCTTTTTTTGCTTTGACTGAAACTCAATTCAATATTAGTAGCATTCCTTTGTCTAAGTTTCTGGTATAATTATCCCTCAAATGCCACCACCCCACCGCACCCTATATTAATCGGCTTTAGGGATTTTATTTAAATGTCTTTCAGATCTATTGAACCTTTACATTTCTTAATGTAAGCCATTTCAAAAATATTTGCTAAGCAGACAATTCCATGAGTGCAAGTCTGTGGAAGAAAGAGAGGGTCGTTTATTCATTCAGCAAACCCTCCCAGAGCTCCTCCTCAGCCAGGCCCTGGGCTAGCCTGGAATGAGGGTAGAGGGTCATGCAATTTGTTTCTTCTTCCTTTTCATTGGGGAGAGATTAAATGGCCTCTGTCTCCTCTAGTCCAATGTACTTATTGTCTTTCCTTAAAAAAAAAAAGAAAAATAGAACTTTACCTTTAAATTATTTATTCTATATGCATAACCAGCCTTGAAGGATCTTATTTTGGAGCATGTCTTCCCAGGCACCCGCATTCCCCACTCTGCCTCCCAGAGGAGCCACGCTGAATTTTCTTGAAATTCATGCTGTATAAATTGACATTTTAAAACCAATGCCAACTTCAAAATGCCAACACTGTGGGGAGAACTGAAGATTAGGGAACAATGTTTGACTGCTGTCTCTGGAAGCCAAGGGTTTGGCTGTGAAGGCTTCCCTGCATACGTCATGGCCCAGGCGGGAACACCAGACCCAGGAATGCTTGCACCCAGTTCCACAGCACTAACTACTTTAAACACTTAAGAAGCCAGCTCTCAGATGCCCCCAAGGAGGCAAATACCAGTGAGGCAAATATCACCTGCTCGGCTTCCAGAGCCTTGCTCATTAGATAATTTCCTCGTTCCAGTCTTTTTTTTTTTTTTAATATATTTTATTGATTTTTTACAGAGAGGAAGGGAGAGAGATAGAGAGTTAGAAACATCGATGAGAGAGAAACATCGATCAGCTGCCTCCTGCACACTCCCCACTGGGGATGTGCCCGCAACCCAGGCACATGCCCTTGACCGGAATCGAACCTGGGATCTTTCAGTCCGCAGGCTGACGCTCTATCCACTGAGCCAAACCGGTTCTGGCCCTCGTTCCAGTCTTGAGTAGGTGTGTGGCCCCCCTCTCTGGCTACCAATATTTTAAAAATCTTTCCATTTCATTCTAAAAATATTGCCAGCCTTTGGGAATGGTGAGAGCCTCGGCCACATGCCCTTGATTTCCAATGTGGTCCACATGGCTTTGCGGTGCATGTGCAAACCTTCCTCTGCCTTCTACCATCTGAATGTCCACTCCATACTACATCTGGGCACCTAAGCCATGCTCTCCTCCCACCCACAGGAGACTCCCTGGGGAGTTCTCACTGCCCACAGAGCAAGCATCCGAACATGACAGGAATGGCACTCCAGTCACTGCTGATCGCTCTGATGGGAGCCTGAGAGAGGTTCATAGAACCTACTGAGTTCTTTGTCCTTCTCACTCCCACACTGTTGCGCACATTCATACCTGCATTTTCCCTAGACAATGCCTATGGCTTTGAAAAGCCCAATCCTCTGTTACATCACATGGATGATTGAAATGCAGTCTTATTAAATTACTTTCTAATTAATTGACTCTCATGCTGCCAAGCCAGATCGCTAAAGGCTGAGTCCCTTCACTGTCTGACTTGCTTATTACTCAGGCCAACTCTGGCAAACTGTAAACATCTATAAAGACAATGTTGAGAAGGCCAGAGACCAGCGTGGAACTATTCCTGATCCAGGTTCTACATTGGCTCTTGCATATGTGGAGGTTAACACTGGTATCGATTTACACACAGAGACAAGTTGGGAAACCTTTGTAAACCAGTCTCCCCTAAGTTTGTCATGCTTTGCACATGGAGTTCATCCTATACGTATTAGCCAATGGGAAATGTTTCTCAATGTGTGCATTTAAATCTGTATTGATCCTGGATAGGCCAATAGTTTCTCCCATTAAAGCAATTGGGATTCCCTCAGGCTCAGCTTCACCCTCATTTCAGGACCAACCCAAGCCTTAGGCCGAGAAAAGAGAACCATCTCTGGGGTGGTATAGCCTGTGGTTCAGGGACTCATCATCCCTGCCGGTAACTTTCTTCAGAAACATCTATTCTACTTATTGTACTTTGACGCATTCCATGTCATCACCCATCTTTAATTAATCCCTCCTGTCTCAGAGGAAGAGGCCCTGCTCCTCCTCAAAGTCATTTGCAACCTGAGTTCCCCCCATGCCACCTGCTCGGCTTCCAGAGCCTTGCTCGTTGGATAATTTCCTCTCTCCAGTCATGAGTAGGTGTGTGCCTCCCCCCCCCCCCCGACCCCCTCTAGCTACCAATATTTTAAAAATCTTTCCATCTCGTTCTAAAAATAAAACTCCCTTGGTTCTGCCCCCCCATCCACCGGAGCTCTTTCTCTCCTACTCTTTCCCAAGATGATGAGGTTTGCCACCTCCTCTTGTCACTTCCCGTTCTCTCCTCAGCACACTGCCATCTGTCATCTGCCTCCAACGCCCCAGAGAACCAATTCTCATGGACTTTAGCAGCGACTCCCTACCCCCACCTCCTCAGCCCACTTTTCCTCTTCATCTTGCTGTCACACTTGACCTTGTTGGTTATGCCCCCACAACTACCTCTGGCTTCTAGCTCACCATTTCTCCCTGGGTTTTCTGTCTTCTGATCATCCTTTCTCTGTGTCCCTCTACTCTGTGCTCCCTCTTCAGCCTTTCCCCCCAAATATTGATTCTGCCCCTGACTTGCTTCTCTTTTTCATTCTAATTGCTCTCCCTAGAGACAATCAGGCACAAAGCTTTAAATTCAGACACATTCACTTTCCTATTCTGGGTTTGCTATTTATAAAGCTGTTAGACCTTAGGAAATCCCTTCACCTTTCCAGGCTTCAGTTTTCTCGTCTATAAAATGAGGGTAAATGATCACTTCATAAGTTATATAAACGTCTAATCACTAAGCTGTATATATGAAACTAATGTAAAATTGAATGTCACCTGTAATTGAAAAATAAAATAAATAAAACTGTAAAAAATGAAAATAAATAAGGGTAAATGATAACAACAACAACAATAATAATCACTCTTTCATGGACTTGTTCCAAGCATGCAAAGAGCCTGGGCAAGTGCCAATATACAGAAACGCGGTACATGGCAGCTATTTCCATTTTATTATCACCTTTATTGTCACGACCCCCAGAGTGAGTTCCTCTTCTCATCCTCTTCCCTGACCTTGGCTCATGCACTTGACTCATGTTATTCACCTGTACACCCCCAGCCCGGGCCTCTCTTCTGAACGCCAGCCAAGGCTGCAAACCATCTACTAGAGACCTGCTCTGCGATGTCCAAAAGCGCCTCAGCATATCCTGTTATGGGCTGGATTGTGTCCTCCTGATAGTCATATGTTTGAGCCCTGCCTCAGAATGTGATGGTATTGGAGATGGGGCTTTTAAAGAGGTGATTAAGTTAAAATGAAGTCGATGGAGTGAGCCCTAATCCAATCTGACTGATGTCCTGCTAAGATGAGGAAATTTAGACACACACAGAGATACTGGGATGTGCTCCCAAAAGAAACACCGTGTGAGGACACAATGAGAAAGAAGCCACCTGCAAACCAACAAGAGAGGCCTCAGGAGAAACCAACCTGCCCAGCACCATGATTTGGGCTCCTCGCTGCTGGACTGTGAGAAAACACCCTTCTGCTGCTCAAGCACCCAGTCTGTGGTGATTTGTTATGGCAGCCCTGGCAAGCAGTCTACGTCCCAAGATGAATCCCCTCTCTTGGTTGATCAATGACCACCCTTCCTTCTCCCTCATGACCCACATCTAATCCATCTCAGAGGCCTGTGGACTTTAATTTCTGAACAGTTCACAGTCTGTGCCTCACCTTTCTTAGCTCAGGCCCACATGATCTTTCATCTGATCTATTGCAACAGGCTCCCACTTAATTGGTCTCTCTCACCACATTATTTCTCCATTGCAGTCTACCCAATATGCCAGTTAGATTAATCATTATATAGCATAGGCTTGTTTGTATCTGCCTTCAGAAAAAAAAAAATAGTCTGTTGTTAACTCCCCACTGCCTGGTAAAAGTTCCTCAGCCTGACACCTGAAAGCATCCACAGTTTGGCTCCAGCTTACCCATCAGTCTTGTGTCCTGCTATTTCCTTCCTTAGACCTTTGCTCTAGTCGAACAAGAAAACCTACTTCTCTTGAAAAAGGGCTCCATCCTGTTTGGCCACTCCCCATTTCTCACCGTCATATTTTTCCCTTTAAGTTTCAGCTCAAATTCCACACGACTGAGCCTTTCTTCCTTTGTTCTCTATCGGAGGAGTCTTGGCTCAGCCCCGGACAGCCGTCATCATGAAAGCCTATGTCTCCAGTGTGTCCTCCCGCTCAACCGTAAACCCCCTGAGGGCCGGGCAGCTGACTCCCTTTCACCTGTATCCCCCGCGGTGGCCAGCGCAGCACCCTGCACATCTCTCTCCCACAGTGTGGATGGATGAGCAAATGAAGAATATCAGCAACAAGGTCATGAAGACACATAGGCCTTGATACCCTCCATAAGCCAATCTCCAAAAAAACAACTGCTCTTTCTGATTTCATTCTAGAAAATTGGGTGTTCATTCAATTAGCCAAAGTGGATCACTAGTCTATACTATATTCTGGAATTTAAGCACCAAAGAGGAGACAAGTAACCAAAAATGTTTAAAAAGGAAAATTGCGGTAGAAGGCAGGAGGTATCCTCCGGCTTTGCCCTGGCCCTGGGACACTGTTGTATGACAGCTTGCCACGTCTATTCTAGGAGAGGGAGACTCTGCCAGATAGTTATTAACTTGCTTGTCTATTTTGGCAAACAGATATAGTCCTGCCTCTCTTAAAACAAGAAAATGAGCTTATCTAAACAAAGCCTTTAAATAAATTGCAGGAACACCTAAGACTCAGAGAATATAAGATCACATACTTATTAGTTAGAGATAGTCCTTGGCCCTCTGAGCCTCAGTTTTCTTGTCTAGAGAATGAGGTAATACCTGCTTCTCTCATGCCAGGTACTTGTGAATCCAACCAAATGAATACATCATTTGAAAATTATAAAACCCATATAAATATATTACTTATATGACAAATATTTTCTATCTAATAACTGTGAGCTTCTTATCTAAATATAATAGTTCCTTGTCATCAAATAACTCAGTACGTGTTCGGACCAATTAGTCTCCCACCACCACCAAATTTCTGTTACTAAGTGTGAGTGAGAATGTGATATAATTTACCATGGGCCTGCCACACAATAGGTATGCAATAAATCCTCATTAAATTAGTTAATTGGTTAGTATTATACGTTTTTTTCTGATATGCTTCTAGTCACAGTGGCCAGATTCACTTCCCTTAGTTCTGTGGTCTTTCTACACATTTTATGGAAAATAATGGACAAACCAGGCCCAGCACAATGGACTGAAATGTTCTGTCAGCCCACATAGGGTTTCTCCTCTACTCCTTAAGAGCTTCTTGGCTATTTTCTGAGAGTAAGTCTGGAGTGGAAGGTGGGGAACACCTGGAGCTGAGGAATAGCAGGGAGGAGAGGTAAACGTGTGCACAGGACTTGGAACAGAAGACCTGAGATGAGTCTCTAGACCAGCCGTGGGCAAACTATGGCCCGCGGGCCGGATCCGGCCCATTTGAAATGAATAAAACTAAGAAGAAGAAAAAAGACCGTACCCTTTTATGTAATGACTAGGGGCCCGGTGCACGAAATTCGTGCACTGGGTGTGTGTGTGTGTGTGTGTGTGTGTGAGTGTCCCTCAGCCCAGCCTGCCCCCTCTCACATACTGGGAGCCCTCAGGCGTTGACCCCCATCACCCTCCAATCGCAGGATCAGCCCCTTGCCCAGGCCTGACGCCTCTGGCTGAGGCGTCTGGCCCGGGCAGCGGGGACCCACAGCTGCAGCAGCCCCGCAATCGTGGGCTCCGCTTTAGGCCCAGGCAAGGGACCCCTAGCTCCTGGGACTGCCAGCTTCGACCGTGCCCAGCTCCCATCGCTGGCTCCACCCCTACTTCCTGCTATCACTGGCCAGGGCGGCAAAGGCGCCTGATTCTCCGATCATGGCTGGGGGGCAGGGCAAAGGCGGCCCTGGGGCCGCCTTTGCCCTGCCCCCCAGCTCTTAGCTCCCCCCTGGGTTTCCGATCACTGTCAGTGGCAGGGGGCTTCTTCCTGCTTTCCCTTTCGCCTCCCTGCATTGTGCCTACATATGCAAATTAACCACCATCTTGTTGGCAGTTAACTGCCAATCTTAGTTGGCAGTTAACTGCCAATCTTAGTTGGCAGTTAATTTGCATATAGCCCTGATTAGCCAATGAAAAGGGTAGTTCGTACGCCAATTACCATTTTTCTCTTTTATTAGTGTTGATGTTTACTTTGAATTTATATTAGTTCACACAAACACTCCATCCATGCTTTTGTTACGGCCCTCCGGTCCAGTTTAAGAACCCATTGTGGCCCTCGAGTCAAAAAGTTTGCCCACCCCTGCACTAGACCCTGATTCTTTCTACTCAGGTGTCAATTTCCTAACATAAAAAAAGGAGTGATAAGGTTTGTTATGTGGCAAATAAGATAATGCCAAGCATTCTAATTATTTTCACATTATAAAAGGTGTAAATAAGGAGCCCTGAAGTTAAGACATTTTTTTTTTCTTTGATCATCAGAGTATAAACATGACCCTGGTTCTTAAATGAGCATCATGTTCTTCAACATATTTTCTCAACAGGAATTTTCAGGGCACTGCCACATCTATTCTAGGAAAGGGAGACTTTCCTAACAAGCAAATTTTTCCCTTAAATAGAAGCACTCAGGGGAGTCAGGCACAGTGCTGGGTGCTGCAGAGCCTTCCTGCATGGAACATTCCAGTCTAGCTCTGTTCTGGCTTCAGTCAAAGCTCTGAGAGCCACCTTCTACCAAGCTGAGTGATGATGTACAGATAGCTGAAGGCAGAATATATTCTGGGAAAATAAAACTGTGAAAAATAGATGCGTATCTCATCACGCCATATGGCCCTGTGATCGGATGCCTCTCTCTGTGCTATTGATACAAAAATAGAGCATTACATATACTTATAATTGTGAGGACTTACATCATTAAAGAACTTAGAAATAGAAATGATCTCTTGTTTGGGTTAGAAAGAGCACTGAGGGAAAAGTAGATTCATCACCATATGGATAATCTTACTTCTAAATTGCATTTTAATGGAAATGAAACTTCAAACTTCATTCCCTTCAGTGAGACTTCGGTGGTTCTCTCTAGCTTGAGCAAACCAGATTTCTAGCTGCTGTCTGTTTTCTAGGGAGTTCACACCACCTAAAAGCCTTTAAGGTGAGAATATCACATATTGATATGTTACTCCATATACACAGAGAATCCTTAAACACTGGCACTAGGAGTACATGATTCTTTTTGTAAATAAAGTTAGTTTAAAATCAGGCTTCCCCTGATTTTAAAGGTAATCTAGATATTTTGAGAGATAAATAAAAAATATTAGATTGTCTGGAATCTCAACACCCAAATATAACCACCATATATTATTTTATATCCTTCTTATCTCTGCATAATAAAGGGTTATAGTCTTTTTCACTGGCCATCCACACAGTGAAGGGTTAGACATGCACGGTCACTGGGCCTTCACCTCAACGTCAACATCTAGGCTAAATTTCTCATCTGAGCCCAGAACTGTCTCCTCTCCATATTCCTCCATTATTTTAATCTCCCGGGACTGAAATCTCAAATCTATGTCTTCTCCCTTCTCTATGGAAACTATCTAATTAGTGACCACGGCTTGTTTTTATTCCACAATACTGACTATAGTTCCACTGCCAACTAATTAAATTAGACGCTTTTACCTTTCTTAGAATTATTGAAAAAGGCCCCTTGATGATTTCCTCAACTCCAACCAATGACTGTTACCTTCCTATCCCCTATGTCAAATTATTTTTCCCCAAAAACAGTCTGATCATATCACTCTGACATTCAGAAACCTTCCGTGTCTCCCCATTGCTTACTGGATTACATCTGAAACCTTCACCTTGGCCTCCACAATTGACCCCAATATATTTTTACAACCTCTGCTCTCCTCCACTCCTCTACACAAAATATCAACTACAGACAAATGTATTTATTTACTCTTTTCCAAATAAAGTTTGCTCCTTCCATCCCTCATACTTTTTCATGGGCCACTTCCCCACCAGAACTGCCTTCAAAACTCAATCCTAACTCCCAACACCAAGTCAGTTCCTACTTCCTTAATAACGAGTTTCTTCAATCTCCTTTCTAAAAGTATACCATAATTATTATTCATAAAATTCATTTGGTAATTAACCACTTACTGCCTCCTATCTCTTCAGTTATTGCTTTCTATTGTTAAGTGCTTTATTGTTATTTAATTTTTCATGTTTTAAATCTTGTATCTTCAATTTGATTGTTTACCTTTTCTTTAGGGACAAGCTTACCCTTTTTGTATCTCACAAAGCATTTAAAAGTAACTTGCACATTGTAGAAGCTCAGTAAATGTTTATTGACTCAATTTATTGTCTAGATGCATTAGGAAATGCTTACCTCTAATATTTAAGAGCCATTTAAAGTCATCACTTTATATACTTTCATTTAACATGCCTTCATGGTTATCCTCAGTTTTGGGAAAGCATGCATCTCCAAAATGTGCATCTACCATAATTTGTACCCTGTATCACTCTTCCTGGCTTCATGTACCAATATATGCCAGATTTGATCTTTTACTTTACCATTATACTGATTGAATGTGATTTCTAAACATTGAAAGTAGAGAGCTAGATTGATTTCACTACGTATGTGAAATAAAATTTTTCTTCCTGTCCCAACTCTATATAGATCTTACTCAATAAAATTGTTGTTGTTTTTTTCAGGTGAGCTAAGTGACCCATTGTTATTTTCATGAAGTATTATTAAAAACGTTTTACAAAGGAATGAGTGTGATATGTTCACTGACCTATTTGAAAGAAGCTAGATAGCTGCAAACCATGCAGTCACTAGCTGTTATCCTCATATGCCTTCAGTTTTTCAGACAATTAGTGACTAGTAGTCAACTGCTCTCCTCCACTCCTCTACAGCCAACTTCTACCTCCAACTCACACCCTTCCCTCTGTGAAACCACACTGAAAGTGTGAGTTCCTTTGGTCCAACTCACTAAATATCAATAAGTCAGGCTGAAAAGTAAGTATCTTCTTGAGCTGATATCTGTTGATTTGTAGTGGCTGCCGGGAGTGCAGAAATAGGAAGAATTCTGAAGCCAAGTCCAGGCTCAAGAGGAAGGGCACATGAGCGATATCTGCTGTGGGCACAAGAAGCATGTGTGTCGGCATCTGAACCATGAATTTGCTATCTCTGGCCTAAACAAAATTTAAGGCTCTGAGGTCCTCAATGGTAAAGATTCTGCTGTATTTGTCTTTATACCTATCTATCTCTCCTTTCCCTTTCACTCAGACTTAGTCTAGTGCAGGGGTGGGCAAACTTTTTGACTCGAGGGCCACAATGGGTTCTTAAACTGGACCGGAGGGCTGGAACAAAAGCATGGATGGAGTGTTTGTGTGAACTAATATAAATTCAAACTAAACATCATTACATAAAAGGGTACGGTCTTTTTTTTTTTTTTTTTAGTTTTATTCATTTCAAACGGGCCGGATCCGGCCCGCAGGCCGTAGTTTGCCCACGGCTGGTCTAGTGTCTGCCATGAAGTTGGCACCATTTAAGAAGTTGCACCATAGCTACTTAGATGTATCTGTCCCTAGAGTGGACATGTGTGCTCTTTGTCACTCTCAGTTTGCATTTACCCTTCTGAGAGAAACTGTCCCCATTTTTATTTGGAAACCCATTCGTCTCCTATTTTCAGTCCATGTGATTCCAGGGCAGACAATTTGCTCCAAGCTCAGTGTGTCATGTGATTCAGGCCACCCAAAGAGACGACTGCATTTCTCAATAATTGGCTTACAAAGGGCATATTGCAGTATGCCATTAGACAGACATGAGCAGAGCAAGGACGATGGGCATGGTGAAGGTCACCAGGGTGTAAAGCCCCAGGTGCCTAGCAAAGGACAATTGTTGGGCAGACCTCAACCTCAGGGTGACCTTTCCTCCCCTAGCATATTGCTGGTCATGCAGCTTGGACCCCTTGACCTTTCCTCCCTAGAGATAACATCTAGGCCTCAGTTGTATTCCAGCTCCAGGCCCAGAAAAGCAGCAATACCAGACCAGCAACCCCAAGGCTGACCTCAGGACCAGCTTGCATTGACTAATGACCCCCTGCCCTGGTGCTGACCAATCAGTGGAGACCTAGACCCTGAAAGTACACACCGGGAAAGCTGTTGAATATTTTTTTTTATAATGAGATCTTCTCCTGGGACCTCCCCTAAAAACTCCACCCTTAACGGAGGACCCAATGTGCTCTCCTTTCCACTCCTGTACCTTTTCCTTCTCCCTCCCCGCAGGTACATTACCATTACCTTCCTCATTCCCAAACTCCAAAGGCCTTCCTTAACCTCCATTAACTTGTTTCCTAAGCCCATTTCTACAAACTACTTCTTCTATCTTTGTGATTTTCCAAATAAAAGTTCTCTTATAGTTTGAGTCTTGACTCTGAATTCTTTCCTAGCCAGAACTCAAATACCAAATTTGCTGAACCCAGGTCTGGTCTGACCCCACCAATCTAGTACCTGGTGCTGTTCTCACCACCCACAACAATATGACCCTATCAGGCCAATGAGATACCTTGAGATTTTTGCTCAGGTATTTGTCAGAGAGAGAGCCACTCTTCTTTCTTGCTGGATTTGAAGCTAACCCCATGCTCTGACTTAGAATTGGGAGTTTTAAGCTAACAAAAAGAAAGACTAAATCAAAATATGATTCAAACAAGTCATGATTACATCAACTCAGTAAATGTTTATCATTTCTGAAGTCCCAACTACCTCTCATCAATAAATTTCCTTTTCTGCTTAAACCTTTTTGAGTTTTCTGTTACTTGTAACTGACACAGCACCCCTAAGATAAACCTTTATAAAGGGCTTTCTTTGACTCCTACTGACTGTAAAAATGGTAATAATAGCCACTGAAAAGCGTGAGAAAAGGCTGCTTGGGTGGTGTTTAAGCATACCCTGCCAATAGAAAACAATTCAAAAGCAACAGTTTGGAGAATTGACTGCTGGTTGGGTGTGTCCTTTGTTTTCTGCCACTGCTTTCTTCTGTGAGTGCTGATAAATGAGAATGAGATATTTACCTTTTAAGTGTTTTAACAGTAGTTCCATTTGGGAGATTGGTGGCTGAGTCACAGTCAGAGCAGTGTTTGGGGGCAATCTCCAGAGCAAGAAGAGAGGCCTTCTCTAGAAGTAGGACTGGGTCAGGCAGCTGTGGGAAAAGGTGCCACCTGAAGACAGTTCCAGGGCTCTGAGCAGAGCATCCCCATGCTCACACACCTTGACTGATTCCCATAGGGGATGAAGAGGGAGGGGTAAGGGGCCGTGGCCTACTAAGTCAAAGAGGCAGTTCTCAGGAGGAAGATTTCTCATGAAAGTGTCTACCCTCGCTGGATCTTGGCAGCGTGGTTTCATTTCTTGAGGACTGGATCCTGTCAGAACATTGCCCAGAGGGCTATGCCCATTGCTGAGCGAGTATCTTTGACATTATTAACCTTGAGTAACTTGAAGAAACAGTAGAGTCTTGGCCACGATCCGATTCTCTTCATCTTATGTTGATATTTTCCCCAACTAAAAATAGTAGCTTCCTACTTCCCTGAGATCAGATTCACAGAGTGCCTTAAACATCAATGTTGAAATGTTGCAGCTCCAGGAAAATGAGTCTGTTGTGTCTCAACAGAACTGCTGTCTGAGACAAAACTATCGCTGCAACGCCCCCACAAAAGCCTGCAGGAAAGGGTCACACAGCTTCCACAAAGGGGAAAATCCGTCAAGAGCTCCTGTCTTCTCTCTCTTTTTCCCCCTTCCCTTTGAGCTCCGAGCTATGAATATGTTTAAAAGTCCAAGTGATGATGCCAGTTCTGAATGGTCCTTGATTTTCGGGACAAGTTCAAAGATATTGAAAGTTGGTCTCCGAGGCTGATGAGAAAATGATGCTTTCTACTTTGCCGCTGAGAGTTTAAAGTCTGTGGCTTTATAGAAATTCAAAGGTGAGAACAAAGAGGGAAGTATAAGATTGTTCCCTGACCTTGGGAAGATATGGTTTTTTGTGGGGGGGTTTTCCTGTTGGCAAATCAATTTCACACAGCTGTACCTTACAAACAATTAGACACACCTAGAAGATCAGGCTGGAATGCCAAGAAAACGTCCCCAGGAGAGAAACAGTAAACAATTCTGACCTCATGTGCACTGATTGGATTTTTAAATTCTGACGTCTTTTCACATAGATTTTACTAAGATAAAACTCCAGGCATCTGAACCATATGCCTAAGCGTTTTTTTCGATGCTGCTGGTCTGGGCAGCTGGCAAAACATGATCTAGGACTGATAAATCATCTGACAAAAGCACTTCAGAGGGATCTGCGGGCCAGGGTCTGAAAGATGTCTGAATTTTAAAAAGGTACTAATTGCTCAAAGGATGAAACAATTCCTCTGAAATTTAACCCAGTACCTTAATAGAACCCAGAGCGACACAGAGGGTCTCAGGGAGAAACCTACTTGCTTTCTAACTCCTCCTGGGAAAGAGGCAAGCACACCCTGTAAGCATGAGGGGACATAAAGGAATTCACTGACAGGGACCTCTCAGGCACTGATAAATCCTTCAAGAACTGGAGCAAAAACTGAATTTTAGCAACTGAGCAAAGAAACAAAAGGGCAAAAATCTGAGCTGTCTGTCAATTCAACCCTTCCAACAGCTGGCGCAGAGAACTATCAGGAAGGCAGGGAAGGACTGTGCCCAAAGGATGTGGAGAGGCCATTTACACACTCAGTACCTCCAACACTCCATGGAGAATGGAATCCCATAACTGGGGTCTGCCTCTTGGGCACATGCAGTTATGGGTTCCATGTCAGCAATTAACAACAGCCTAATAAGAATCTATCAAACATATAAAATTCTATATTACTTGTCAGTGAAACCAAGTAAAGACTTAAATGGCCAGATGCCATCTGAACTAATGAGGGCCTGAGGACTTGAATGCCCATTGCCACAGTGCTAGATAGGGGGGATTTCAAAGATTTCCAGCTCTCCTGTGATCATTTATCATTCCTATTGTGTATCTACAGAACTTGGAACTGGAAGATAACTAAACAACTCATTACCTAACTCACAAATATATGTCCAAATAGGATCCTCAGCTCTTGATCCCCATTGCCAATGACATTTGTGATAAGAACAGATAAACTAAATCAAATAAAGAAGGATAGTTTCAAGATAGCTATTCTGTGTCCCAAATGGACAATTAATATATGACTGCTGTCTGCAAAGATAAGATCTAAACAAATAACAACATTGAAAACATCCCAAGCCTATTCAGTATGCATACATCCATCTCTGGTGATGTCTCTGGGAATTAATTGAGTATAAAATATTGTGCAGAAACGGGGGTTCTCACATGGTAATGAAGAAGGATAATGGTTTTACAAAATACAGCAGTGAGCCCAGGGTCCCATTACCCTTCCCTCAGTCCCCTTCTTCTCTGCCTCTTCCTTCTGCCGAGACAGCAATGCACAACCAAGGGAGTTGCTGAGATTACTAAGCAGAAGATAAATTAGGGCTGTATCTGCATGGCCTGCAGCCCCACAGAGCTCAGGGGGAGCTTCTCTCAGAAGGTAATGGCCTCATTATTGATGTGATGGTGGCAGCAGCATGTCTTCTATAAAAGATAAAGTGGTATTGTCCACTCTTCATAGGGTAAACTAAACTCCTTTGAGCATTTTTAACAACTCGAAGATGGCCGTATTCCCTGCAAGCAAAAGTTTCAGAATGAGATTATGCCAATGCCTCACCATCCTGTCTCAGTGGCACAAGAGAGGCGACCAGTCACGTGGTGTCTGTGTAGGTGTCTCTCCTGTCTCCAGAATATGCTGGAACTCAACCTTCTGCTTGGCTGGGTTTTGGAGTTAGAGCATTTTTGTATGTTTGTTTTGGGAGGGAGAAAATGATGTTATTACTTTTAAAGCTCCCTGCTATGGAGGTCTTGGCACTTCTGAGTGACCTATTGCTTGATGGGCACCTTCTATGTTCCAGGCTCTACCTGTGCTTACTCCATGTACATACCTGATCTCATTTGAAGACATTGATCTCTTGAGGTAGATATCATGCCACCTCATTATACAAACTGATACTCCATGAAGCCAAGTTTCTTGCCCAAGGTCAATGTCATAGAAATGACTGAAAACTTGGAAGCTCAGTATGCATCCTTTCACTCTCCCAGAGCCACCTTTCCAGAACTACAGCTTTGCTCAACACATCAGAAGCCGAGGGAGCTGCCACTGTCACATGGTCTGTGGCAACTGAGACCCGTCTGCAAGGGCCTCATGGACGCAAGGCGGGAATGGGTCTGCATTTGCCCAGCTTGTCAATCAAGTGCCTGTCACTCCTCCCAGTCACTGAGCACGAAGGACAGCATTGGCATCTATTCTTCCTCTGCCTGTCAAACTCCACAGCTGAACCTCAGCGTGTAACGGGCTGGTAGGAGAGGCCGAAAGAAGGATCTAGGCTTACTAAGAACATTCCAGTGGGCTTCGAGCCACTCATGGTATCAGCTCCCTGGTACCCACTGATGACCTTCCTACTTGCCTCTTGGGAAATTTTGTCACATGTTAGAAGGTTCTAGGGATCACATAGCTGCATTCAAATAGCATGTAATCATAAACTAACACACATTTCCAGATTATTTCTGAATTTATATGCTCTGGTGAGTGCAGAGAATTAAAGTCTGGAGAGAACCATGTTGAAGAACACTGGTTCTCAACATTACAACAAGCTGACCTCATCGCCATCTCTGTGCCACCTGTAATTCTCTCACTGCATCAAACCGATACTATGATTACATAAGTAGGTAGCTGAAATTTAATCAGATTGGAATCTGTTCAGCTTTTCTCAAATCTCTGTTTCCTAATTTTGCTAGGTATGTGTTCCACAAGAAATCATTCTCTTCCAAAATAGCTGGAGAGGCAGGCAAGGTCAAGGGTCACCAAGTCACAAAGGGCCCTTCTCAAACTTCCCCACCCAAATCTCCCCAGGACAGGCTGTCAGCACATCACCTGGAGGGTTAGCCTTCAGCGATGGCTCCTTCACAGTCTCCTGTTTTATATTAAAACTTGTGGCAATTTTCTATTTTTTACTATAAGTCCACATATTTGAATATAAAAGTATTTGATATTGCTTATATACTTCGAGCTGCAGCTTCAAGAAGATGCATCCTGTGCATTCAGTGCTTCACGTGCCAGAATCTGACGTCCGTGGTTCTTAAAAATCAGGGCAAAGGGAAGGAACAGGGAGAAACAGAAAAGGGGAAGCTGTCTGGCTACCGACGCTCAGAGTTCAATGTACTACAAATTGATAATGCAAACAAACCCCAGCCTGCCCTGTTTTAAACACGGCTGTGTAATGCATGTGAGCTTTGCTGTGCTGGCAACACAGCCGCCGCTCCACCGAAAAGAACAATTGTCATAGGGCTACTGAAGGGCTCATTTCCCAGGCAGGGCTCCTGGGGTGCAACCAGAAAGTTGACTCATCGGAATGCTGCTGCCCTGACACAGCCTGGAAATCCCCAGGGAACCTTCCAGTCTTCTCTCCTTCCTCAGCCTTGACCAGGAGGGTGAGCGGCCCACTTTGTTCTCCGCTACCATGTCTCATGTGCTCTCAGCTCAACAGAACAGGCCTTGCTCCTGTTGGGGTCCCTGTATGGAATGGGCATTAGGGTGTGGGAGGAGGGGCCTCCATGTGGTGAGGTCCTGTTACAGCACTTCAGCCTGTTGTCACCAGGCCTTATCTGGCCATGTGTGTATATTTGTGAGGACGGTTGCCACATACCAGGTATGTGGGCAGTGAGTGAGGTAGTGCTGGCTGAGCAGGACTCCTCATAGGACAGATACGCATGTGGGGCCCATAGAGGGGTGGGACCTCAAAGAAATCCTGGAAGGTTCTGGAAGGGAAGTCAGAGCCTGAATGACCCTGTGTGGAGAGAGAGGGAAGGCAGTGCTGGGAGGGTCCAGGAATATTCTGGAGATTCTGAGAAGCTATGTCACAGGTAGTGCTGGTCCTTAAAACCCCTTCAGAAAAGCTATCAATCTCCTTCTTTTGCCAGACCTCCATGGGTCACTATGGCTGACTTTGGCTCTCACATTAAGCATATTCTATATCACGATAATTGTAGAGCAACAATTTTCCCTCTCCTTTTATATAGAGGGGGAAACCCCAGCAAATTTAACAAAAATAAAGCTGAAATAGTTTCTATAATTTTTAAGTAAAGGAAATTGTATACGTGGGAGCTAAACGTTGCTTCCACCAGAATCCTAGGAGATTGTAAATGTCTTCTGGTGTGAAGATGAAAATCAAAAAAGAAGGGAGGGACAAAGAAAAGGGGAAGAGATAATATAAGGAAGAGGAGAATAACTCAAGGGTGGGTGGAAGAGAAGCCATTTCATAGTCAGGCCTTTAAGAGCAAATAAACTTTAAGATTTCATTCACCCTATCAGAACCTGAAAAGATTAAATGTGAGAGTTAAGTATAGATCACAGAGTTGGATTTTGTACTTTCCCTGTGTGGGCTGGGAGAAAGTGGAACTTGGGCCTATGAGGGCAATACTAACTCATCTTTCCAGGGTACACACTCTTCCCAGTGCTTCCATATTTGAGTGCTCACAACCCTAGGGGGAAAGGGGAGAATATCACTCTCCCTGCTTTATAGATGAGAAACCTGTGGCCCAGAGGAGTTGAGAGCTTGCCCAAGGACACACAGCTAGTAAGCAGGGGCCCAGGATTTGAGCAGAGGGGGTCTGACCCAGAGCCCACCCTCTTCACCCGCTCTGCCGCTTCTCCAGGGGAGTGGTTCTTGAGTGTGTGTTCACTGTTTCTCTCAGGAATGGTTTCCCAAAAGCAAGGTTTCAAATTTTTTTTTTTTTAAAAGGTAGAGAGAAAGTTCAAGCAGGTTTTGGAAAGCAAACTGAACAAGGACCTGAGTGTGGGAGGGCCTCACCCAACACTATGGAACCGTACACTAGAAACCATTAACATGGGGCATTTTATGTTATGTATATCTTACCACAATTTTTAAAGATTCTACTATGGAACCATGGGGGTGCTTTGCACAGGAAAGATCATCCAGCCCGTGTGCAAGGTAGGAAACCCACTTGAGCAGATGGAGTCCTGTAGTGGGGAGCTGCGGGGGCTGCTCAGACCACTGGCTTCTCCTTACCTCTCCTTTTCTGTCATCACCTGCCACATAGTCTGTGTACATGGTCACCAAGCCTATTATTTGCAAAATCATGTGATTCATCGTTTGTTTTCTGCCCTTGTAGTCTCCATCCTCTTACACAATATGCCTTCTAACTCATCTCCCTGATGCTATTTTCCCTTCCCCTCCAATCTTTCCAGTATGCCTCTGCCATTCGGATATTTCTAAATGACCTCTTTTCCCATACCCAATAAATTACAATAGCCACCACTTAATTACTGCCTTGTGTCTAACCTCAATACTCGTTAGCACTAGGCAGCCACCCTTAGCAGCAAACCTGGCTTCCTGTTGCTTTCATGCACAAGCTTTCATCTGTAGCAGATCAGACTCTCCACAGTCTCCCCTCTGTGCCTCATGCTAAATCTTCCCATCTTGAAATAGAGGAGAACCCCGATTTTGTCTATTCAAAAGCAACCTGGAAGGCCCATGGCCTGGCCTTTCCTGTCATCAGTTTGAGCCCTGGGTGGAGCGTGAGTCACTCGGCTGGGAGGGAGGGAGCCTGCCATCGTCTGCAGCTCAGCGTGGCCTTGTGATCCCTGTTGCCATTGCAGAGGCAAAAACTCTCTGTGTGTTTCCCTGTGGTTTATGGGGGAGATGGAGCAGCATCGTGGCATTGGTGGAGTTGGCTTGTGAAAGTAAAGAACCTATTGGACCTTTTCTCTCTTCTCCACAATTTAAGCCTCTCCTCCTTCGGGAAGCCTTCCCTGGGTACTCTGAGACTTTGTGTTCTCTGCCCTCTCTTTGTTCTGAAAGCAATTCTAACCTGTAAACACTTAGCAGAGGTTTCTATACTATCTAATACTGTTCCTTAGTTCATTTGTGTGAACCTTACCTTTCCCATCAGGCTGTGGGTGTTTTTAGAGATTAGGAGTCCTGTTGTCTATGTCTCTGGCTTTCACCACATCCCCAAGCACAAAGCTGGACACATTACAAGTGCTCAATGATTACCATGGATTGTTGATCTGGAAACAGAATCCTAAGGTCTCAAAAGAGCACCGGATGGCTATGGAGAGACAATGCCCTGCATTGATCCTCCTGGAGAGACAGGTGTCTCCAAGGAGACGCAGCCCATCCCAGTGAGCCACCCCAGTTCTCTGTTAGTGCCTAACACTTCCCTAGGCCTTCTGTTTTCAGCCTTGAGAAATGACTAGCATGGGCAGAATAATCAATCATTCTGGGATTTTATATCAACACTGAATCATGAGTGGGGAAATCCAAAAAATTTACTTTTCTTTTTCATATGAGATGTTTTCCTCATTTCAAAGTGGGACTATTGGAGGTTTCCTAGCAGCCCAAGGCTCTGTAAAGATTAAATATCATATAAAATTCCAACAGCTTGCAAACACAAAATGGTACACAGATGCCCAGTTACTCTGACTTAGAGATGAAAGGAGACTATTAGGAAAGTTGGGTCTCCTGGTGCCTCTCACAATCCATGGAACTTGTGGCAACATTTAGCTACCTCTACCTAGGAAAAAACCTCTGCAAAATAAACAGAGTCTCTATGAGCCTAAGAGAACTCTATTAAACATTGTCCGTAAGTCCTGACAGAAATAGATGACTAGTCAGGAACTTGTCCAGGTAAGCCCACAACCTGGCAGAGCTATATTTGATGGCTCCCAATTGCTTGGAGGCCTTACTGAACGTTGGGGTTGGCTTCTATTGAAAACACAGAAGGGAATGAGAAACAATCGAAAAACACTCCTTCCAGCCCTGGCACAATAGCCCTTTGTTTTGTATATTTTCTATGCAAGAACATGGCAATTATTTTCTGAGCCAACTAGCTTGAGCAATAAAGTGTTTCAGGGTGAAATGCAGAGATGCAATTAGAATATTAAAGCTAACAAAACTAATAGTTTCAAATTAAGCCCATATACAATGGTGACACCACAAAACTGCCTTCCCTTTTTTGCTATCTTGGGGAAACATCCCAGATGTAGCAGGAAAAATTAGCTGCCTTTTCTAGGAGTTGAAGTGGTAAAAAGCTTGGTGCACAGAATACACTTCACAATTTTTCAGTGCTCTGAATGAAGCTTTTATGGCCGGAGGGCAACCTTCCCCAGGCGGACCTTCCTCTCCAGTATGAAGCAATGAAATCTTGCTGGCACCCTACAGACAATGAATATCCAGGTCTCCTTTCCTTCTCATTCTTTGCCTCCTGCAACCACACTCTTCCCTTTGTGACACATGCATCACTGAGGAAACCATGGCAACATTAGGGCTTTTTTTGAGCATAGTAACAGCTCAAAAGAGAGAGGGATGGGTTCAGCTTATTGTTTGAAACCAGAAGTACGAGTTGGTGAATTATTCTTAAATATTCCATAATTTGAAGAAATTGCTAGGTAATTAGAATAATTTGCAAGATAGTAGTTACAAGTTACTAACTGCAGTGTTGGTTTGATAAAATTCTCACCAAGTCTCTGAAATTTAGGAGCAATACGGGGTCTAGTTGGTGGGTAAAATTCCCAGGTGAGAAGAATCTGGTCTGTAAGGTGTGGCTGCACTTTTGAGTCTGCCAGGTAACCTGTCTGGCTCTAGGAGCAGTGCCTCCTGAAGTCCCAGGGCTCTTTGCTGACAACTTTCACTGTTTACCATTTTGTCCTCTTATTGAACCACCACGCACAGGCTGTCAAACTCAGCTGTCTGTGGGAAAACTGTACCAACCACATGCTTCAGCAGAAGGCATACAATACATTGCTTATTTTGCATCTACAAGGCTAAGCAGTGTGGAAAACACCAAGCCCTGCTCAGTCACCTTCCATAGGACAAATGAAGATGTGTCAGTGTCACCTCAGACCAAACACATATCAATTTATAATCAGTTGACATCCTATGTAATAAAAGGGTAATATGCAAATTGACCCTAACAGTGGAATGACTGGGAACAACCACCAGGACACTCAATGCAGGAGCTGCCCCCTGGTGGTCAGTGTGCTCCCACAGGGGGAGCTCTGCTCAGCCACAAGCTGGGCTGACCTCCGCAGAGCTAAGGATGTCCGATTGTGGCTTAGGCCTGCTCCTCCCTCTGGCAGCTTGAGGGCTCCCAGGCTGCCAGAGGGATGTCCGACTGGTTGACATCCCCCAACGGGTCCAGGACTGCGAGAGGGTGCAGGCTGGGCTGAGGGACCTTCCCCTCTTCCCCTCCCTCCCCCCGCCCTAAGTACATGAATTTTTGTGCACCAGGCCTCTAGTTCAAGAGAATGAGAGACATTGGCTTGAATCTTAGAGCTGAATGCAACTGAATGTGCCGCCTTGGTTTTCAAAAAGAAGCCAGTTCTTTAACAGAGTGGTGTGGCTTGCCCATTTGAAGTCATGGTATGACAGACTAGCTTTCTTTCTGCAATTTAGTTACTTTATTTTTAAAAGTGGACTCCTTAGTAAGGAAACTTCTTTGTAGGAATATTTCTTTTGCGTCTTTGTATTCCCTTCTCTATATAATATAAGCACTTTCCTATAGTTAGTACCCAATACATATTTCCTGAAAGAACAGGTGGTTGAATGAAGAAGGACAGTTTAGGATGCCACGTGTCTGCCCCCCAAATGAGAAAAATTATGTATAATCACTTTGAAAGTTAATATACAATAAGCATAAAAGTTGTATTCATGATAAGGTAATGCAATTATTTTATTAATGTCCCAGAAAAATAAATGTGTCCAAAGAACATTTATTTAGTGAATGCAAACAACCAGAAATACATTGAGACAACAGCTTGCCCAGGTGTTTGGTGGCAGTGACTGGCTAGTTCAGTTGATCCAGTTGGCTGTTTTGTGGTCCACGTCCCACTGTCTCTTAGTGGTGACCCAGCATTCCTGCTGGGAATCAGAAAGAAAGGAAAAGGGAGGCCGGGCTCAGCTGTGCCATGGTGCGGGCAGGAGAATATTGGCCCAGAGCTAGGAGACCTGGATCATAATAACATCTCCTCTACAAACAAAGCTCCTTTTCATCAGGTCGGCCTTGGCATGAAATTGTTTGGGAAAGTTCTGTTCTCAGAGGGAGCAGAGGGATGTGGAGCAGGAAGCCGATGGCAATGGAAGATCAGCCAAGTTCCAGAGTTGTACACGGCTCTGTGCATGGGTCCCATCCTCAGATCTGGGGAGGGGCTTCCTGGCCATTGCTCAGTGATGCTCCATGCCTGGCCATGGCCATTGGGGCCCTACCCCTCAGGCCCATCCACTGGCCAGAGCCATAACAGAGGCTGGTCTGAGAGAGGTTGGACCATTGTCTGCTTCCCAGAGCCCTCGCCATCCTTCCGTTCCCTCCTGTCTATGACAAGGGGCTGGGAGCCAGTTTTCTTGCCTGAAGGGAAACCAAAAGATAGAAGAAGAGGGGTTTTTGTCTGCTACTGGTGGCGCCACCAATGGCAGTAGCACTGTGACCACAGCAACTGTGGGCTCCAGCAGCTCCCAGGTGACTGTGAGTTCTAGCAGAGTCAGCCCTGGTTTCTGCAGCATCAAAGTGTGGCGCCCTAAGTTCCTGTGCAGAGGGAACAGCATAGACCCAACAGCAGCAGTGCCCATGGCAGCAGCTCAGCAGAGAGCGTGGGCTTATAGGGTCCAGCCCCGGGTCAAAGCCAGCATCCTGATCTCTGGGGAGCATCTGCCTCACCTGCTGCTCACCCCCTCCCCACCCAATCCAGCACGTTTGTGGCCTTTTCTCTCTATTAGTCCTCTCTGTTTGAAGCACCCAGAATAGTTTCTCTCTTCCTGTCTGGATATTGACTGATACACCTCGAACAGCCCACCCCCTCCCAGAACAGGCTCAAAGGCAGGGCAGCCACAGCCTGCTTCACCAGAAGGTGGCAAGGAAAGGTGAACTGAACAGAGGAGCACACTTTACAAATTTTTTAAATCATGAAATCTGACCAACCATTATGCAAACCAACCCATTATGACATGGATTTATGGTGGATGCTCTGATATGCCACCCAGATGCCACCTGAGGAATGAAGGACTTATGCCCCTAGCTGCTAGGATTGCCCCCAAAAAACTATCCCCAACTGTCAGCCCTCTTCAGAAATTGCCTTGGCTGAAGAAAACTGGCTCACCCAAGGCCATGCCTCCTTCCAGTGGCAGCCCACACGTGGTGACATGTAAAGGCCCAGACCCACGTTCAGCTACGAAGGGCCATCCCAGAGCCAGAGCTTCCCATGGAGTCAGCTGAGCCCTTTGCTAGGACTACATTGCAGCTCAGTGGCTCCCTCTGCCAAGTCTGCTTCTTTCCCTTCTATTCTACGGGAGTTTACCCCAAGAGTTGTCCCTTATAAATTTCCTTCATGCTACTCTGCCTCAGAGTCGCTGCCCAGGGACTTGTATTAGTTTGCTGCCATACCAAGTACCGTAGACCCAGTGGCTTAGAAACAGAGGTGTGTTGTCTCACTGGTCTAGAGCTCAGAAGTCCAAAATCAAGGTGTCAGCATGGTTTGTTCCTTCTGAGGCAGGAAGGGAAGGGAGGATCTCTTCTAGGCCTTTCTGTGGATTTCTGTCTTCATGTTCATATGGTGTTCTCCCTATGTGTAAGTCAGTCTCCAAATCCTCCCCGCCCCCATTTTTGTGTGGGTTTTTTTAAATTGATTTTAGAGAGAGGAAGGGAGAGAAAGAGAGAGACATCAATGAGAGAAACATTTTTCCTTTGACTCCCACGCGCACCCCAACCAGGGATCAAACCTGCAACCTGGATATATGCCCCTCCTGGGAATGGAACCGGCCACCTTTTGGTATATGGGATGACACTCCAACCAACAGCCACACCAGCAGCGCGAATTTCCCCTTTTTATAAGGACACTGGTCATATGGACTAGGGCCCACCCTAACAACCTTATTTTAACTTAATTGCATCTGCTAAGACCCTCTCCAAATAAGGTGCTGGGGGTTAGAACTTTAACATATGAATTTGAGGAACCTCTCGCAACCACATTCAATTACGTTTCAACAGGAGGACAATGGACATGGGCCCGGGGGCTTTCTGAGCCTCTCCAAGATCCCAGCCCAGTCACACCGGCTCCTCTCTGAAAGGGCTGCCCACTCAGCAAGCTGAGAGAAACAAAGATGCTCAGCAAGGTTGCATACAGGCTCCTCAGCACAGGTCGGCAAGATTGAAATCAGGAGGGACAGAGTCTGGTTCCCAGGCTGGAGGGGAACCTGAAATGGGGCGCCCATTGGGAAACCTGCATTTATAAGGAAGCTATTTATTACACATAGCTGGGTGATGAGACATGTGTCTGATAGATTAACCTCCGCAAGGGTGTCTGGGAATGTAACGTAATTAGCTTTTCGTGTCCTTTGTTCTCAAAATTAATGACAGTATGACAATGAGTGGAGGTGGGAGGAGGGAGAGGCAGACAAAAAGATGATAAATGTTTCACTAGAGAAAGATGGAATTTGTTGTTGTTTATTTATGGGTAGACTATAATGGCATCACGGAGGCTTTTCTTGTTCTTATCACCTTAGTTTCAAGTTCAAAATGCAAAGACACATTGTCGTGAAAAGCATTGTTGTAGTAAGGAGCCGTAAGCATCAAATTCTGTGAGTAGGGGCAGGGCAGCAGGAGATGTGGGTTACAGAGAAATTCATATAGATGCGGAGCCAGCCTGCACTTTGGAACTCAGGGATATTCTTATTCAAGTTGGCATTGCCGTCCATATCGGCAGCCATCAAGATGGGGCACTGGGAGAGGCACAAACAGGCAGGGTTACTACTTGGCTCCCCAGCCCCAACTCCCAAGCACACTTGCCACGAAAACATCAGAAAGCAGCGGAGGTCTGAGAATCAAGTGCAAATGTGCTCATGTGCCAAGAAAACCTAAGACAGCGATTTTCACAGCATATTGGGGCTTGGCCAGGTTCCAGAAACCATCAGCAAAGTAGCCTGCCCTGATACTTCAAAGGAAGAACTCGCACTGATAAATCCTGCCCCACACTCTCCGCGGCACACACTTAATCTCAGGCATATAATACCACAACAGTGAGTCACCGCGCTGGAGCCGTAGGCTGCTCCACAGGACAGGCAGAGAGGAAAAAGTCTCTCACATCTGTTGTCTCGGGCAATTCCCCTCACTCCTCACAACTGCACCAAAGCAGAGCAATAAAAACTGTCACAGGACAAGTGAATTACGGCCTGGTTTACCTGTAACAGAGCCCCTGACAGAACTCTAAGAACTCAGACCACCATTTGTCATTATCACATTTTGATAAAACCCACCAGACAGGGAGTACAGGAACCTGCTTTATTCCTCAGATTGAGCTCGGAGATCTCAGGGGGACCTTTCAGCCCCGAGACATGCTGAGAGCTTTTCTTTAACAAACACACACACTCTCACACCTTTCTCAGGAGATCTGAAACCTGGAGCCTCCGTCTTCTGCATGTATTCAACATAAATCGAAATTCAGCAGATATTCAGGAGAATATCCAAGATAAATAATATCAAGCTTAGGGGTCATGGAAGAGAAGAAAGCACCAAGGGAATGCCAAGGTCAAGGATGAAGGCCTTTGCTTCTCCGTGAGTGGGGAAAAGAAGAAGAATTTTTTTGCTACAAATCCTGCGCTGTCTGGACGCTCGTGGGCGCTGGCGGTTCGGGCAGGCAGCAGACTTTTTCCCATCTGGTCATTTAGCAATGGTCTGCGGAAGGATAGTGGGAATTGTCTCAGTCTTTTCTTGAAAAAGACAAGCAAGCCAACAAATTCAGTGATTGCATAAGAAGCTGGAGGCTATGTCTTAGGAGACTCATTCGTTTTAGGTGCTTACATGTGGCCATGTTGCATTTGGGTGGGTTTCCGGGCACAATTACACTTCCCCTCCATCCCACTCCTGCTCTTTTCTTGAGGCAATTATTATGGATAACTCCTACAGGTCCACACGTTCCAGATGACCTGCACAAATGTCCTTTCCAACCACGCTTCCCGGTTTAACTGGATTCTAACTCTCTCAGTTCTCCTTGCTCTCTCCTGGGGTACCGCATGCAGTCAGATTACATGGCACGCATCTGAGAACAGGCTCCACGCCACCTCTGTTGGTGAAGAAGAAATTAGGAGCCACCAACCTGTCTATTTGTAGGTGCCAATAAAACCCGGCCGGCACCATTCCTTGGACTTTTCAGAACTTTATTCAGCAAGGCCGTTTCAGGAGGGGTGGCCAACAGTGTGGCCTTGTGCCGGTAAGGACCGCCTTTTCATCACCTAAGTAATAAAGCCTGTTATTATGGGGGGCCCTCAGTAATAGTATTGAGTAATTCCATCCACATTAACCACCCCAACTGGAATAGAGAGCGAACCTTTGAGAACATTCTGTTGATTTGTCAATGAAGGAGGCTAAATTCTGTGCAAGGAGTGCTTGAGCCCCTTAGGGAGTGGCAAGCAGTCCAAACCACAGGCGGGGGTGCAGGAGGAGCACAGCTCTCCACTAACACCTCTGCACCCAGGATCCTGCCGCCTGTCAGGGCAGACAGGGGTGGGCCTGGATGAGGCCCATGGATGCCTGGTAGGAAAGGAACCTTGAGGCAGAGACGGGTTCCTGATGCCTATGCAAGGAGACTCGGATCCAGAGTGTGCACTGGGGATCCGGGACTCATTGGGAAGAAGAGAAAAGCAGTAAGAAAGTTTCCAGCACTGGAATCTTCTTCAAAACATTCTTTCAATGACAGGGGTTGTCCTGGGCAGCTCTGGTGGAGCCAAAGGACCACCTAATTGAAATCAGAAAATCAGTTCCCCATTCAAACTCCATTACTTACTATCTTCTAGAACATGAGCAAATTACTTGACTTCTCTGGAGATTCATTTCTTATAAAGTTCTCATAATGACTAAATTAAAAGGTATACAATGTTAATAGGTCATGTTTATTATGCATTTCCTCTAAGCCAGGCACAGTGCTCAGGAAATAAATACCCCAGGGTTCAGATGAGAAATGGAGTGAAGCACAGAGATGAAGTATTTTGTCCAAGGCCACACAAAGTTAAAAGACAGCAGATGCCCAAACATGTTTTGGTTATTATTTTAGAACAATGAGAATTTAGGCTACCACCATAATTTTAAAAATCCAGTGATAATATTTTTTGGTTGTTTGTTGACCGAACAGGAAACTTATAGAAAGGTTCGCCTAGCATAGCCATTGTTGTGTGATAGAGGTGGGAAAGCAGTAAACTAGCGGGGCATTTTGCCACTGTTTGCTTTGTTTTTGCTGTTAGTGGCCACAGCCCTCACAGGCACCTAAAACCCAGAGGGCTTCCTCTACTGGCCACCTGTGAGCAGCGCTGAGGCTGAGCAAACTGGAGGTGAGAATGGGACACAGAAAGATGGCATGCGGACACCCCGGGCCTGAAGACAAATCTCAGAAAATGCACCAGCCCTTTACAGAAAAAGCAGGTTCCTGTTTCACAAAGGGAAGATGGGCAGGAATTCCAGGCCAGCTGCACAAACGGAAGGAGGAGCTCTTCAAGCCAGTGAGGTTTCCTTCTCCACAAGCGCCCGAGGGAAGGGGCAGAGTTAGCAGTTCTGAGCAGGGAGTCTCCCGCCTCTGTCCTGCAGCGCCAGAGCCAGGCCTCCTAAGCTCGCTCGAGAGCCTCGCTTCTGTCTCCGTGGTGAGGGAAGGGTGGGAAATGAAGAGGGAGTTACCTCAAGGCTTCCTTCTGTTCCAAAATTCTGAGATTCTTAGTCATATAGAAGAAGCTATCTTGAACCTGCTCTAGGGAAAATTATCAGAACCCAAAACAACGCTCCGTGTTGGCCAAGCACGATACTCCCGACACTTCAGAGTATGCACTTTCCGTCTCTCTCCAAAGAGGCTTGAGAAGGAGACATTCCCAAATTCCTACATTTTTCTTCCTTCTCTTCTCCTGCTCCTCCTTCATCTTCTCTGTCATCGTCATCGCCATCTGCGTGCTTAGGGAGGGTGTTTGTTTAGTTTGCTTGTTTCTACGGAAAGTGCCTGACATAAGCCTCTGCTCCCCGATCGCCTGGTGATGGGAAGCAAACCACGAGTCCCAGAACTCCAAGCTCCTCACAGAAGAGCTGGAGCTGCGGGACTCGTGCCCACAAACGGAGCCCTGCCCACGCCGCTCCAAAGGGGGCCCAACGACAGCTCCACGCTAAGGGGGTCTTGCAGCACAAATGGCCATGTTCTTATCATGTGACCCCACCTCAACTGGTCTAGCTCTAGGAGCCTGAGCGAAGAGCAGCCATTCTCTGAGTGCCAGACATGAAAGTCAGGTCCAGCAAAGACAATGGGGATAATGAAACCACTCGGGTTCTGTCTCCTGAAATCTAAGTGAGAATGAGAGAGGGAGAGGGAGAGAGAGAGAGGAGTTGGAAGGAAACAGAACTGAGAGACTTTCAGCAGAAACCGAGAGCAGCAAAAGCCACAAGCAGGAAAAACGAAGGATCAGCAGAGCTAGGAGAAGCCAGGAGTACTAGAAAGTAGGAACCAAGTAACATATGGAACAGAAGAGGAGCCACTTGGTTATGCAGTGGCATGAACAGCAGAAAATTAGAAAAGTCCTGTCCCTCTAGGGCAGCGGTTCTCAACCTGTGGGTCGCGACCCCTTTGGGGGTTGAACAATCCTTACACAGAGGTCACCTAAGACCATCGGAAGACACATATATAATTACATATTGTTTTTGTGATTAATCACTATGCTTTAATTATGTTCAATTTGTAACAATGAAAATACATCCTGCATATCAGATATTTACATTACAATTCATAACAGTAGCAAAATTACAGTTATGAAGTAGCAACGAAAATAATTTTATGGTTGGGGGTCACCACAACATGAGGAACTGTATTAAAGGGTCGCGGCATTAGGAAGGTTGAGAACCACTGCTCTAGGGCGACAAGATAATCCGGTTCCTAGAGTTGCTTTTGATCCTACTTTGTCTCCCAGCCCCGCCATCCATTCTCCATAAAGACTTGGTTCTGGGATTTCCCAGGAGGTGTGGGACAGATTCCTGGCAACATGTATCCATCAATGAATGAATCTCCATTTCTTCATTGTAACCTGAGTCAGTCTCTCTTTCTTATTATCAAAAATGCCTAATGAATATGAAATGCCACATGGACTTATTGACTGAACATTGAATTTCTAGCCTGTTCACAGCCCACTGACATTGATGCTTCTGTCTGGAAAAGTCCAGGGCTCCTCTTTCATTTTTATTGCATTGACTGCTTACCTGATTTTATAATGCTCTAAACCTTTTACTTCCACAAGGGCCTTATCCCCTCTTTAATATATGTCTCACACCATCTCTAGCCACCCATAACTCAAAGCTCTGATGCTGCTACTTCAGCTACCACCTTACACTGTACTTTTTCAACAGGTTTTTTCTAAGTACTTTCCCATGTGATTTCAAGTGTCTGATCTCTTTTGAACCTTGCAATGGCCTGAAGAGGTAAAAGTAATACCTCATTGTCCAGTGCTATACAACTTCAAGACCAGTTTCCCATCCATAATCTTATTTGACTAGATCCATTTAACAGCCCTGCGAGTATAATATTCTCAGTTTAAAGGGGAGGAGACTGAGATTCGGGGATGACGAATAACCCGTTTAAGTTCACTCAACACAGAATGGTTTCCACTGGGATTTAGGGCCTCCATGCCCTTCTTAAAATGTGGTGTCGTCTGTTTTTTCCACATGGACACACAGGACACATAGATGTGCTCACATGGCATTGAAAGTGCCTCATTTCTTGTCTCTATATATCAAGTCAAAGGTCCCTTAGGTTTCTTATGTGATCTGCCTGCATGGCCGGGCTGCCACTGCTGCAGCAACGAAGGGTGGCCTTTGACCAGGAGACTCACCTTTCTCTTCCACAGATATGTGTAATCCATTGATCATATCCATTTGGCTCATAGAACTGTTTCTTCCCAGTCACTTGATTTATGTATGTGTCTCATAACCCAGGTTACCTGTGGCAAAGGCCCAACATAAAGAAAGGGCCTTTTTTCTTTTTATATATCAGGACATCAATACTTTCAGAGTAAGGAATTGAAAAGCAGCCTGCTTTAAATACATTGTACCACTTCAGCTTGTGGGACAGAATGTGGAGATCATTTTGGTTTAAGAGGGAGAGACTCAAATTGTTATTCATTTTTATCATTTTTATCTATAATAAAGGTAGTTGCTCTAGTGATAGCACATGAAGCTCATTGTTTTATCATTTCTTAAATAAGAGCTGACATTCCCTTCTTCCTATTGTTTGAAGACCAAGGGAGTCTAAACATGGTTTGTCCTAGTCTCTGTTCTTCCCAGGCACACAGAAGGCTGGTACAGTTTCCAATGGAAGTCTGGTGATGCGAGCAGCATTGTACATGCAATAAAGTAAACAATATGTGAAACAGCATGAGCCGGGTTCTGGAGGGCTCCTCCGCGGTGTCTGAACTGCTGCCGAGAGAGGCATCCAGATACAAGTCAGCAAATCCAGGGCACATGGGCTCCACATTATCCGTCAAGGCTTTCTTGCTGGTGCCAGACATATCCTCAGATTCTTCAAAACACTGTGTTCTAGGTACCTACTTGGCAGTAGATCAGACCTGATTACGAGATGAATCCCACTGGCTATTTGAAATTCAGATGACTCCTAACAAACAACACTGCCCAGGTTTGATCTTGGTCCCACAACAACTGAGTCCAACTACGTGGTTCCACCATAGCTGAACTCCATGGCCAGCACTGTGAAGGCAGTAACTCAAAATGTATCCATCACCCCATAAATTAAACAGATGTGCACTGTAACATTTAACTACCTGTTCAAATTGGGGGCCCTATTTAGAGCTATCCAAGGGCCACACTCCAATAATAGAGGATGTGACTTCCCCCAAAATATCATGTGGCTCACATCTCTGTGCCTTTGCACACTCTTGTTTCCTCTGCCTGGAATGTCCTTTCTCTTGCAGGTGACTTACAGACTCCTCCTGATCCTTCAAGACTTCAAGATCAAGCATTATCATCAAGCCAGGCCTCACCTCTAGATAAAAACCCTAGAGAACCATATGCACCAGGAAACTTGGGCAAATGTTCACAGCAGTGGGTGAACAGCCAGTGGGAATGGCCGAATTGTGGTGTATTCACACAGTGGGATACTGCATGAAAACAAATCAGAGATGAATGAACATTAATGCAGCTTATAAACACTGTAGAGTGTACCAAGCAAAGATGAAAAATAACATATACTCTATGATTTTCTACATATGAAGTTCCAAAACAGGCAAATTGAACCATAATGTTTAGGGACATATAGGTGGTTGAACTATAAAGAAAAGGACAGCTGTGATCACCATTCTAAAAGCCAGAATAGAGCAGTCTCCTGTGAGAGAGGAGAGGTTGTTGGGAGGAAAGTAACACGAGGGCTTTGAGGCACTAATGATGCTCCATTTATTGACATGGATTATGATGACTCTGTCTACTTTCATTGTATGCACTTCCTATATGCATGCTATATTTAATGATTTTTAAAGAGGCAAAAGAAAAAGCAAGTTTAGAAGTTGTCCAAACAGAGGCTCATGATTAAGAAATGTCATTGAATATGCAGCCATCATTTTCCTGACTGGAGGGTCCGTTTTAATGGAAGGAGGATCCCTCATGCAGTCACTCATTAGTAAGAGAATCCTCCTGCATGAATGTAAAACCGACCGCGTTAGTAGAAGGGTGAAAAAATATAAACCTTCCTGTAGTATACCGTCACTACTGGAGCATTAAATATGTTTATAGAAAAAAATTGATTTGGTATTTTTTGAGGGAGGACCCTAAGTTCTTGCCTGCCTGGAGCAGAGCCTTCAGAACTGTGGTTCAAAGCGTTTGCATTTTCCCTCCTGGGATCAGCTCTTCCGAGGAGGCACATTTTAAAGCCGTTTCTGGAAGCCAGCTTTGGCTGGCCTGACAGTATGTAATCCTTTATGTTTTCAAATAAGAAGGAGTTCATAAACCTCCTAGAAGTTGGGGGATAGAGAGGTGCACCAAAGGTAATTACATGCTGCCTCCTTTAGTCCCCCGTGGCTGCGGCTGGACATGGTCCCCTTCCTTGTGTCCCATCCTGGCGTGGTGTGCACCGCGGTCTGTGTGTTGAACAGCTGTGGGCCCTCCGCAGCAGCTGCTTCCTGAGGCTGTGTGAATGACACTGATAGCCCTGGCACCCCAGCGCCTCAGCTCTAGGGTCTCCAACACGCTCCCAGGTACAGGTAGAAATTACATGCTCAGAGCTCGAGATTTGCTTCCGGCTGCTTCTTTCCCGTGAACCAGAGATCAGTATTTTATGGAGAAGCTCTTGTTCTCAGAGGTGGGTGGGAAGGAATATATCTATTCAGCGGAGGGGATTGAAATGTTACCCATGAACTAAAGAATCTGAACCAAACCAGGTAGCAGGGGTGGGACAGAGCAGGGGGAGAGGGGGGAAATCTTGATGAAAAACCTAACCACATAGCCCACCCAGTGCACTGCGCTGGTTGGGCTGGTGGGATGCCTTCAATAAAGTGAGGAGCGCTGAGAGTGGGGCGGGGGGGTGAAGTTGTTTTGTTTTAATTTCTGGAAGAATTTACTGAAGTTATTAAATGTAATGTTATATTGAGGAGAAGGATTTTGTCAAAAGAGAAGGAAATCTACTGGAAAAACAGAGATACAGAGGGCTGTACAGAGACAAAGTGAGTAAAGAGGCACAGAACACAAAGGAAAACAGAGATGGAGAGAGATGCCGGAAGTGAGGAGAGACTGAACGAGACAGAGACAGTGGGCAGGGCCCCTCCTGGCCTTTGTTCATTTTTTTAAGTGAGTGTGTGTGCTGCACTTAAACGCACTTAATCACCGGCATGAATTGCATACTTGCACCAATAGCCTTGTTCTCACTCCCCCTAACTGCTAATGGGCTGTAAATATGGCCTTTAAAAAAGGAACCAGGTTTGATGTGGATTTGAGTTCACCCGTGTTAATATAATAATATATAATATAACATCATCATAATAAAGGGAGGCAGGTTAGCTGCCTTCTGCCAGTGACTCACTGACTGCACCGGCCCGGCCCAGGCCCACAGACAGAGGCACGGCCCTGCTGTGGGCAAGCACAGGCTTTTCTCACCCAGGTAACCTCTCCAGCAACGAGAGTGGTCACAGAGGAGCAGAGGGAGCTCTGTTACTGTTTGGTGAGCAGCTGGGTCCCAGGGGACTCTTCTTCCAGGCAATGAGCAGCTTCGGCTGGAAAAACCTAAACAGCTTTAAAGGGAGGGGCTGAGGAGGAGGGGAACTAATGAGCTGGGAGCAGCAAGAGTGACAGCTTAATTAACTCCCAGCCCAGCTCATCCATGGTACCGCAGGGCTGCCCAACCCAACCCAGAGCTCCCTCCAGCTGGGGTTAAAGTTACACTCCGTGTCAAAGGCCATTGGAAAGAAAGCCCTGCCCAGGACAAGAGGGAGAATCAGTGAACTTCACAGAGAAAAGGTGGCCGCTCCTCCCGGCACAGTCCCCCGGTTGGGCGATGTGAAGGGACGCAGGTTGGATTGTCTGAACTAGACTGAAGGAAGTCTGCATCTGGCCTTGTGGCAAAGCAAAGGATGGAAACATCTGCCTGCGCCTGGAGAAGCGATTTGTTTTGACTACTGCATCTGCTATTGTCCTTAAGGTTAGAGCCCCCGGGGCTGTGAGAAGACAGTGTCCTGAATCTAGAAAAGTTTTCTCTTCTTCGAGTGACTGGGAAGCCCTGTGTTCATGGCCCCTGTGCCGCCTGGCCTTTCCCACTCAGGTCAGGGAGCCCGGTGATCAGTGGCCTCTCACACATTTCACACCCAGAGAAGATCCTTTGTAATATCGCCTCCTCTCTTTAGCAAGATTATTTTTTATCCAAATCTAGAAATAAAATTTAAAGAATAACATGGCCAGGAAAGGCAATGAGAATTTTTCTGCATTATACTTTTTAGGTACAATCTTGCTGAACAGAAGGAAGGAAGGAAGAAGGAAAAGTGAAGTTTGTCTATATAAAAGAAAAAAGCACTATTTATTCAAGAGTCTCATATTCAGTGTGAACTTTGATCCTTTTTTATAATATGATATAATATTATTTTATGTAAAGAATTGTCTGACAAAAAAAAAAGAATTGTCTGACAACTTCTAAGTAATGTTTAATAAAATCAAAATGTCTGCAAAAAGTACAAGTCAGATAACTGTGAAATGATACAGGCATGGTGATATTTTATATAACAGACTTATTCTTTAGTTTTGAATAAATAATAGTAATTTAAACATATTGTTCACATTCAGTAAAATGTTTCACGTATGAACTAAAATTTGCACAACAAAAATACTATACCCCACAGGTTTACAGTCTCAAATCATAAACCCTCAAATATTCACACAGAATGACAGAAATGAGGTCCTTCACATTTTGTTTCTTTATCTTTTGCAATCATCGTTTGCCTCAAATCTCATGTTTAAATGCGGGAATATGCAGAACGAGGGGGCTGGAGAAACAAACCACTTGTGATACCCACTCCAATGAATCCAATCCATCATGAACTGATGCTCGGAACAAAAGCGTGTAACTTATTCCCACACAACCAGGAATTCTTTCAATTTACTTTCATATCAAATATAATGTTTATTAAAGGGTAAATAATCAAAACAGGCTGATTTGAAGCATACTTCTATCCTTAAAACTCAACAAAAAACCACAGTATTGTTTAAAATTTAGATCATTAAAAAAAATTTTTTCAAGGAAGATATTTTATCAGGGCACATGGTGATGGTGAAAGTCAAATCCCATGTTAGTCCATTTTGTAACTGTTTTTAAATTCTTTACAGACTTGTACTTCCTGTTGCTGGCATGGGGTGGACCTCTCCCACTGCCCTGCACTCACTGTGCCTCTGCCTGTTATTCATGCCCACGACCACAGCCCCTGGGATAAGCTGAGTGGGGCAGCTCGGGCGGCTCCAATTATGCCTGACCAGAGTGAGAGAGAGGAAAGGTACTTGGCAGAAGCCACATTAATTGAGGTGCTGCTCTGTGTCAAGCCCTCTACCAAGCATTTTCCCTTACAATGGTTCTTTCATTTTTCCCAACAACTCCTTGCGGGAAAGGTTATAACCCCAATTTTTGGAAATGAAGAAAAGCAGACTACAAGCCATTAAGTGGCTTATCCAATGGCCCACTGCTTATAAGTGGCAGAATCCGGATTAAAACTCAGATAAGGCTAGAAACAAGGCTCAGGTTACCTCCCAAAGGTGAGCATCGCAGATTCTGTGGCATCCGCAGGAGATGGTCTAGGCCAGTGATGCCTATGACACGCGTGTCAGAGGTGACATGCGAACTCATTTTTTTGGTTGATTTTTCTTTGTTAAATGGCATTTAAATATATAAAATAAATATCAAAAATATAAATCTTTGTTTTACTATGGTTGCAAATATCAAAAAATGTCTATATGTGACACGGCACCAGAGTTAAGTTAGGGTTTTCCAAAATGCTGGCATGCTGAGCTGAAAAGGTTCGCCATCACTGGTCTAGGCCCTAGATTCTAGATGAGTCTCAACTGGGCTAACTGGGCACTTCAAGCCTCTGCCACGTATCTTCCATGCCAGCAGGCTCCCTCAGGAATGTCCTCATGGAGATGACAGAAACACAAGAAAGAGCAAGGCCTCTCGAGTTGTAGACTTAGAAGCACCATACTTGCACCTCTGCTTCATTCCATTACCCAAAGCCAGGCACATGGACAAGTCCAGAGACAGAGGCAGAGGACACTTCAAAGTTAAATGCCCAAGGGGGTGGATGCAGAAAGGGTAAAAGATCATTCAACCCATCAGCAAGACCTATCAATTCTACCTTGGAAATACTTTCCACAGCTGTCCAATCCTCCTTCTATCTTATTGCTACCACCACTTCAGTTCCCCATGATCTCTCTTACCTATCACCACCTGACTGCTCTGTCCAAATCTTTCTTGTCCATTCCTTCTCAGACCATTCTCAATGCAGCAACGAGAATAAACTTAAAAAGAAAACCTGCTCTGACCACTCATTTAATTAAGTCTGCCAAATGGTTTCCTATTGTTCTCAGGATAAAGGTGAAAATCCTGACTAAGGCCTGAATTGTTTTCAATTTTCAATTGAGGGGTTATTTTAAAGCAAATAGGTGAACCTGGTGAAAGGGAGAAAGAGAGTGAAGAGGGAGTGTGGGAAAGAGAGGCTTTGTAATGACTTCCATGTGAGGACAGCCTGGGACCCCTTTCTCCAACCTCATCTCCTTCCATCCTTTCTTTCACTTTATGGTTGGAACACATCATAATTCCCCAACTTGTACACTATTTCAAGCCTCTGGGGTCTTACTTGGACTGCTCTGTGTCCAAGTAGAGTTCTTTATCCCTCCTTTTGGTACAGATTCAAAACCCTCTGCCTTTCTCCTTTCCTTCTTCCAGGGAAAAAGAAGAGAGGATAAGAGGCCTGAAAAGTAGAGAGGAGAAGAGCCCTAATTGGTTTGGCTCACTGGATAGAGCATCAGCCTGCGGACTGAAGGGTCTCAGGTTCAGAGAGAGAAAGAGAGAGAGAGGGAGAGGGAGAGAGAGAGAGAGAGGAGGATGAGGGAGAGAGGATGAGGGAGAGGAGAGCTGGCCTTTGCTTAAAATGTCCTCAGTCTGATTGAGGTATGTTCGCTGAGGTCGACCCCTTCCAATTCTCCCATCCACACTCGTCTTGTATACTTGTTCCGTCTATCTCCTTTCGTTCATCCTCTCTATATGTCCAAACCATCTCAACATACCTTTCTCAATCCTCGACACTACATCTTCTTTCACTCCACAATGTTCCCTAAAATTAACTTAGTAAACTTTACTTAAAGTTTTAAGTCAACTTCATACTGTACGTGCGCGCCCGCACGTGGTATTTTGTGGAAGAGCCACACTCAAGGGGCCAAAGAGCCGCATGTGGCTCGCGAACCGTGGTTTGCCGACCACTGGTCTAGGGTCCCCTGGCTGCATATAAATGCGCAGAAGACACACTGAGGGGCCCACTGCTCTAATGAGTACAAATTCACCTCTCTGGGTTCTTTCCTGAATTCAAGTAAGTCACCCCTTCAACATCACAGAACTAATTCTTTATCAACAAAGGGCTTCCGTTTAACTCAAGGAGGTAGAGAAAGGTTGTCAAAGGGTTTTCTTCTTCTCTCTCTCGCTCTCTCTCTCTTTCTTCTTCTTCTTCTTCTTCTTCTTCTTCTTCTTCTTCTTCTTCTTCTTCTTCTTCTTCTTCTTCTTCTTCTCCTCTCTCTCTCTCTCTCTCTCTCTCTCTCTCACTCATTACCTGCCAACATCTGTATCTTGGGCAAAACTGCTGGAGTATCACATTAAGTTCTAGAGACTTTCTCATGTGGGACCGTGCATATTACACATAGCTCCAAAGGGCTGGTGATTCCTTTTTATGTCCTCTTTATTAGTAAAGCTTAAGGGGAACATCTTGTGTCTGTCTTCTTCCTGCTACATTAAAACAAATGATAATCTAGCTCTCCGAATATCCAGAGTTTGGCTGAGGTCTTGCTTATTGGTTAGTATTGGTTACTATTCATTTATAACCGGTATATTTTCCCTACAGGGTACCTATGGCAATTTCCAGAATCAGGCCACAGAAAGCTTTGAATCACATAACTAGTGCAAGATTTGGCAAAAATGAACCTATAATCATGGTCTTTGTTCTCCTCTTTACTTCTGGGAAGAGCTATTTTGTTTCCATCTGTTGTCTTGCCCTTGAGTATGATAATATGTAAGTTTATTTGCCCCCGCAAGAAGTCCTGAAGTGGGCAGCCCAAGGCTATACTAGCAGTTCCATTGCCATCAGGGACACAGACATTTTCATCTTTCTCCTCCATCAGACTTAGCACATGGCTTGCATCCTCAAGGTCACCTCATAACTAAGATGGCTGTTGGAATGGCAGCCATCATCTTTACTTTTTGAGAGAGAAAAGGGAGGTAGAGGAAGAGAAAATGGGACTTTTCCCAGCTGAGGCAGCATTCTTGAAGATTTCTAGAAACCTAACCAATAGCTCCTACCTATAGGGGGCTAGACAATATCTCCCTGTATCTAATAGCACTCCCCAGAATGAAGACAGAACTCTGCCAGTGAGTAATAGGGGAGACTCAGTATTGAGTAGGCATCCAGAGTCTCTGCTACAAACCAGGTGCCAGCCCCGGGGCTAAGGACTTGTGAACCCCAAGAAAGAAGATACCTACTAAGAACATCTCCCAGTTAGCCACGGGGCTAACATTTTTAAAAACAGAGCCTAGCAGTCACTTCTACCCAGGGGCCTGTCATGCAAACTGCACTTTGGGGAGAAGCCTGCACTGAACTACCTGCCGCTGCAGTGGACTGCTGGCTGCACTGGGTTTCTGCCATCTGAGCCAGTCCTTATAGAGGAATGTCTGGAATATTATTTCAACCAATAGGACTGAGGTTTTCCCCATCCAATTGGAGCTGCACAGCTATACCCCATCAACATCTTCATGGACAAATCAGAGCAGTTCCATTCTGACCAATCATTAAAGCGCCCTTTGGACCAATCAAACTGTAAGGATTTGGAGTCCTCATTGGCATGAGGACAGACCAGTCAGGGACAGAGGTGGGAAATTCTGTCTCTATAAGCCAGCTCCTCTCTGGCTTTGAAAGCACGCTCTCCCTTTCCACTGAAGACTGGAGATTGTTTCCTTGGCTGAGCTAAAACACCAAAGATGTCTCACTAGAGCAGACAAGCACTGCACCAGTGAGGAGAAGCGAAGCAGAGCCGTCTAGTGTAAGAGGGGCCTGGCCCCAGGGCTGTTTCACAGGCAGGCTACATCACAATTGAGCTGTTTTGCACTGAATAAAGTTTCCTTCTTCACTGCACCTCAAATTGGGGATTCCTGTTGGCATTGAATTGTTACCAACACCATTGATTGACAGACTTGATATACATGCCCCTGCTTTTTCCTCAAAACACCTCTACTAGCCTTATGCCATTAGGACAAGAAAAGTCTTAGAGATTGTCAATCCAACAATCCAATTTTATTTTATCTAGCAATTTAATAGAGCTTATGCATTTATAGAACTTTTCCAAAATATCATCTAATTCTCAAAAAGACACCCTCCTTGAAGCAAATAGTGTCCTTAATTTCCAGAGAAGGAAACTGAGATTTAGAAAGATTTAAGTGATTGGTTCAAAGTCACACAGCTGATTAACAGTAAAATAGGTACTAGCGCACAGATCTCTGACGCTTGGCCCCACATTTTTTTGTCTTTCTTAAAAGAATTTAAAGATTCAGAATATTACAAATATCTAGACATGACTCAGAACTAACTAATAAAGATTTTTTATTCATTTTGCTCCAGAATATTTTTTTCTTTCAGAGTAAAAAAAAAAAAATTGCCAGTCACATTCCCCTTGCTACCCAGAGATAATCAGTATCATTAATTTTGTGAGTATTGCCATCCTGGTAGATATTTATCTTTTAATTTCTCATGTGCATTCATAAGTATGTTGTTGTTTTTGCAGGTGTTTTTCACTCAACATATTTTTAAATTATATTAGGTTAATGCACATAGTTCATTTACTTTAATTGCAGTGTGATAGTCTATTACATAAATATGCAGTACATTTTTTGTTTATTTCTACTTTCCTACTATAGATTTAATAAGCATATGAGGATATATTCTAAGAGCTTTTCATATATTTACTCCCTTGATCTTCATAACAAAAATATGAGGTATGATTGCTATGATCCTGCTGTACATAATGAGGAAACTACAGCAAGAGCGAAGTTAGAATCTGTTTAAGTTGTTATAGCTGTTAAGCAACAGAGCTGTTCAACCCCAGAGGAGCTGAATCCAGAACCCCCACCCTTGACTTCCATCCAGTGCAAATTGTCCCCACCACTCCTTATCTCCAACCCCCATCTCTCCCATCTCTGTCATATAAACGTTTTTAATTCAATAAAGTGAAATCTATGAATCTTTTTCTTTACAAGAAGCATGTTTTGCTACTTTAATAAAAGCCTTCTTATTCTTTAGGTAGTGAAGAAAATCTGTATTTCCTTCTAATTGCTTTATAATTTTGTTTCTTATATTTATTATTGTTTGTGACATGAGGAAGGAAGCCAATTAAATTTTTATTTTCATTTGGAAATTGTTCCAGTACTATAAAGGTAATAAGTTCTATTTTCCCTACTGGTTTTCTTAGTACCACTTCTAGCATATATGACGAAGTTCCATATACGTACTGATCTATTTCTTAGAGTTCTATGCTATTTCACTGATCTATTTTTCTAGTCTCAGTTTTCTTTCCATTTAATTCTCTGGCTTAAAAATAATGTATGTCTGAACCTGATATGCTCTATCTGCTCATATAATTCTGACTGTCCTGGAGCTAAACACAAACTTAAAAGTTTGATAAGTGCTTGACCATTCTTCAGGAAGATAGGCTAGAAGGCATATGGTCTCACGCTGGAGATTCCACTTGCACTGCTGAGGGTTCCTCCGAAGTAGAAGGAAGAATCAATGCAGAGGTAGTGAGTGAGCAAGAAGGAATGAATTCTGGGTTCTGCATCCACAGAGGTACCCCACTGCTGACAGCCATTCTCTAACATCTGTGTAAATCTCAACAGCACATCATTCAAAATCATTGGTCTTTAGGTTGACCAAATAGTGCAGTTTTTGGTAACACAAGTTCATCAAGAAGACTGAAAAAAATATTCAGTTCCAGAGCTTAGAGAACAAGACAATTTTAAAATCACATTGCTTTTTATAATTGGCTACGTATATCCAAACTACATAATGATCTGCAGTTTATAGTATTTTGCAGGGTTCCTCTGTCTGTATATATTTATGGTCTAGGTCTGGCTCCAGAAAAGTTCCCTTTGGCACAGTTACACACCCTGCAAGCAGAGAATGTGAAGATAGATCATGTCCTGCACACACACCCGGAAGTAAAGAAAGATAGAAAAGAAATAGACACCTCACAGCAAGCCTGAATTTGGCTGTAGCAGTCTCTCTTCTCTGCCCAAGAAAGGAGACCCAGGCCAGGGACAGGGGAGTGAGGAGGATGAGGCCAGGCCGGGAACTGGTATCTCATGGAGCCAAGCTTTTGACCATCGTCCCAACCCAAACATAATGGTTAGGAACATGAACCATAGTCTTATTACTATTAAGAACATCATAGGCAGTCCTGACAAAAATGTTTTTTAACTCAAACCACTAGCTGTATTTTTCATATTCTGTAAATCATAAAGTAACTGATGTGTAGAATTTTTAAGCTCCTGCAAAAAAAAAAAAAAAAAAAAAAGGACTCCTGCATGGCAGCTTTGAGAATATGCCGCAGTCCAACAGATTTTTTCTATATTAAAATGTATTTTTCCACAGACAATTTGACTTTCCTGGACCAATAAAGAGTGAGGTTTGGGGAGTGAGGAGGAGTAATTCTAAGGTCGTACAAACTGCCTGGCTCTGCTGGTGAGGTTGTTTAAGAAATGGCAGGATCCTGGCTGCGCGGAGCCAGCATTCCGACTTCATAGTCGCTCTATTTTCTGGTCATTCTCCCTCCATCCCACCCCCACCTTGTCTTTTCCCAAATGAAATTTTATGGAAGTGAAGAGTGATTATTTTTAATCATTCAAGAAAACTTGAAGATATTTCTGAACTGTAGCTTCTAATTCTTATAATGAAAATGACATGTTGCTCAGATTAAATATGAATAAAAATGCAATCAACTCTATACCCAAGGACATTTACCTCTTAAAAGATTTTTTCTCTCTCCTATCTTAAAGCTGACATGACTTTTCTGATCTTCACCAAACGAAAGAATTGTTTTCAAAAAAGCAAGTAATCCAGGCTACCCATTTGCTCAACGCAAGATGTTGAACAGAGAATGAAAGGAGAACTCCACCCCTACAACCAAATCGGAACCTCCCTGCAACAATCTTCCCCAGGACCCTGTCTGGGATCATGTTTTAGGTGAAGCTGTGTTTTAACAAGATTCTCCTGCTTCACTCAGTAATAAGCCACCTTGGACAGGGTCCAAGACTAAAATACCATGTATTGTATTATGCATAACAGTGGGTCATGTTTATGCAAGGCCCCAGTGCAATTGTTCATAAATTTTTATTTCTTTTCATTCTATTTCTTAGCATGCAGACTTGACTGACATGCTTACATCCATTGCTCTGTTTTTCTTGCTTTGTTGTGGTTGTACATTTTAATGAAAACTCTTTTTTCTGGAAAGACATCCAGCTCTAGGCCGGCTCTATGGAATCTATAGATTTTCCTCCTGGAATAGAAAACAAGAACTTGGAGTCAATTGGCCCACAAATACATTTGCTAAATGAGGCTTTCCTCGAATGTCACTCATTCATTCAACAAGTATTTACGGAGCACCTCCAAGCTGCAGGCATTGTGCTTGTCTGTGAATACAATCATGAATGAAACAGATGCACAGGGCCCCTGCCTGTGCGGTGGGTGCAGTCCAAAGGGGGAGAGCAGCAAATATCTAATTACCCATTGTGGTAAGTGGAGGTAGGAAGAACAGGAAACTCTGACACAGAACAGTGCAGTGCAGAGGGCTGCCGCTTAGGCAGAATAGCCAAGGAAGACCTCTTAGAAGTAGGCCATGTAAGCCATTCCTAAGAGATCGGAGAACCCCACCATCCAAAGGGGAAGGGGAGAGGAAGAGTGTATGCAGAAGACAGCAGATGGGAAGGTCCTGCAGGGTGCTTAGACCATCCCCTCTCACCCTCCTGCCCATCTACCCCATAGCCATTCATAGGGCAAGTCCCGTCCCTTTGCCCAACTAACATGCATGGTGCTGTCTCTTCAATGGCCTCCTCAACCACTTCATCTGTTTCCCACGACTTACTGCTTAAACATATGCTGGGTTGTATCGTCCTCAGATGGTTCCTGTGGTTAAATTTGTCTGCCCAACAAGTTTTGTAAACCCACTGAGGACAGAGGGCGTGTGACCCTTGTCCCCCACACCATGCCTGCCGCAGCGCTGGAGCGGAACTGACGTGGGCTGCATTGAAAGGAACTGAAGATGTTAGGCCTGACAGGGCAGGTGAACAGCCGTGGCTAAGCTGCTTTTCTATCTGCATCTGCTCACATTAGACGAAATGCAAATAGATAGGCCCCATCTCTCTCTCTGTTCTATTTAGCATTTATATGACACCTTTCAGCGCAGAAAAATGAGTAAGTGGAACCAGAAGTGGTCATTCCATGTGCTCATCCCCCAGCCCGGCTGCAGCCAGGCATCTGGTCCCCACCTGCCCCTCACACGCCCCTCCTCCCAAAGGGGCAGGCTGCAGGCACCGCCGCGCTGCTTTCAGCAGAGTTCTTCCCACTGAGCCGCACACTGTTGAAAGAACGCATTGTCTGTGCTAAAGGGAGAACGCGGGTAGCACATTACAAATCTGAGCTGTTAAGTGATAAATGAGCAACGAAAAGCGTCCTGACATCATTAAGGTGTTCCTGAGCAGGCTCTCTGCTCAGCCTCACCCTCATGCAACCTCGAGAATACCGGATGGCTTGTAAGGTGACCAAAGCCTGGCTTAGAGTCACCAAGTTGGGCAATTCAACCCCAGGGGGCTTTTTTAGATTCTGCCCATTGGGAACACAGGCATTTTATAGAAACTGTTAGACTTGCGTCTTTAAACTTTTTTAGAGGGTAGGACTCTCTTCAACCACATGAAAGTGAACTTGGCTTTTCACTGCTCAGAGTATTCCCAGAGTTTGAAGCAGTCCCAGGGTATCACCTCCTGCCTCAGGTTCTGGAAGCCTACCCCTAACACCCCCACAAGGCACGCACACCTGGCCAGCCCCTCTGTAGAACACACCACACCCTTCGCATCTTCCTGGCTCAACCAGGACCCAGCACTGATGGAGACGCCTGAACAGACCACCTGCTGGGCGACAGAGCCGTTTATCTGACATTTATGAGATGAAATTTGTCAGGCCCACAAAGGGCATTCCTCTAAAATCCTTTAAAGTGCATCATACTGGAATGCTACAGGCAGGTAGGGGATGCTCTGATCTACTAATGCTGTAGAAGTCTACATATCAAAAGAAGAATTTGGATGTGGGTCAGCAAAAGCAGTTGGGGGAGGGGGGCTGGACTCATTTCCTCCTGGCTCAATCATGACTAATTGGCTTATAAGGATCTCATGGTCATTGGGGTAAAAGAAGGTACATAATTCCACAAAAATATATTGTGACAATATGGAGTGGGGTGGGAGGGTGGAAGGGGGGAGGGTCTTCCTTCCACCTCTTACTATCTGTGTGACCTTGGACAAGTCACTTAGCATTTTTATTTCCCTATCTGTAAACTAGGGGGAAATAATGGCAGTGATCACATAAAATATGATGAGGATCCAATGATGGCAAAAGTACATGCTCAGCACAGTGTCTGGCACATACAAGTAGTGGAGTAAATATTCACTACTTATTGCAGACCTACTTAATATGTCATACACTGAACTATGTGCTTTTATTTAGTTCTGTATTTAATCCTACAACAACTCTCAAAGGTAAGATCTGTATTTATGATCACTATACTATCCTGCTCACCTTGTTTTCCTATGAGAAATATTTTCATGTCAGTGGCTATTCCTGTCTGCAATTTCCCCTTGAAAAATTGCTCCAGGATGGGTACTTCCTAAGGGGAAGCTTTCTCCATTAGCTAGACAGGAGGGGAAATGTAAGGGCAAGCCTTGACCCACCATTACCAAGAAATCAACCGTGGAAGTGAGTCATCTTTCTCTCGCCACTGGGCTGGACTTGGTGATTAATGGGAGTCATTTAAGATTAATACCCTTTCTTGTTCAAGTTTTGAAAATTAAAGCTCTTGGAAACGTGAGCCCAGAGAATGAACAAAAAAGAAGGAAGTAGAACAATATTCTCTTTCTAGTTCCCTGCTTTCAAAAACTCAATCTCCTTCTGCCAAAATGTAGAGAATCGGAGGTCCCTTGTCTATGTCACGCTGCTTTCCTTGTTTTCCTCCTCATCTCCAGAACATTAATTCCAGCCAAATGGTTATCATAGATCCTCAGCACGGTTTCCAAGTTACCAAATGAGACAGTGGAACAATTGATTGTACTGGCACAGGCCAACGGGGGGAGATAAAGGAGTAGCATGTGGGCCCCAACAGCTATTGTTGCTGTCTTTCTTTCAAAGCATGAGTGCACAAGTTTGCTGGCCTGAGCCCTTGAGAGTCTTGGGAAATAAAAGATACCTCAGCTAGTGTCTTATCAAGGCCAAGCTTCTCAGGGCTCAGTCCTGTCCTTGCCACCTTAGCAGAGCTGACACCACCTCATCCTGAAATAAGCCCCAAGACCCAGCCACCAAGAGCACCCTCCTGCCCCACATGTCACCACCAGAGCCAGGCCACCTAAGTGATCATGAATGATATTTCCTGAGCACTTTCCACTGTGGAAATAGTGCTCCTCAGTCTTCCATTTAAATACCAAAACAGGCATTTAAAATGGAATTCCTGCTTTCTGGTTTATAAAGGAGAAAAACGCTGAAGCTGAGAGATGTGGAGAACCTCACCTGCAGCTGCACTGTGGAGAGTGGCCGGGCCAGCATCTGAGCCCCTGCTCTCTGTCTTAGACCCTATACACATAGCTTGAGAATTAGGAGAGAGAAAAGAGGAGCACAGGAAGCGAGAGAGGGGGAGGCAAAAGAAGTAGGTGTGATACAAGACCTAAATTTAGGATTATGTGCTATCTAGCCCAGCTGGCATGGCTCAGTGGTTGAACATTGATCTATGAAGCAGGAGGTCACAGTTGGATTCCCAGTCCTATTCCCAGTCAGGGCACATGCCCGGGTCTTGGGCAAGATCCCCAGTGGAGGGTGAACAGAGGCAGCCAATCCATGATTCTCTCTCATCATTGATGTTTCTCTCTGTCTCTCTCTGTCTCTGTCTCTGTCTCTCTCTCTCTCTCTCTCTCTCTCTCTCTCTCTCCCTCTCTGAAATCAATAAAAATATATTTGGGGGGTTGGGGTGAGATTATGTGCTGTCTTGACATCTGCTGAAATATGAAGGGCCTCAGTGGGCAAACCACAAGTCCCCTCCTCCATTTGTTCCTATGGATAAGGTCCTCTGGCCAGACAATCCTCCTTATCAACTAGGAGGACTCCAAAACTCCCACAGCCTTGACATGGGAGGGACAATGGAGAAAGTTATTTTTAAAGTTTTCAAGCAAATAGGAATCAGCATACTGTACAACTGGAGCCAAGTCTACTGGGTTATTCACCAACAAGAGCTCACATGTATTGAGTGTTTACCATGTGGCAGGCACTGTGACAAGCACTGCATGCATTAACTCATTTCAGTCTCACCACAACCCTTTGAAGTAGAGACAAGTATCACCCTAATTTTGCAGATGAGAAAATGGAAGCACAGATAAGCTAGCTTCATGCATTCACTCAAGGTTCAGAAATTCTGTGCAGCTGGTCTGGGGAAAGGGCCCAGGCAGTGGTCTATTTTCAAAGCACCCCAGCAGGGTCTCGCATGCTGCCAGGGTCAAGAACTACTTGACTAAGACAGAGAAATGAGCCTGTGATCCTATAATCACATAATGCCTTGTACTGCAAACTGTCCCTTACAAGTGTCTTATGCCTCCAATTAGATTATAAACTCCCAGGAGTGATAAGGTTGAACAGGAACAAAGTCTTATAGTACCTTGGAACCCAGTCCTTCAGCACCTGCAGCACCATAGGGTGTATGCACCCAGAGTAGACACTCCACATAATAGCCTTCAGGCTCAGATTGTGTACAGTGACTGCACACTGCTAACACTCAAGGCAGGCTTCCTGTCAGTTCTTTCACTTATTCTATGAGGTTGGGGTTGCTATTATTATCCTCAGTTTATAGATGAGGAAACACAGGCACAGAGAGGTTAGGGACGCACAACTGGGAAATGGCAGAACTTGAAGTCACAGCCTAGCTCCAGAGCATGGTCTAATCCAGCGGTTCTCAATCTGTTGGTCGCGACCCCTTTGGCGGTCGAACAACCCTTTCACAGGGGTCGCCTAAGACCATCCTGCATATCAGATATTTACATTACGATTCATAACAGTAGCAACATTACAATTATGAAGTAGCAACGAAAATAATTTTATGGTTGGGTCACAACATGAGGAACTGTATTTAAAGGGCCAGAAGGTTGAGAACCACTGGATCCAATGTGATATAAAAGAAGATTGGGGAAGAAGGAGTGCAAGGGAGGGGGAAAAGAAGAAACCATACACAGGAAGATAGACAATGTCAAGTGAAACCAAGTGTCCTTCTGACTTTCCTTATTGTTGTTAATCCTCACCCAAGGACATTTTTTTCCATTGATTTTTTAGAAAGAGAGGAAGGGAGGGAGGGAAGGTGACAGAGAAAATGAAAAACATCGCTGTGAGAGACACACCGATTGGTTGCCTCCTGAATGTGCCCCCACCAGGGTCAGGGATTGAAATTGCACCCTAGGTATGTGCCCTTGACCAGGAATCCAACCCCCGATCCTGTGATGTTCAGGTCAACATTCTAACCACTTAGCAACACTGGCCAGGGCCAACTGAGGGTCCTTATGATTTTGATTAAATTTAGCTTTAAATCATAATTCTAGAAATCATATTTCTCTCTCTCCCCTTTCCCCACACACACACAAAGACCTAACTTTTCCCCCAGATAATCAGAAACCCCAGAGACAGGCTAAAGATAATATCTTGACCTAAGTTATTTTTCAGTTCTTGAGCCCAAGTTATGGTTCAGTTCTTGATTCCTAAGGTGGAACAACCCCCTAGCTACTTTCACATGAGACTGGACAGAAGGACATGGGAAAAGACACCAGAGCTGTCCCCAAGACCTGAAGAAATTAATTAGGACCCTCACCCCACCTCAGACAAATCAGCTCCCAGCACGTCCCAGAACCCCCGCCCACAGTGTGTTGCAATTTTGCCCCATATATTCTGTAACCTACACGCCATTGGAGAGGTTGGCCTTTTGTGCATTAGCTCCCTATTCTCCTGGATGGTGCCATTCATTTACAAAATGGATGAACTCCTTCTGTTGCATTAGTTTGCTAGGACCATCGTAGCAAAGTAGCATAAACTGAGGGCTTGGACAACAGAAACATGTTGTTTAGAAGTCCAAGATCAAGGGTCAGTTCCATCTGAGGCTGTGAGAAGGACCCTGTTCCAGTGGGTTAATAAGCCGGAGCTCCACAGGCGTGGGCAGGAACGGCTCCCCTAGACTTGAGACTTGGAGTTCCCTGGAGAGCCGCTCTGGTGCCTTCAGGGGAGGCTGAGTCAAAGCTCAGTGGAGCCAGGGCAGGAAAGGCCAGGCTCAGGCTTTCTCTAGGCCAGAGATTGAGGTCCAGGCCTGCCCACCCCCCCCTACCCCGCCTTTTCCTGGCAATGCCCCGCCCCTGATTTCACAGCCCTCTCATCAATAAAAACCCAAAAGCGTTAAAACACAAACAAAAAAACCCTAAACAACAAAAACCGCACACACGAAAAACGGTAACCTTATGTTGTCTGTGAAAAGCCTCAAAAAAAGTCAACAAGTGCTGAGTCAGGAAATTCTCCCCTAATAGCTTTTGTTGGAAATGTTTAACATTTCAACTTTATCTCTTCTTTTTTTTTTTTTTTTTTTTTTTTTGGACAGCTCCTCAGAGGTATTCAAACACAACAATACCATCATTCAGGCCTTTTGGCTCCCAGAGGACTTCCTTGGAGCCGAGGCCAACTGAGAGCCACTCACACACTCGGGGAGCTGGTTTCCTCCAGCCCCTCTGAGCAGGGGACAGGATGCTGCATCTGATATACCCCTGCCCTCGCCATCTGGCACCAAAAAGAGCATACATACCCTAAGTGGGTATTGCTGAGCAGACATACCCCAAAAGCTGAGGTTTCATCTCTGGCAATAGCCAAAGAAATACCAAGGAACCTCCACAATGAACTTTCCAGAGACCCGTGGTCCCCCTCACCTAGCAGGACAGCAGTTCAGCTGAGGAGGGACCACAGCACTCCTTCAGCTCTCCTCGCACCCCATCTCCCCCTGGGGCCCAGGCCCTGTTTTCGCTGCCTCCCTGTGCCAACTGCTATCCCGTGGTTCTTAGCTCCCGAGCACCTGCACTGCTTCTTCATTGCAGTGTCTCCCGTGTGGGGCAGCCATGTGCTTCTGAACCAGACAGCACACGGGGAAGTGGGGAAGTAGAACAGGCAGGGAGCGAGTACCCAACGGAAAAGGAAGTAATACAACTTGGCATGGCCTGAGTTGGTTGCTGGCCTGATTCATATGTGCCTTCCTTAATGAAACACTATCTTTCTGGTCAGACAAGTGAAGAGGCATCTTCCAACACAGAGCAATAAATAGCAAGGAAAACAAGGCATATTCCCTTTGCATCACACTCAGCCCCAAAGGCACAGCCGGCTCCCCAAGGGGATTCACAAACTTCCAGGTTGGCATCCACTGTGCCTTAATCCACAAAGTCCACCCTTCCCAATAGCTTGAGTGGAATCAATGAGCCCATTGTGCTCATATATACTGAACAAAAGAAGAGCCGGTGCCAGCGGTAATCTTTGGCCACCCAATCATCATGGTAGAATAAATGATGCATCAATATACATTGATTAGGAAATGACATATTAATTGTCCGAACAAGGTGAGGTCATCACCCCCAGAGGTGAGCATTAAAAGAAGAAGCTGAGCCAGCAACGTTTGCCCTTTCCAGCATGAGCATAAAACTTCAGTGAAGACACAGCAGAAAGGGCCGGGCTCAGGGTCCAGACACGGACTCAGAGCACAGTGCAAAACAGACAGGAGCCACTGCTGGAAAGGCTGGGGAGACTGAGGCATGGACATCAGTCATGCAACACTGAGCGTTTTCACATTTCTCATCTTGAAGCATGTTAATGCATGCATTGCCTGGTGGAGAGAGGGCAGGGAAATAAGCGTTCGTTGGGCACCTGCTCACGTGTGCATGCTCACTGACTATAGTCCTCCTAACTCCACAAAGCAGGTACCGTCATTCTCGTCTAACAGATGACATGACAAGAGGGGAAGTGACTCATACTCCAGGACCAGTTATGTAGTCAACATCCATTTTCCTTGCTAAAGGACGTTCGAGTCAGTCAAGGCCAAGGAACACTAGAGTGTTCCTTGTGAGTATGGAATCTTTGGCAGCATAACCAGGTCCATGAACTTGGGATGCAAAAGAAAAAGTTTATCTTTCCCTTATCACGTACTCTGTGAGACCCCTTTCCCCACCTTACAACATCCTGGGTTCACCCTATAGCTTTCTGGGCTTCTTCCACCTATAAGAACAAGTCTCATTTGGGCACTGAAGAACTTTTCAGGATATAAAAAGCCTTGCTCAAGTCAAAACTCCTCTCTCCTTCCATATTGAAGCTTTCCTCTGTTTGTAGCTGAGCACTGACTCTGCTAGGGTGAAAAGTGGTGAGGGCTGTGGGAATATTCTCACCTGTCACTCCTCCCCCACACTTCTGGGTCTTCCCAGTCAGAGCAGGGTTGCAGGACCTAGCAGGTGCTCAGAGCTTTTGCTTGGTAGTACTCTTAGCAGTAATCTTTTGAGCCAAGCATTCTGTTTAACAGCATTCAAATGCTGCCTGTCAGGACCCCCTCAAGAGGCCTCCGCTCTCCACATTCCTGTGATATGGCTAAAGAACAACCCAACCCGGCAGACCACTTGGGAACACCCACAGCTCTGCCCTTGCTCCTAGCGTCTCATCTTTTCCCCTTACTCTCCCAGGAAGTCCTCTCGCTCAGGGTCCTCTGAAGGCACTGAAGCATCTATCGGCCCATAGGAAGCTCACACATACTTGTCCCACCATGGTGCGGAAACAAGCTGCCCACAGCTGACCAATGTTTTTCTCTCTCTCTCCCTCTTTAAAAAACATAATTTAAACCATATTTAAAATAAAATAAAAAATAAACCCAAGGGGGCTGTTCATCAGCTCCTTAACTGTTTCACTAGACTACCGATGCAATTTTTCCACTGTCCTCAGTTTGGGGACTTTAGCCACAATTTCAAGACATTTAATTCCTTCAGGTTACAGAATGGATAGACACGTAGTACTAACGTGACATGGATTTGCAGTTAAGCAGGAGTGTTTTACAGGCCCACATTTTAACACTGTGTGAGGGAGGGAGGGGGAGAAAGTATGGTTCACATGTGGGCAGCTTTAAAACCAGGCTCTATTCTGTGATAGGAATACATTTCTGGAATCACATCTATAGAGGAAGGAGACACCAAGTCCCTGCTAAGGGAAACTCCACAGAGACTTTGAGAGAGAAATTTGCTGTTTCCTTCAACTCAAAGGGTGTGGTGCTGCCCCCAAGGCCCCCAGTCAGGAGGACAATGCCCTCATGTACAACACTAATACTGGGTTAGCAGCAGCTAACTTCCACCTGGAGGGGAAGCCCTCACTTCCTCTTAGGAGAAGCCAGGTGTGAGGAGGCACTGACATTCCTGTCCCAGCTTCTGTGGCCTCCACTCACCTGGCCTGCCACCATCTGCAGACTCCGCCCTGCTCTGGTCTCTGGTCAATAGAGAGGTAAAGACTTCTATCTAATACCTGGGCACACAGAAGGGCATAGAGAAAACAGGACTCACCTGGAATCAGAGGGCCTGGATTTAAGTTCTGATCTACTTAAATTTGTTGTAAGATTTTTAGATGTCAGTGAATTTTCTGGGCTTCCTCTGGAAATTGGAGGTATGAAGAATATCTGTTTACCTACCTCAGTGGGAAATTGAGTGATTTAATAGCATCACTTGGAAACTATAAATTCTGAATTGTTAGTGGTCCAAGATCAGGCTTAGAGTAGGAGAATCATGGTCTTTGTTTCTGGTTTAATATCAGAGCTCTTAGAACCATGGCTCTGCCTGTACTGACAGACCAAATAATATTAATAACAACAAACTTCTGAGGAAGGAGAAGTCAGTAACAACAACTATAACATAACAATCTAACATTTGTTGAGCCTTCCTATGTGCAAGGTACTACGCTGAGTGCTCAGACTCATGGCCTCATTCATCCTCACCATGCCCCAGGAGGATCATTATCACACCTAGGATTTTCTAGTTTTGCCTCCAGCCTGAAGCACAGGCTATAGGAGCCTGGATTTCTGAATGCTAATACATCCCATCTCCCATTGGGATGCCCTGCTCCACCTTGTGGGACCTCCTTGATGTCAACCAACTGCACTTTGAGTTTTTACCTACTCTCAACATGCCATGTTATTCATGCCGGTGGGGTTTTTCAAGCACAAGCACTAGGATCTGAGCCTGCATCACCATCCCTATGCAGCCCAGGGGTCCACCACTCACCCCTGAGAGCTCAGCACACTTGGCCCTTGGCCCATGAAAACTGGGCTCCTGTGGTCTAGTCATTGCTACAAAAAAAAAAACAATCCCTAAAGGTAGTGGCTTTAAGCCACACAATAATTTTGTTATCTCTCTTGTTTTATCTGGAACTAGAACTTTGGAAGGGTTCGGCTGGATGGTTCTGGTTTGGGATCTCCATGCCATTGTAGTCAGATGGTGATTAGGTTTGGAATCTCCATGCCATTGTAGTCAGATGGTGGTTAGCGCTGGGACAATGGGGGAGTTGACACAGCTGAGGACTGGCCAGGCATCTTTCTCTTCATGCAAACTCAGGGCTTCTCCATGTGACTTTCCCACATGGAACAGTTGGGCTTCCTCCCAGCATGACAGCCTCAGGGCCATACTGCTTACATGGCAGCTCAGGGCTCTAGCAGCAGTGTTCCAGTGAGCTTGGCAGAAGCTGCAGCATCTCTTATGACCTAGACTTAGAAATCATACAGCACCCCTTCTGCCATAGTCCCCAGCCTCCAAAGAGAAGAAACATGGACCCCACCACTCTATGAGAGTGTTAAAGTTATGTAGCAAAAAAAAAGCATGTGAGAAGGGAGATATAATTGCAGCCATCTTTGGAGAATACACTCTGCCTTATCTACTGAAAATGAGGATACCCTGGTAAATCAGGCAAACTCAGATCCCAGGGGCTGCAAGAGCACATGGTCCCGATGTCCCTGCTCTGCGGCAAGGGGAGGACTGCGTTTGTTCACTCTCTTCTTATGAGGGCTTTGGTTTCCCATTCACTTCTCAGTTTCTCACTGAAACTCTGGCCCTAGCATTTTAAAATGCAGGCCTCCTCCCCTAGTACCTGGCAACCCCTCCTAGCCCGACCCTGGTCCTAATGTTTGAGACACTGACCACAGTGGACACGCCATCATTCTAATCCACACTTGGCAAACACCACTGAGAGGACCCACTGCCACTCCCCCCTTTTGCCCTCCTCCCCCACCCCCCATTCCCTCCTGCAATATCCACTCTAGCCCAGACTGAACTCAGGTTCCCTCGATGGCCTTGGAGTGGGCATGTGTGTCACCACTCCTCTTAGGGGAGCCAAGTCCTTTCAGCAGTGACTTCCTGAGAGTTCCAGCCTTGTACTGGTCTCGGCTCGCTGATCCCTTCCAAGGCGGCATGGAGCTATTTATCTGACCTATTTGTGTCACTCTATTTATGACACCCAATGTGAGTCTCGCAAAAGAAGCTAGGCCAACTTCAAGACTGCTCAATATCATGACATTTACGCGGGACACTTCCAAGCATGGGCCAGATGGGACTCAGCTCTGCCGTTTGCTAGCAGTATAAACCCTGGGCCAGTCACTTCACCTGAATCCCCATGTTATGGGGATACTAGTAAGAGAACTTGCTGCGCCTGTTTCACAGGCTTATCCTCAAAAAATGGTATACTGTATGAGATGATTTGAAGACTGTGGCATGTAACATGTAGTAGTAGTTATTATTGTAACAGTTGTCCTAAGTCTGCTTCTGTATTCTCTTCCCATGCCTACAGGGTCAGCCAAAATATGCCCATCCCCTCTTGGCCGCCCTGTTCAAAGCCCAAGCAGTCATCCATTCATTTCCTCTTTTGTGCCCTGCAGAGTGAGATGGGTTGGCGAACACCATGCTGCCCACTCTTTCTCTGCCCACACTCTCACAGGTGGGGTGTGGGCTGTATCAGCCTCTGTTGAACACCCACTAATGCCAGCCAAGGATGGAGTGATCTAAGGGTGGGCCTTGTGACGGGTCCCACACATACGGTCACAGCCACACTGTGCTACTTGGAACAGTGAGGCTCATAGCAGAGCCTTTCACCAGCCGTGCAGAGGGCCTGCCTGCACTCACCTCCATCCTGCCTCCTGGGGTGAGACCTGAGCCCATGAAGACAGGCCAAGGCCCCAGGCACCCACGACTATACACAGTTGAGGGAGCAGAGGCCTAGACAAGCTTCTCCTTCCTCCCGCGAGGTTCCTGTGGGTCATGCCTGGGACAGATTCCCAAGGACACTGCTTTTCTGCCCGTGTGAACAACGCCTGGCAAGAAAGAACCCTTTCAAAGATTCCATCTCGATGCTTCTGGGCTCCAGGCTTTTTGCCTTATCCTCAGCTTTCCCACACAAGAAAAAAGGATGCTGGCCCAGCTCTGAAGATCTGGCCTAGTTGTGAAGCAAAGAGGCTTATTCCTCACTGCAGACTTGCCAACAGTGCTGGAGGGGCTGAGGGAAGGGCTGATAGAACTGTTTATCTTTCAAGAAAACCCAGAGAGCACACACAGTCACAAGATTAGACTGGGCAGCTGGGCTGCCAGCAAAGGGGTGGCAAGAGGAGAACCTGCCTCCCAGGCCACCGTGAATCAAGGTTTTAAAACTTTTATAGACATTTATCTTTACTCCTCAGAGTAGCTTCAGGGAGAGGAAGAGCGAGTGACAGTTTAATCTTTCTCTTTGCCAATCATTATTCCCTCCTCCCGCCCCACCCCCGCTCCCACCCTTCCTGCCTGGAGAAGCCAGCTGGTGCGAGGGCCGGGCCGTGCAGGGCTGAGCAGGGGTTCATGACAAGCAGCTGGAGGGCCTGACACACAGCCGGCACTCTGGGAATGAAAAGAAGGCAGGGAGGAGTTTTTTAACTGGAGCCATTTGGCTGACTGTTGGGCAGAGGTGGGTGGGCTGGGTGGAAGGAGCAAAAGGAGAGAGAAAAAACAAGTGAATAGTCCTGGAAGAGTGGGAAGGGAGTGAGACACACAGAAAACAGCCAAAGCACACAAGAGAGGGAGTGAAGAGCCTGTCCTCAGAGGAAAGAGAGAGTAGAGGGGGAAAGGAGGAAAGAATGGAGGAGGTGACAGAAGAAGAAAGTGCAAACAATGGGGAAAGATTAAAAACGAGAAAGAGGACTGGGATGAGAGACATTCGAAAGAGATGTGACAGTAAGAGAAGCAGGCGGAGAGGAAGGGAGAAAGCCCCACATTAGAAATGGGCGGTGCCCTAGAAATGTTTTTACAATATGCACATTTGAAACTAAAAACTCATCTCCATCCAAAACACTGAATCACATGTTGACCAAGTTCCTCATGTGACCCCCACCGCAGAGCTGCTGGCAGGACCCTGAGAGAGAGCACCGCCTGCAACGCTGGCCCTGGGATCTCCCTGGCCCACCCGTGCCCTGGCCCTGCTGCAAATGCCCAGGCTCCCAGCCCTGTCTGCACATTGAAACTTCCAGGAAACTTGTCAAAGCCCTTCAGCCTGGGCCCTGCTCAGACCAGTTGGATACGGCTCTCTGGTCGAGGAGACAGGCCAGGTTTGAAAGCGCCCCAAGGTGATTCTCAGGTCTAACCAGTTTTAAATCTCAGATATAACTTCTACCAGAATGTATAGTTCACCTCTGAACAATGTGGGGGGTAGGGGTGTCAACTCCCACATAGGCAAAATCTGACTATACATTTTTACTCCCCCCCAAATTTAGTTGTCCCTCGGTATCTACGGGAGATTGGTTCCAAGAACCCCCACAGATACCAAAATCCACAGATGCTTAAGTCCCTTCTATAAAACCCTGTAAATCAATGCATACTGTCGGCCCTCCGCATCCCTGGACTCCCAGCGGGGATTGGAAATAGTACAGGTATTTACTAAAAATATCCACACGTAAGTGGACCTGCACAGTTCAAATCCATGTTGTCGAAAGATCAGCTGTAGAGTTCCATGAGGGTGACGTGGGCTTTCTGACCATCATGAATAATGGTGTTTCTAAGGGAAAATGAATTTAGATTTTAACCCCAGGTGTCAGGCTTCAACCAGCCCCCGGAGCCTGCATCCCACCACCCACATACAGCCAGGCCCACTCGGCCAGGGAAGGTGGGGGCCCAAGAGGCTGGTGGGGCTTTCCCTGACCCGGTCCCCATAGGAAACATTCCATAACTTGAGCGTTTACAAGCCAAAGGGAAGGGGGGGTGGAAGGGGCGGGGAAATGTGTCGACAATAAATAACAGAAGGATGGGAGCTCTACAAGAAACAGCAGAAACTTCACATTAATAAAGAAGGCACACGCCTGGAAACGGCATGGAGACGCAGCTTAGCAGTTCCATGCTATGCCGAGCCAGGATGTCAGGGAAACTGGTTTGTAAAGCTGTGTGAACTTGTGTCAGAGCCGACAGACATAACGGGGTCATTCTGATCGCACAAATGCAGCCAGTTCTCCTGGGAGAAGGATGAGGAGCACAGGGAAAGAGCCCTGAGTTCTGCGACCTGTGGGCCCTGAAGAGGTTCCACGCGAACCTCGAGCACCCCACCCACCTGCGGGCAACTGACCACTGGGTCCCTGTCCCCCTTCCTGCGGACCCTCGGAGATACGCAGATTCGCACGTGGGGAGCAGGATGCTGCTTGGGAAAAACAGCCGGAGAGACAGTTGGCAGCAGCACAGAGCTTCGTGAAATCCTTGAAGCCAACAAGACAGAACAGAACGGGCCAGAGGATACAGCCAAGAACCTGTTGTTTCTTCACCTCTTCCAGCATCGCACAATGTAAAGCTAATCAAATCATTGAATTACACAAGCAAGGGCCCAGCCGGGATTATGTAAATACAGGCAGTGCCTGGTGACAAAGCGGGCTTCCCCCAATTCCCTACCAAAGGGACTCCTCAGTCAGCAAACAGGGGGCGGGGGCCCCGGTGCCCAGGCTGATGGACCCCTGGGCCTGCACAGAACAGAATCGCAGTCTGCCGTGGTGGCTGTTTCACAGCAGACAACTGGTGTGGGAGAGGGATGCAGAGGCCTGCGCATCCGCCTCCCTCTCTCTTGCTCCTTTAGGAACAGAACAACTCGTTGCTGTGCCTAAATTATTTGAATTCCTTTGTGAGACAGGCTCTGCAGTTACCAGGATCTGAGACCTTCCCAAGCTCCCCCAGAATGGGGGGTTCATATGGGCATACAGGAGGGAGGAGGGGCAAGGAAAGAAGTAGCCCAGCAAGGGACACTTGGGACACGCCCCAGGGTACAAAGTGGCTCCAACAACCTCGGAAGACTGCAGCTCCAGGGGTCCGGTCTTCTTGTCCCTCACAGTTAGGGCTGCTGCTCCCATCGTGACAATCAGTCTCCATTCAGCTTCTACAGCTTCTGAAAGACCTTGTTCTCTGCCTCAGGGCATGCACCTACTCACAGCTTCTGTTCCTCATGCATTTGCTCACTTGTCCTCTCCCTGGCTTCTGTACAATTCTAGGGTCTTGCATTCAAACAGAGACTCTGAGACACCGGAGGGGCTGATTAGGTCAATTAATTACTTTCTTTCAGGGCAGAAATCTCACTGCAGTCAGGCACCTTCCTCTGGTCCAAGCTGCTAAAGCCAGGGTAGAAGGTGGCATTGTGCAAAGCAAGGTCGCTTTGTCAGATGGGAGCTAGGACAGGCAAAACACCTTGCTCAGGGAAATCCTCAGCCTGCCCTGCTACTCAACTTTCCTTTCACAAATGTCTGATGTCAATGCTCCTGGCAACACACTAAGCTGGCATAAGCAAAGCAGACACAGGAGAGCAATGCATAAAGGAAAGCCATCATCCAGCTGGTATGGCTCAGTGGCTAAGCATCGGCCCATGAACCAGGAGGTCATGGTTCAATTCTCAGTTGGCACATGCCCGAGCTGTGGGCTCAATCCCCTCCAGTAGAGAGGATAGGGGGACATGCAGGAGGCACCAATCAATGTTTCTCTCTCATCTATGTTTCTATCTCTCTATTTCTTTCCCTTCTCTCTAAAACCAATAAAAATATATATTTTTTAAATAAAGCCATCAATAACTGTCTAATTATACCAAACAGCAATGATTTTGGATTCACCTATTATATAGAGTTGTGGTGAGGTCGAATCAGGTACAAAGGGAAGCAAAATAGGATTTTAAGAATAACAGCTAACAGTTAACAAGTGCTGGCTCTGGGTCAGGCTCTGTGCTAAGCGCTCAACTATCCCCGGCGACATCCTGGCATCACTATGGGGCAGGATGGCACGCATATTTGCTGATGACCCCAAAGTATCCCAACCCCTTCTCCTTTAACCGCTAGTGCAGAAGCTGAAAAGAGACTGCCAACTTCCCTCACAGGCGAGGGAGCTGTGGCCTTGTTCTGGCCAATGAAACATAAGGGAAATTACCTGGGAGCTTTAGGGAAAGTTTTCCCTTTTGGGAGAAAAGGAAGCAATCCTAAAACATGGACCTTCCCCCTATGTATACTTTTTTTTTTTTTTTACCTCCTTTTTAAAAAAATCCTGCTCCCATCTCCCATTTCCATCCCCTGCTTCCTACTGTGAATGAAGACAATATAAGGACTGGCTGCAGCTGACTTGTGAAATGAGGCAACAAATAGGAAAATTAAATATGGTGAACTTGTTAGAAGGGACCTAGTAAGACTGTTGACCGCTGAATCAACACCAGCTGCATATCTCAAACTAATACAAGAAGGATTATTACTACTCCCATCTTACAGATAAGGAAACTGAGATCCAGAGTGAGTAGTAGCCACTGTCTAAGATCTCAGCCACAGAAGGGCTTAGTCAAAATTCAAAACCAAGCCTGCGGATTCCAGAGACCTAACCATCCTGGCATACTCCTCTCCAGTCAGAAGAAATCTTAGAATTGGAAAGTCCATATTTGGAAGGACCCTTCAGGACTTTGTGGCCAAATCCTTTTAAGTAATTGATAAGTGGTTAAAGGCTGGGCCCAGGTCCGAATGGCTCCACCCTCCTGAAGCATTAGGGCTGAATCCTGATGGGCCACGCAGGGTTCTTCATGTTGCTTTATGCTTTTCCTTCCTCTCCTGAGAAAAACAGGAGCCACAACTCCCGAACGGTAAGGTGGTGGCCTGTGCATTGCCTTAGCTCAGGATTTATCATCCTGACTCATCCCAGACCACTGATGCCACAGAAACCAAGACAGAAGTGAAGACAATAGCATTGTATGTCGGAAAGTTATCATGGTGACCATATTACACTCCGATGTATTTAGACTATATTAAGCCAAGATATCTTACACCAGAAAATGTTACCTGAGAAGGACCGTTATTAGTGGCTTTTGCAATATTCACTCTGGAAGCCTGAGGCACAGCCCCTTAGGGAGAACAGTATTGCAAGGAAAAGCAATGGCAGACCCCATCCCCGAGGCAATTTATATTATTAAGCTGCTAAAAAAAAAAAAAGAAAAGAAAAACTAAATAAAACAAAACAATTTCCGAAGGATCTCAAGAAAGCAAAGAGTTCTGTTTACACATAAATTTGCCATCTTTCCAAAGGGTGTTGGGCATAGGGAGACTTTGGTTTTGAAAACCCGGGTCCAAGAATCATTTCATTCTGCACTCTGGCTTCTTTTCAAGCATCTCTTAACTTTCCCAAAAAACTGCCAGCATCTTATGATTGATGCACTTCTGGAGATTCAGCTGAACTTGTCTGTTCACATTATCCAGCTGTTCTGTGCCTGTGGTTTTTACTAATGGTCGTTATATTTGATCATTCCCGCCTTGCCCCTAAACTTTCTGGCAGTGCTCACGAGAAATGCAGACTGCAACTGGTGCTGAGAGCCTTGCAAATTTAGCAAAGTTCATGTCTTACACTTAAAATAATGTGGGACAAAGGTAGGAAATCAGAAGAATCATGTGTTCGTTTATCCCACCAATATTTATTGAGCACTTACTGTGTGTGGAGCTCTATTCTTAGCACTCTAGACTCATGATCCCATTTAACAAGGACTTGAATGTATGCGTTGAGCACTAGTATTTTACTCATTTTATTGACCTGGAAACTAAGGCTCAGCAAGATAGAAGAACTTATAATTTAGAAAAAAACAGCTGGTAATATGTGCACATTTCTGCACGTGCAAATTCCAACATAAAGCAGAATATATTAATTAAATGATCCAGATGTCAGGGCTTAGCTAAAGAAGAGACTGCATTCAGGCCTCATAAGGAAGGCTGAATTTTAGTGGGAGGTCTAGAAGATAGATAAGATTGCAGGAAGAAAGGAAGAAAGGAAAATGCCAGGAGAAAAAAATGACTTAAGTAAAGGTGTAAAGGCAGGAATATATAGAACACATTCAGAAATGGTGAGTCATCCAGTTTAGCAGGAACAAAGGACATGGATGTAAAGGTGTGAGGGCTGGTTGGGTAGGTTGGGCAAGGGTCCTGGAGGACCTAGAATGTCAAGGCAATGACATAGGCGAGAAAAGTGGCAAAATACACACACAAAAACTGTCCATTGTTCAGGGGAGGAGTGAAGAGTCAAGAATGATTCTGATGCTGAGTGTCATCGACACACATTCAGGCAGGTGCAGTGTCTGGGAGGAAATGTTGAGCAAAATAATAATAATGTGAAGAACTTCTGGTTCAAAATGGTCTCAACCTCCCCAATTTCCCACTAAATATATATATAAAACTACACATTAAAAAAATAGCACAAAAACAAGAACTGGATTGCCAAAATATGGAAAGAATTTTCATCCACTGCAAGATGGTGAAGGCGATTCAGAGAAGCAGTGAGCGGCCAGGCTGCTTGCTGCCCTGAAGCGGAGAAGCCCATCCAAGACACAGAAAGGAACAGGGCTCCTGGCCCTTCCCCACTGTCTGCCCTTTCTCAAAGCCCAGGTCAAGGCCAAATGAAAAAGTGGGTAACTGCCCCTCTATTGTACGAGTGTTTCTAAGGCGCCAAGTGAAATGACAATCACGTGTTCTCCATCTTGTCCTCTCCCCCTACTCCCATCCACCCAAATTGTCTATCCTGTCTCCTTCTCTGGTCTGAAAACAAAGAGCAGGAAACTGAATGAATCTATCATGATGCGTTGGCATCCTAGGGGGTGTCAGCCCTCACATTGAAGCTATCTTAGCAAGAAAAAAAGACTAACAAATCTAACAGCCCTGTGTGCTGGAGTTGTAAATTTCCAGGAAATCTCCTGGTTTCAGAGCGCCAGAGAATCAAGCAGTGGGGTGAATGATCGCCGTTCTGTACAACGGACTCACAAAATCTGTCTGCTGGCAAACCCTGAATCCAGAGGGAACCTGCCTAATCCACGGATTAGTGAACAATAAACTAAACAAGCGCCCTGTGCAAACGTGCCAAAGCTCAAAAGAAAGGGAACCATCTCCTAACGATCAAGAAGATGAATACACCTTTGAAAATGATTTACTATTGGAAAAAAGAGAAAATATTAGGGAACGTTTGGGCATCTTCAGCAGGATCTGGGGATATATAGCCTGTCTGAAACGGGAGCAGAAAACAAAAAAGCTGAACTGAAAGAACATGAGATGAAAAGACAACAGGAGGACAATAAGCCCAGATTAGAAGGTTACTAGGTGAGATAAGGAGGCTGAATTACAGTCTGAGAAATGAAGTTGTCACTGAAGACAGTAAAGTAGACAATGGAAAATCGAATTAGTAACAAGTTGAGTAAACTTGAAAAGCTCTCCCAGAATATGGGGGGGGGGGGGGAGGGCAAAACAAATGTTTTGTTTGTGTTGTTTTTAATAAACTTTTTCAGACAAAAAATAGATGATGTGTGTAGAAGACAAAGAAAGAATATTCTATCTACAAATGATAGGTGCTACCAAAGACAAGACCAAAACACAGCAGAGCCGCAGTGAGCACAAGTGTAATTTGATGCCATAGTATAACTTTCTCATATAGAAAATATGCATCATTTCTCTGTGTCTCAGGGTTTTTGTCTCTAAAAATGGGGTTTTAAAACAATATGCAGAGAGTTTTTATAAGTAGTAAAGGAGATTTTATACATAATATGCTTGGCTTTAATACTGGAACATGGTAAATTCTAAGTAACATCATTATTGTTTTTTACTCTATTAATAGCTCATACAAATGACAGCAAATTAAATAAGTAAATAGATAAATAATGAAAAGCTTAACGACTTAATTCATAAAATAAGAACTATGAACAGGATATAAACATAAAAAACGTTCACTTTATTAAGGAATCAAAGAAACTCAAATTAGAACAATGAGCTGCAACTTTTCTAAGAACAGGTTATTGTAGATTTTTCTTTCTTTTTTTAATGATAATGCTCGACTGTGAGAAGAGTGTGGTGAAAAGGCTCTCTCTACCTTGCTCGTGGAACTCCAAATGGGTTCAACCTTTCAGTTGATATGTGTAGAGCAGGAGGATAAAAGGGTTTATATTCTTGCTATGGGCTGAAGGTTTGAAGCCCTAATCCCTAATGTAACTGTATTTAGAAATAGGGAGGGCCCATGAGGAGATAAGAGTTAAGTGAGGTCATAAAGAAGGAGCTCTAATCCTATAGGGCTGGTGCCCTTATAAGAAAAGGAAGAGAAACCAGAGCCCTCTCTGCCTTTGTGAGGACACGGCCAGGAAGAGAGCTCTCACCAGGAAATGAATCAGCCAACTCCTTGATCTGGGGCTCCCAGCCTCCAGAACTGTGAGAAAATGAATGTATGTTGTGCATGCCATCCCATCTATGGTATTTTATTATGGCAGCCCAAACAGACAAATATAATTCTTTAAGCAGAATTTCCACTTAGGGGATTCTATCCTGCGGGAATTATCAGTGAGATTGACAAGAATTTATGGATGTGTCCTACAGCATCAGTGAAGTTAAAAATAACCTCAATGTCTAACAAGAGAAGAATCTTTAGGAAAATGCAAAATGCACATGATAGAGTATTTTGCAACCATTAAAAACAAATTTTAAAGCTGATTTAATGTTGACAAATAATTATTATATAGTCTTGATATAAAAGTAATAGCAAAAAGGATATCAATCAATATGATCCTCATTTTGTCAAATTATGTATTTATTAAGTATATACGCATGGGAAAGGGGAATGAAAAGATATACAGTAGTCCCCATATCCATGGAGGACATTCCAAGACCCCTAGTGTACGCCTGAAACCACAGATAGAACCAAACCCTATGTAATGCTATGTTTCTTCCTATACACACATACCTTTTTATTTAAAGGAAGCACTTTATGGCTTCTCTTTGGCATATCTGAATTGCCAGCATCACCATTCTTGCACTTTGGGGCCATTATTAACTGAAATAAGGGTTATTTGAAGACAAGCACTTTGAAACTGTGATGGTCAAGCTGATAATCAAGATGGCTACTGAGTGACTAAAAGGCAGGAAGTGTATAACCTGTGGAGACTCCGGACAAAGGGATGATTCACATTCCTAACAGGATGGAGCAGAACAGCTCGAGATTTTATCACATTACTCAGAATGTCACACAATTAAAACTTACAAATTGTTTCTGGAATTTTCGACTTGATATTTTTGGACCTCAGTTGACTGTGGGTAACTAAAACTACAGAAAACAAAACAGTGGATAAGGGGGGGATTACTGTAAACCAAATATATTAACAGAAATATTATCTCTGATTGTGGAATTACAAACAGGGATTTTTTTTGAGATGTTCTAAATATCCAGTAATCATTCTGAATTGTTTTTAAAATCATAAAAAGTTAAATTATTTTTTTAAAAAAAGACATGTAAATACTACTTCTGCCATTAGCTTAGAACAGTCTTTAAAAAGAACCTCATTTCTTCATGTTAGCTCGTTTCCTTCCTGTAAAGTTCTAGAGATACTATAATTGACCTGCATTCATAAAATAATAAGCGTTATAAAGAAATTGACACTATGAATAACATAAACTGATGAACAAAAATAGATCCAGAGACATAGAAACATCCAACAGACCATCCAACCTTAGAGGGAAGGCAGGGGCGGAGGGGAGATCAACCAAAGGACTTGTATGCATGCACATATGCATAACCATGGACACAGACACTAGTGGAGAGAGGGCATGTGCTGGGGAGGTGGGAATGGCTGGCAGAGGTCAATGGGGGAAAAGGGAGAACTATGAAATAATTCAAATAATAAAGAATTTAAATTTTAAAAATAAAGATATTGACACTAAGGATGCTGGCATTGTTACTCTGTTAGTGACTCCTAAATTATCTTTTTTTATATATTTTATTGATTTTTTTACAGAGAGGAAGGGAGAGGGATAGAGAGTTAGAAACATCGATGAGAGAGAAACATCGATCAGCTGCCTCCTGCACACTCCCCACTGGGTATGTGCCCACGACCAAGGTACATGCCCTTGACCAGAATCGAACCTGGGACCCTTCAGTCCGCAAGCCGACGCTCCATCCACTGAGCCAAACCAGTCAGGCTCCTAAATTATCTTTTACTGACAATCCCCAAACACATATGCATGGTTTCCACTTAAGGGTTCTGTGATAGAGCCTCGCAAAATTCTTGCTTTTCTCTTTAAGATATGTCAGTCCAAAATTACATAAGGCTCTTTGAAATTTCAAATGTTGGAAAAAGTAATCTAAGTAAGCATGAGTATGTTCTTCAAAAATACACCGTAAGGACACCAACATGGAAAACATTTTGTGAGAGAACAAACTTGTTCTGTATTATTTCAGAGGGTGGGACTAGAATCAGAGGAGGAGGCTAGGGGAAGGAAAATTTTAATACAGAACAAGGATTCCTTAGCAATTAGAGATTCCATGCAAAATAGAGATCCCTCCATCACCAATAATGTGAACAGCAAACATAAGGCCACTTGTTTAGAAAGCAGAAATAGCTGAACAGTAATTTCTGTGTTAAATTTGAACCAAACTAAAAGATGGACTGGATAATCTTTAAGGCAAAATAACCATATAACCTATGTTCCAAACGGAGCACTTTTGAGAGAAAAGAAGCAACATTAATAGCTACACAGGGACAATAGGGCCAAGCTAGTTAAATTAAAATCTGTGGTCATCTTCTCTAGGGTCTCTTCTAACTCTTAGGCACAAACGAAAATCCTACATGCATAAACCTTAAGTCTTTCATCCATGCTTCAAGGGCTAAACTCTTCCATGCCCACGTTTTATTGGTTTAGTGGATTAATGTAATAGTCAGACATTCTGAGGTGTAACAATCTTTCTCTGAATGGCTGGGGATGGGAATGTGGGTAGACATGCTGATTTTCCCCAATAATTGGCCCTTGGAGAAAAGAGAGGAGTGAGCTGAGTTAATTGGAAGCCTACAAGGCATATGGCACTGGCAACCCCAGAATTATTTTGAGCTGCAGTTAGCATACCTGGGTGATTACTACTTGGATATCTCAGTGCTTCCTAAGCATAGCTGGAATGTGTGGCTCTGATTTGTTTTCCAGCTGGAAATGTTACAGAAGCAGGAAGATTTCGGCTTTTGTGTGTCTTGTCGTATCCTGCCTCTGCTTGGCAGAGGATCTGGTCTGACAGTCATGTACATCACTTCCACTGTGCTCTGGGCTCAACAGACGTAATTTAGAATGAGCTCCAGCTACATCCACAGACTCTCCCCAGCAACAGACAAGCCCGTGAGCTGATTCCACGTGATTTTGTGGTCTCTCATGACTACAGGGCCATCAGCTAGGACAGGGTGAGAGAGAAGATGTAAAAGGTAGGCTTTTGTAAACATCCATCGATGTGATATGATGTTAAGGGTTCCTGCCTCTTCTGATCATCTTCCCATTGACCTATCAAAAGCACCATTGGGCTAAGGTACCATATTCCCATAATTTCCCCAGGGGAATGCATTTAAGAGTATTATTCTGGAAGACAGGAATCTATTAGTTATCAGTCCTAAAGTCAGACTATAACCTCTCTCAAGGCAGAATTCCTTTTTATCTTTTTGTGTGTCCTCGGGGGTTGGCGAAGAGTGGGTGTTTGATACATGGTAGGGGGACATGGTGGTGATGTGGTAGTGATGATAGTAATGATTATAATGGTTACTTTTTAAAGAGAACTTACTGTTTACCCTACACAGAAAGGGAGGAAAAACCAAGAGAAGGAGTCAGGTACATTTTGAGAGGGAAATAAGCCCCATAAGGACCCGGAGTTGCCATCATGGGCAGAGCAAGCTGCGGCTGCACAGCAGTTAATAGTGAGCAGCCAGAAGGAATGGAGCCTTGATGGGAGTGGAGCAGGATATAGAAAATGGAGAAGAGCCTCTGAAAGGAGACTGAGCAGAGCTTAAGGTAAATCTCGCGTGATTAGGAATTCTTCCTGAAGCACAGAACCGGGGCATATTTCCAATAGCCACGAGGAAGAGCTCTTTCCAGAGAGGCTTGTGCATCAATTAATTAACAATCCACTTAAGTTGCAAAGAAATTATACATATCCTTGGACATTCTTACCAAACTCTGGCAATTGGGAAGCAGGGAAAAAAGAAAACATGCAAGTTGCCTAAAAACTAATGACGGTATCTTCTACTCTTTGCACCTTTACAAAAGCTTGCACATCCTTTGGGTGTTTGTAGCATTAACCCAGCACAGGTGGGCAAAACTGAGCTGTTCCACGGTCGCCTTTGACCAGTTAAACCAGCTCACCTCCGAAGTTTCCAGAATGTCAGCCAGTAAGACAGCAACACCAGACGTTCCTAGAATGAAGCCTCAGAGGAGCAGTGCCCACCCCTGGAGCCTCCCCAGGAGCTGAGCTGAGCTGAGGCAGAGGGGACAGCAGTCACTGGGCAGGTTTGGAAAGCAGTGTGAGGGCAGGTGCATGCTGCGAAGCCAGAGATGCACTTCCCAGGCGCCTGGAAACACAGCTTCAAGCCACGCAAAGTAGCCAGCTACAGCTGGAACCTGAGTGCCACTGGCAGACAAGTGAGGCTCCAGAAATAGGTCATGCGCAGGCTCCTTTTCAGCAAAAACTGAGGATTATCCAGAAAATCCAACAGGCCAAGTAGGAATGGCCTGTGATGACAAATGATGATGCAAACGGATGCTCTTCTGACAAACTGAAAGACAACCCACACCTGAGTGTCTACTTAGGAAAGCTCAGTGTGCCCCCTGTTCAACTGCGGATGGGACTTCATGAAAGACACCAGCAGGTAATGACCTTCATTAAATGTCCCTTCTCAGGCAGAAAGAGCTTGGCACTAGGGGTCAGGATCTAGCTCCCACCCAGCCACCAACTGGCCTTTTGACAAGTTCATTTACATGCCCACAACAACCAAGCAAATATGTCTTCCCCTCTGGCTCCAATTAAGTTTTGCTCACTGGAGTATTGAACTTCTATGAAAATTATGTGGAAACTAGAAAGTGGAATTCAAATGTAAGGTATTGTTATAACTTAATTGAAGATAATTTTGTAGGATAAAAACTAAACTAAATAATAGTGTCATAGGCTCAAAGAAGCAAAACTGAAAATCCTTGCTAATGTTTCCAGACAAAGAAAACAGTTTCAAATTCTTTGTCTTCTAAACAATGCCTATCACCATGAACAGAGCCAGCCAATTGGTCTTCCTATAACCCTTCTGATGCTTGATCAGGCAACATGGCTGGAACTGCGATTTCCACTCCCTTTACTCTGAGGTTCTCATCTCTCCTTCCCCTCCCCAATGCTGGAAGCAGAAGAGGGTGAGTGTAACTGCTGGCAAGTGAACAATTAGGGGAATGCTAGATCCTGGAGGGCAGCTACCACCCTCTCACCGCTGACCAAGCCCAGAATCAGAGAAATTCCTGTAACTTGCATGGTAAACCTGTGTCAAGACATCAAACACAGGGGTTTTTTTGTTTTTTTTTAATGCAGTATTGTTTTCCTCTAATCTTCAACATTTTTACTCACATATATTCCCTTTCCATAATTGAGTAGTGAAGAAAAAATTTATAAATATTCATGCCTCCATGGCTCAAAAAAACAACAACAACAAGCAGTTCCATGAAGGCCTGTAGGCAGCACACATTTAAGCACAAATGGGGTGGGGATAGAAAGCTGTGGGCCTTGGAAGGACTGGAGAATATGTGGGCTCTGCCTGTACAAAGACCAGCTGCTCCAAGCTCTCCATTCGCTGGCATAATTTGCACTGAGTGCCTGGCACAGACAATTTAGCTCTAAAAATTTCCCCTTGGTTATCTCTTTGGGATTTATCATCCATGTATAAGCTCGGGAATCATATCACATAAAACTGGACTTTGCAAATTTGAAACTAACCAATATCGTTTTTCCAAAGCTCTCAGAAAAATAAAATGGATTATGCAGGAAAATTTTGTAAATGGAAAATATTGCATATACAGAGTCTGAGGCAATCCAGGACATTTTAAACCAGAAAGCAGATGGAATGAGAGCAATATAAATTAGTGTAACTGTATTTTGCCAACTGCAAAGTGACTCTAACTCCAAACAGAGCTCTTCCCAACCTGTTGATTGCATGTGTATTTGTTTTTAATTACCACTGGGTAGAATTTGGTGAGATGTTTGGAGTTAGAATTATAGAATCTAAAGATCTAGAGAACACCAAATCTGGCCAAACCACCCATGGAATATCAAACTAAGGAAACAAACACAGAAAATACAAGCAAGCTATTTACATTGGAAAACAATATTCATGCATATGTTATATAAACCAATTAACAAAACTATGCATGTGGCAGTTTGTAAGAAATGCCTTACACTGAAAAAAGTATATTAAATACTAAATAGAAGGGCAAAATTGCATGAGCCTGGCCTGGCCTGGCCCTCTCAACATGACCCGTCTCTTGGATGTCTTGGCAGCTTCTCTGGTTGTCAAAGTCCAACAAAGTCTTATCCTGGCCGGTCCACTCTAGGCCATCCAGGCTCTGGAGGATTTGTGCAAATTACACTGCCTGGAGTAAACCCACTCAGACATATCAGAGCAAACTGGCCAACTCATTTATGAAAGAGGAGGGAGAGGTTGACACAGATTTTTTTTTTTTTTTTGGTAAATGTTGAAGTAATGCAACTTATCCAGCCACTGAGTAGGCTGGCTAGAACTGGCACAAACTCCAAATTACTCTTGCATACACTGTCCCCCCTGCCTGGCCATGAGCACAGTCAGGCAAGGTCTACGGGTATGCCCGACACAGATTTTTTACTGCAGTGCAAACTACAGGGAAGAAACAGATAATCTGATTACTTCTTGGAGAATCTGTCCCTTCTCCATATTCCTGCCAAGATGCTCAGGCCTTGAGCCATTTTCTTGGGCTGGATATGAGCATGGATAGGATTTCACCAGCAGGCTGTTGTCAACCAAGGCAGCCTCAGAGGACTGTTGCTACAGTAAATTCACCAGATGGCTCCCCAGCCCATTGACCAACTAGACTCCTGTTTGGACATGGGATCTTGCTCGGTGTCCTAAGTCTTGACTGGCTCTGATTGCCAAAGCCCAGGTTTTTAACAATGAGCCACCTTAGAGTATGGATGAGGAGAATAGAATGCCGATTTCCCTGCATCTGCAGTCTCTCTTCCCAGCCGCATCATAGAGGGGCACACAGAACTGCATATTCATGATAAAATGGAGAGGCGCGACAAGGTGTTTGCTGCATTCTTACTTTTTCTTTGACATACAAGACCTCTATACTCTTTTATCTCTACCACACAGACATTTTCATACCCCCTGCCCTGTGTCAGGTCTCACACCAGCTGCTACTAGCAGGTAGAAAGGCTCAGGGAGGAATCAGCATCTGGAAATATGTTAATTTTGCATGAAAGTAGAGGATGATAGCAGAAATTACAGAAACTGCAAACGGAGGACATCTGTTCATTACAGAATTTAATACACAGCAATAGCATAAAGTGACGAGGAATGTGCAAAGATCTCCACCCAGAATCAAAGAGGGCAGGCACCACCAGAAGACTGGAGAGAGACAAACCGGGGAAATGAAACTGGCGGCACTAACTCAAATGTGGAAGGGAAGGTGAGAGGGATCAGAATTCCCAGTCCCAGTAGAGCAAAGCTCCAGCCCTCTTTTATCCCTGGAGAGCTCTGAGAAAGGATGTTAGGACTAACCCTTTGGAATCTCAGCATGAAGAATGGAAAGATAGCACTTCCAACACAATATCTCTGTGCAGACACTCAAGCGAATGCAAAGACGTGAACACACTTCCATTCATAAATTGAGATGGTGTACTGGGACCATTTCTAAATCTCATTGAGGACTGGTACTAAACATAATGGTACTCAACATAGTTTCCCATGGGCCTCTGCCCTTCACAGCTCCACTAACCTCTCTGCAGTTGTTTTTGTAATCAGGGAGGTTCAGGCCACCATGGGAACGTCTAGGAAGCTGGCCAAGATTATTGCCACTGTGACAAACATATACACTTAATTAAAGGAGTGATGAGGGTAACTATTACCCTAGAAATAAGGAACCGCATAACATGAGTACTAACCCCAGTGCTGGAGATTTGTAAACTACACATCCTGCAAAGTTTCTGGCGGAGAAAAGTGTGTGAGATTGTAGACAGAAAACATAACAATATTCACTTACCTTGGAAGACAGTTGAGAGAAAGGACTAATAAAAATTATTACAAATCACTACACACACATAAAGTGCTTTATAATAAACACTAATACTTTAATCCCACATTGCTTGTTTGGTAGGCTTGAAGCTTAAGTAAAAGTTGAGCTGAAAGAGTAAGAGAAGCAAACTTCGTATTCTGTCATTTTCTAGGTTTAAGCAAGACAAAAGAAAAAAAGGAAAAGAGAAGAAAAGAAAACCCAAGAAGTCCATTTTTAAATTGCTGCTTATGTAACAGGAGCCTGAGAACTACACCAGAATTTAATTGAAGGAAAAGTAACTGTAGGGGAATTGCTTGGAAAACTGCCAGAAGGGTTTTAACAGCTGGAAGTTGAAAAGTGATTAATTTTGACAGCAATAAAAGCCTCATGTTCATACATAATTATGCTTAGATTTGTGGGCTGCTGGAATTTTTTTCTATGCACTATTAACCTTCTGCTGTCCAAGCTGGAATTTAGATACTTTAAATGAATCCTTATTTTTAAGTTGAATAATAATTTGCTTTCAATGGCTTTGACTCACCTCAAGACAAGGAAGACTTGGGGGAGAAAGAGTAGAATAACTGGGGTAGGTCCAAATACTCTTCTAAGTATTCTTAGAACTTAATGGAAATAAAGTCATTTCATTTATCCCTATACGGAAACAATCAAACACACACACACACACACACACACACACACACACACACACACACAAAGAAGTTCTGGAAAAAGGCATTCTAAGCAAAGAAAAAAATGATATTGAATAATTCCTAGCAAAGGACATAGAGATGAATCTATAAGTGAATACGGTACTATGTTACTACATTCAAAATACTGCATAGATTAAGAAAGTAATGAATTAAACCAAGTTCAAGAGCTGGTAGTGGTACTAATTTGCTACAAAAGCTTAGACCAGTTTCAATTTCTCCATGACTTCTCTGTTCCTCAGATAGGAAGAGAGGGATGGAGTAGATAATTTAGAAGATCTAAAATCTAATTATATTAAATCACCTGCTCTAGGATTAGTCACATTCTAAAGTCTTTTTTCTCTCAGTCACCTTTATTATCCTTGTGCCAACCAGTTTGACCAGATAAAGTAAAACTTTGGTAATATGAAATATTTTCAAATTCATTAGAAATAACTAATATTTAATAATAGTCATTAAATCAATTATAGCAGTTTCCAAGTCATGATTCTAAGACCTTTATAAATTATTATATGTTAATCTACTTAATGCCTCTATATGGTAGGTCCCATAGTTCTATTGCTATTATTACCCCTTTTACAGAAACTGAGACAATAAAGAGGTTACATGATTTCCCAGAGTCAACAGTCACCTCATGAAAAAGCAAAGATTTGGGAGCTCTCAATGTCCTATTGTTCCCAAGCAAATACATAATATTGTGGACATAGTCAATTCACAGCATTAATGTTGAAATAGAAAGAACAATGACCCTAACTCAAAAAAATTGAATTTAGTTTTAGCTCTTTGATTTTCTCAAATACCCTGGACAATCCACCAATTTCTCCATTTCAATTTCCTTAATTATAAAGTACAGAAGTTGTCTAAATTCAAGATTCTCAAAGTGTGGTACCTGGACCAGTAGCATCAACCTCACCTGGTAAATTGAAAGCAATGCAAATGCTTTTCTTTTTTATTTTTATTTATTGAATTTATTGGGGTGACATTGTTTAACAAAATTATATAAGCTTCGGGTGTACAATTCTATAATGCATCGTCTGTATATTGTATTGTGTGTTCACCACCCAAGTCAAGTCTCCTTCCATCACCATCTATGCCCCCTTTATCCTCTTTCACCTCCCCTTACCCGCTTTCCCTCTGGTAATCACCATATTGTTGTCTTTGCCTATAAGTTTTGAGGTGGGGTTACTTAATCCCTTCACCTTTATTCCCCAGCCCGCTCCTCTGGCAGCTGTCAGCCTGTTCTCTGTTATCTCTGAGTCTGTTTTTACTTTGTTCGTTAGTTTATTTTGTTCATTAGATTCCACACTTAAGCAAAATCATATGGTCGTTGTCTTTCTCTGAGTATCACTTAGCATAATACTCTGCAGGTCCATCCATGTAGTCAAAAAGGGTAAGATTTTCTTCTTTTTTATGGCCGATTAGTATTCTACTGTGTAAATGTAGCACAGCTTTTTTATCCACGCAGCTTGAGCCCCACCCCAGGCCTAAGGAATCTGGGGATTCATCTGTGTTCAACAAGCCCTCCAAGTGAATCTGGTAAATCCAAGGTTAGGGAACAACTGGCCAAAGTGATCACTAAATTACCTTCTGATTCTCACATACTGTAGTTCTATCTATTAATGTCACTGGATTCAAACTGAGGTGGTTTTAGAATATTTAAATTCTTCTTCCCTGATTCATCAGACACTTGGGCCTCCATTGCCAATGGACAGGATACCTATTGTTGGCTGACAGGGATTATTGTTTCTTAGACCTCATCATAGCATTGTGGAATAGAAGGCAGAAGGGAGTCGTGAGTCTAAATAGAACGATGTCATTATGAATGTTTTCTTTCTTTGAGCAGAAGTATAAGATTGAAGTCTAGAGTCAGAGCCTCACCATATCTGAGTTCTTAATCCAATGCCATGCACCACATGGGGCTTAGTGAACCCTTGTTGCTGCCTCAGGCAATGACATCCACGCTGATTAGCAATCTACATGGCCTACAGTTGCTCCCATATCCCCAACAGCGCCAAAATCCAAACCAACCTTTCTCCTCTAAGTCAAGGGGAAGGCAACCCCAGAGAGAATGTTGGATTTACCTCTTAGTACTCCATTGCCATAGGGTTATTTGGCAGAAAAACACAACTCACTTGGAGTCGGAAGCCTGGATGCCCCAGAAGAGACAATTCCAAGTGTACTCACGAGCATCAAATTTAAATGGGCCTTTGCCTTGTTCTCATTAAGTAACCATCCACTGGTCAGAAGAAGACCCCCTGAGTTTTTTGGTCAGCCATGATATACACATGTCCAATGCATCATGCTTAATAAACTCGCCTCTAAAAGTAGAAGATGGGGTGACCTCATGCCCTGATATAGAAGACTATTACCAGCAGGAGAGCAAAGACTGGTGTCTGTACTTCCTTTGTATTTCTCATGACAACTCATTAACATAAATTGCTGTTTGTTAATTAATCTTTTTTTAAAGATAAAACCATAAGAAACATACAGATAGAAATGCAAACTCTTTCAGAGTTAAAAAAAAATTTCTGAAAAAAAAAATAAAAACTTTGAAAGGAACCATTTCTATATTGAGAGTAAATGTGACCACATAAAGAAGCATGAACTTGTTTGGAACTACAGTCACACTACAGGTTCCACTTTCTAGGGTGGAGTCAGCCTAAGACTTACATGTGGAATAACTCTGCTCCTTTGTTTTATGAGAATGAAAAATCCCAAACATTTATTCTAGACCATCCCAGAGACTAGCAATTTTACATTTGTCCATAATAAATATGAGAAGGGTTGAAAAAATTTTACAAGCCACTTCCTTATCCAAGTCTAGTTAAAATGATGTGTTAGCAGAGATTTTACACTCTTTCATGAAAAGTAATCTAGGTACAATTTTACAATTCTGGACACCTGTGTATTGTTGTGACCTCATAAATAAGTCAGGCTGACATTTTGATATTTCTTCTGGACTACACAGTACAATCTATGAAGTAGGTGCTACTATCATCTCTATCTTACAGACAGAGAAACTGAGGCACAGAAAGATTAACCCAGCCAAAATTATAAAACTAGTACATGAAACAACTAAGACTTGAATCCCTGGCTTCAGAGTTCATGCTCTTAGATAACGAAGTCACTCTTGTTTATTTACTCCCTGCACCACTTAGAAATGCTTTTGGTGGTGTAACCAAACCACCAACTTAGAGTGGCCTTAAAAAATAGGAATTCTTTTTGCTCAGCAACAACTCTGGGAATAAGCAATTGCTGGAGGGGTTCAGTTGCTCACAATGTCCTCGGGACCAAGGCTGTCCTCTCCATGTTCCTGATCTTAGCATCCTCATGGTCATTGCTCTTCCAGGCATCACCTCCCCACTACAGGGAGCTCAAAGTCTTGAGAGACTTTGTCTTTTCATTTGGGAAACTAAGCTTACTTCCATAGTCTTTCCCTTACATCTCGCCAGCCAAAACAAGATCACATGCCATCCTTCAATCAACCAAAGGCCAAGCAGAAGGTTTTTATGTCTGGTTTTGACTAATCATGATTTATATTTTGGGACTAGGAAAGGGCCTGAATCAGTAGGTCTTACCTAGCTCCTGAATAAATTGGACTTCTTTTACTTGGGAAGAAGAGTGTGCTGAAAGGGGGATGACTTTGGGTGGCAATAAGCAGTGCCCACCATTCTCTCCTACTTTGGCATTTAGGTTGCTCTTCCTTGTACAATACCCAGCTTCTGGGAAGGCATTGTGCTAGGAAGTGGGAAGAAAGATAAAAGACAATCTCTATATAATTGGTACTCACTGAAGTCTTCATTTGAGAGAATCAATCTCATACCCGATTTTAGATAAAGACATGAAAGAATTTATATCATATATATGGCTAAGTTGGCAAGAGGCTGTCAAGAGAATCCAAGAGGCCTTACATTCACTATGAGTACATAGCAGGTAAGAGAGAACATGCCCCAACGTACCATCTTTAGACCATAAAATGACAGACAGGACAAGCTGATAGGTATGTGCTTAAAAATAGACTAGTGTGTGTATTCAGTATTTTGGAGGCATTCAGCACACAGAGTTGGTTTTACCCATACATAATTATGGTATTATCTGAATGTCTCCAAGTCTCACTTGGCACTGAATATGGATAGGATCAGGCAAGAGTAATGACTCAGATTTCACTGGCACCTGCCCCTAAAAGTCCCCTAAAAACACCCCTGCTCTGTGTTTGTGGGGGTTCCCATGGGGTTCACACATATGCATACAGACAAATCCAATCCCTTGGGCTGTCCCCTGCTCAGATTACCAACCCTGGGACTTCCAAGTACTACATAATGGCCTGGAGCAAAGCAAGGGATGTAGCTCTCTTTCCTCTCCTCCCTTTCCTTGCCTCCACTGTTAGAAGGGTCTGGAAGCAGTGCTGCTGTTAAGTTCTCTGTGTCTGAAACACAAACATGTGTTCATAGGGGTTGGCCGGGCACAGATTCAAGTGATAATGACTGATAAACTCACTATCTCTTCCCTTCCTCAAATATTACAGCTGGCTATTGCATCAGATCGTCTTGTCTGGCTCTTTCTTCCCTTAGGACAACTGACTAATCTGTTCTAGAAACTTATTCTTAGGAAATAACCAGACCCATGGCCAAAAATATGTGTAAGAAATGATTTACGGAGCTCTTTATAATGATAAAAATATCTTAAATTTTATCTGTATGAGACTGGGTAAATTAATTATAGCACATTCATTTGGAAGAGTAATATGCATCCATTTAAAACGATGAGGTAGATCTATATTTATTAAAATAGGGAGCTATTCATGATATATTGTTGAAGTGAGAAAAAGTATGACTTCATTTTTGTAAAAATATAAACAGGTGCTTGTGTGAATGTATGTGCATTAATGTGTATATACACACAAAGAAAATAGGAATTATCTTTGTGTGTCAAGATAAGGGTATTTTTACTGTCTTCCTTACTTCTTTCTTGCACAGCATGAATGTTTTTACAAGAAACATGAATTATTTCCACAACCATAAAAAGATAAAGCCATATTCATTTTGCAAAATAATTATTTTAATGAAATAGCCTTTAGCAGTGGATGCACTCATTAGGGTGAAAGTGTGGACGGGTATAAAATCTCCATTTAGTGAGATTATTTAATAAAAGGAAGCTCTGAACATTTGCTTGGTAATGTGGAAGAAACTGCTGGGTAATGTGGAAGAAAATGAGTCTTGACAGAAAGATGATTAGAACCGGACATCTCCAGAAATGTACTGTGACCCTGACCGGCAGTGCAATACCCCCAACCTTGCTGCTCCTGGAAGCCTGAGAAATTGAGATTTCTGGAAGGCTATAAAGGACACATGGAGCAAAGCAAGCACACGAGCTCTTTTTAGCTTTGCTTCATTTTTCCAAATGGTTGCTTCTCTTTTTCTAGTTGATTTGTAAGAGCTCAGAGCTTAAGAACACTTAGGCATTCATGTTACATATTTTTTCTCTATTTGTTTGTCTTTCAGGCATCTGGTAGAATTGTATACCACACAGAAGTTCTCATGTTTATGTGATCTACTGTAACAACCCTTCTTTTATGATTCTTGGCTTTCGTATCACACTTAGAAATGCCTTTTCTAACACCAAAGACACCAAATTTTGTTTAACTTACACATTTTCATCTTTTACAATTAAATATGAAATGAATCAAGATTTATTTTTGTGTGTGGCCTGAATGAGGTATTGGTATAAATAATTTTCCCCAATTCATTTAACTATCCAGCCTTTCCCTTATGATTAGAAATAAAATCTTTATCATATACCAAAACACAACAAATGCACAAGGGTATACACATATGAGTCCTTGGGTCTGGTTTGGACTCCTACTTTTCTGTGAGATCAGCTGCCTGCCTATCCCTGAACAATGCCATTCAGTTACAATGATTACAGCTTTAAGATGTGTTTTATTTCCTGATAAAAGAGTCTCCCTCATTACTCTTCTTTTTCAAAAAATATATTAGCTGCTCTTTGTGATCATTCTTCTGAATAATTTCATTTTTGTCAAATTCCAAATACTCCAATAAGACTCCAGTAAGATTTTATCAGAATTACATTAAATTTATAGGTTAATCTGTAGAAAAAGAAGTAATATTTGCAATGGGAGCCTTCCTTTAGTCTCCATAAAGATTTCTTCATATTGTTCCTGGATATTTCTTGAGAAACTTATGAATAGTTGATTTTCTTTGTTCTCTCCTTCCTCTTCTTTCCCCTCCCACCTACTTCCCAAGTCTGGTCACAGGTATGGAATGTCCTTATCAGACTCACAGTTGTCCGACAGGTTTGTATCTGCAGCTCCCAGGCAAAGTTCCACTTCCCACAGCCTTTACTCCTGTCTTCTTGAAGTGGCACCTTCCTCTGACCTCCACTATCTGGCTTCTAGTTTCAGAGAACGTATTCAGTCCTTCTGATTCCCAGCACACTGCTCCCAGGGCTCTTATTTATTTTCTACACAATGCTTACTTCATAGAGACTGTAACTAACATTACTTTTTTGTATTGCTTTTCTTTTTCTGCACAACAAATTACCACCAACTTAAAACAACACACATTTGTTATCTCACAGTTCCCATGGGTCAGGAATCTGGGGATGACTTACCTGGGTCTCACAAGGCCGCCACAGGGAGTCAGTCGGTGGGTTGCATTTCTGTCCGGATCTTGGATCCTCTAACAAGCTCAGAGAGTTGTCAGCAGAATTTAGTTCCTTGTAGCTGTAGGACAGAGGGCCCCACTCTCTTGCTGTCACCTGGATGCTGCTCCGCAGTTCCTTGCATGTGGCCCCTCTCAGGCCCTCTCACCACATGGGGACTTCCCACCTCAAGGCCAGCAAAGGCCTCTCTCTCCCCCTGAAATATAATCACAGGGGTGACATCCATCACCTTTGCCATTCTCTGTTGGCTAGAAGCCAATCACGCTACCACCTGCACCTCAAAGGGGAGAGGATTAGTCAAGGGTTTGACTCTTTGGGGTTGCTTTAGGATGTGTCTGCCACACTCACAGGTCTTTGAGCATTGCCAGCACCCCACTGCTTTCCAGGTACTTCTTTCCTGAGATTTGGGCTGTTGACCTAAATATAACAAGATGGAAATAAATAAATAAATAAATAAATAAATAAATAAATAAATAAATAAATAAATAAATAAATCTATAATAATAAAAGCATAATATGCAAATTGACCAAATGGCCAAACAGCAGAACAACCATCTGGACCACCACGCTATGACTCATACTGGCGCCAGGCCATCCAAGGCAGGTGCGATGCGATTGGTCCCTCCCCGCAGAGGGAGGCCCAGGCCAGTGGCCAACAGGCTGATCAATGTGGGGGGGGGGGGGAAGAGAGGGCTCCCTGATCTCCCCAAAGAGGGAGGCTCAGGCCACCCTCTGTGGGGTGATCAATCGGGGGGCTCCATGAAACTGGGGAGCCGGGGATGTGTGGCGAAGGACACAGGCAGCACCAGGCCAAGGCGGGTGCAGGTGGGGGACGGGGCCGCGAAGCTGGGGCCATGAAGCTGGCGGCCAGGGGAAGGAAGGCCTACCCTTGCACGAATTTGGTGCATCAGGCCTCTAGTAAATACATAAAATAAGATGGAAGCCTGAGTGGGGATAAGAGACAGAGGGACAGGGAGGAAGGAGAGGGGGAAATAGAAAGAGAGGCACTCCACTCCCCATACAGCACTAAAGTTTTCTGTTTGATACATGCTCCAGGTCACCAAATCATGAAGGCAAAGTAGAAGTATGACAGAAGCTAAAAGCTACATTGGTTATTCTTGGTCCTCTTCACCTGCTTCGTAATTGTCAGTTCCTTCATAATTCTGGAATTAGGTGGCTAGTTACTTTTCTTTTTTCTTTTTTTTAATATATATGTGTATTGCTTTCAGGGGAAAGGGAGAGGGAGGGAGAGATAGAAATATCAATGATAAGAGAGAATCACTGATTAGCTGCCTCTTGCATACCCCACAACAGGGATCCAGTCCACAACTCAGGCCTGTACCCTGACTGGGAATCGAACCGTGACCTCCTGGTTCATAGGTCAATGCTCAACCACTGAGCCACACTGGCAGGGCATTGGTTAGTTACTTTCCAATGTCGTAATTTTTTATGTTTTTGTATATATGTTAGCAAGAAGGCAGGGGAAACTGCTAGTGTCATAATGCTTTGAACCAGAAATCTTAACCAAGCCGGTTCCCAGCAGGCTTCCACTCTGTGTTCTTGAGATGCTGCTGCTGCCTGATTTCTGGGTGTTTGGGGAGCAAGGTGAAGGGTGAATGCAACACATTGGATAGGAAGCTCCCTGGGTTTATTGTGAAACCTCAGGGAAATCAAAGAGACAGCTGGTCTGTGTCTCGGGAAGCTCTGGGTGTCAGAAACATATCTGGATGACTGACAGTCGTTTCATCTTCAAATAACCCAGAGAAGGAGGTGTTGTTAACCCACGCTGCGGAAGAGGCTAGATGAATAACTTCCCCAAAGTCACAAATCTGTAAGTGACAGAGCCTGACTCCAGAGCTCTTTCTGGCATGCCATGCTCTCAGGGTATGGGGACATCTCAAACGGGGACTCTCTATTCTGCCACAACTTGTCCCACATCTCCCTGAAGCAAGGCCACACTAAACAGGACATAAGCAAGTCATAGTTAGACTTCCACCCTGGCTCCTGTCAGGTAGGTCCTTAAGGGGCAGTACAGCTGGGTAAGTTTTAAAGAGCAAATGATAAACAAAGCGGTATGCCCCCATGCCCCCTTGCCCTCACGCCCCCAGGTCTCCACAACAATGTACAGCTCCTAATGACCGCAAACCCATTCCTGCTGACTGCCAGAGCTACATGCCTGCCTGATAACTGAGTGCAAGTAATTACTGAAACTAACCCCGCACATTCCTAAGTGTTTATCAATTATCAAAGGTCAATATCTCAGGCATAGTAGCCTTATTAGGCCCAAGATTTAGGCCTGCCTTGAGGCCATTCCCGCAGCAATCTTGGGCAAGTCACAAAATCTTGCCAATAATCCATTTCCTCTAGAACAGTAGTTCCCAAAGTGGTCCTCTAGCCAGCAGCATCAGTATCATCTAGGAATTTCTTAGGAATGCACATTCGTCAGCTTTACCCCAGGCCCACTGAATCAGAAACTCTGGGGATGGAGCCCAGCCATGTTTTACCAAGTCCTGGTCATTCTGATGCACACTAATGCGAAGACCTCTGCTCCAGTCCCTCCCAGAGCTGTGAGAACTAAATAGCATGCTAGGTTCTGTTCTGTCACCATGTGTGTTTCCGTAGCATGGATTACTCCATCACTGATGGGTACTAGAGGAATGAGGTCAGTGTAATGTGAAAATGGCACATTAGACTGCACATAATTGCACATTAAAATTTCACATTGTGATGTGAAAATTGCACCTAGATTTTTATCATATCATGGGTGGGCTTTCCTAAGCAAGGGGAGCAAGAATGGCAGGAGTGGAATCCTAACCTTCATTGGAAATGGAAAAGGCCTGAGGCTCAGCCGCTGCACCACCAGCAGGAAGCCTTTCGCTGTATAATCCAGAAAACGTTAAAATGAGCACCTGTATCCGCTGGCTCCCTCCGCCAATAGGTGCACTCCAACCTCATGAGCTCCCAGCTTGTGTAAGGTTGCCCTGCCTCCTGTGCCCACTGACTCAGAGCTCCATTTCCGCCCCTGCCAGCCTGGGGCTGATTAAACAGTTACCAGCTTCTCAGCTCTATTGCTTTTGTGCACACTAATACCCCCTATAGCAGCTTCAGCTGCTGCCAGCACCGTCTAAGTGACCTCCCCAGGTAACTGTGATTATTGTGATTGATCAGAGTTGCATGACATTTGAATGCTCTATTTGGGCCCTATTTTCCCCTTATATCCTATTATTTTTTTATACCAACTTTTGCAGACGGCAAGATTTTCTGGGAAGTGTTGTTTTGTGTTACAGCAAAAAAAAAAAAAAAAGGCCTGTATATGTGAAGTCTCTGGCACACAGTAAAACCTTAATAATCCTTCGTACTAGTCCAGGTCTACCATACTTTTTCCTTGAAATGCTGACAACGGAGCCAAGAAAACCCGACAGTGACAACTCCAATGCAAAGGAGCCCGTGAAAATTCTGATAATGAAAGGTTGACGTTCTACCCTCTCTGGCCAATATTTTTAATGACATTCATTTGGAGCAATGATTCATTGGAGCAATCCTTCTGATTTCTTTTTGTTTTTCTATTTCTAGTTTAAGCAGCTTTTTAGAAGAATGGGGCTATTGTATCCACTTCTGTGTACTTAAATCCTTAATTATTTTCAATCTTTCTCTTTGAGACTTTAGAAGATTGTGCACTAATTCTTAGAGAGAAACAGCCAAGTGGGGAGTAATTATCTTGGCCACAAATCTCTGATGTTTACAGAGTATGGCACTCAGACCTGAAATCTCCCATCACCCTTGCTGGCAGGGCCCAGTTCGGTCTCCTCCGCTGACAAGAATGGGAATTGAGGTCTGGCTCAAGGTCTAACAGCAAGATGCTCTGGCCATGAAAGCCAGCCAGGTGTCCTGGCTCCTCACCCAGCATTCTGTCTCTTAGTGTTTACTTGGTAGTCATGCCCTGCCTTATGAGGTCACTTCCAAATTGTTTCCTTAAAACGTGGGGTCTGTAGGTCAAATTCAGGCCACAGACATGTTTTGTTCGCCCATGTAGGACCTTAAAAATTGGAAATTTTCACATTAAAAATTATTTCTAGCTTCACTTGAAAATTCAGAACATCTGGCAACACAGAGCTAATATCCACATATGGCAACAGCTGAGCTGAAAAATACCTTCCCCTTTCAGCCAGGACAAGCTCATCCAAAACTGCCACAGGCTCTCTCCCTCCTCCACTCCCCAGCCTATCATCTTACACACACACACACACACACACACACACACACACACACACACACACCTGTCCACACAAGCACACACATTCTGTATTAGCTGCTAGGGCTGCCATAGCAAAGTATCTCAGACTGGGTGGCTTAAACAACACAAATTTATTTTCTCACAATTCTGGGAGTCCAAGATCAAGGTATCAGCAGGGTTGGTTTCTTCTAATCCCTCTGTTTTTGGATTAGGTCCCACCCTAATGACCTCATATTAACTCAGTTTCCTCTTTAAAGACCCTATCTCCAAATCCAGTCACCTCTTGAGGTGCTAGGGGTTAGTATTTCAATATGAATTTGTGAGGGGGGCTCACCTCAACCCATAACATATTCTTCCCTCCTTTTAGATGACCTGCTTGGCCCCCAAGGCACTGGAATCTGCAGCTGTGACAAGCAGTGGCAAACTTTGGTTTGCTTTTTAACTTTTCACAGCTTTGTGTCAATTACACAACCCCTATATAAAGTACCTTAATAATAAAATCCATAAAGTACTTAAAATCCAGAAAGGGCCTCAGTGATGATCTATACCAGTTTTCAAACCATTTTAAGTTACAGAACCTTCTAACAACCCTAGCGAACAAGGAACCGATACATAAAATAGCTACGCTTCGTTCCTATTCTCCAAAATGGCTCCTGAGGGAGCTCCAGAGATGCTAGGCCTCCCTGTGTGACACGTGACTTGAACACTGCTGATCTCATTCAAATTCCAGTTTATGTCTGAGAAACCGGAGCCCATCCACATGCCCAAGACCACAGAGATCTGAGTACCAAGTAGGACCAGATGCCATGCCTCCTGACTTCCATGGTTCCTTCTCTCTGTGCAACTCAAGCAAGGTCATGGCATCAGACCATTGAATAATGTCTCTAAGAAAGAGAAATCCTGCTATTTTATTGGTGGAAGTTGTAGCCTGAAGCCTAGGTCTGGGACTCAGGAAACCCAAAACTGTGCTTTGCCAGGACTGGCTGCACAACCCCAAGGACAAAGGCTTGACCGCTCTGCTCCTCTTCAGGAACAGCACACTAGGACTAGCGTCCATGGGCTTTCATGCCCCTTCCTATGTCAAAAAGCTAGGACTCCCGAATGTTACGCTGACAGTGATGCTGCGCCTCTTCACTTTTCATCTATTGGCACGAAAGGGTTTCATGATAACTTCTTGCCCCAGAGGTAAAGGATCCAGTAATGGGCAGGCTCACCCTTCCACACTGAGTCCTGTGTCTGCCGAGCACAAGTCCACCTCAAGAGCGCTACTCCAGCTTGCTATAATAGAAAGGAAAAAAACAAAGATGAAAAAGACATTCTACAGAAGTAGCACCATGTGACCCACTCTCATCTCGGTGATGGGAACCAAGCATTCGGCACCGCAGGGAAAGTGGAAGCAGGAGGGTGGGAAGGATTGCTGTGCTACTTGGGAACTGTAATTACAGAACTCCAAAGTTCTATAATTGCCCTCCAACCAACATTCCAGTGACAACAAATGTATTACTTCATGAGGTTGCCTGTCATGAACCATGCAAATTCTCATTTAGTTATTAGTATCTCATTTCGAGCCAAAACTTATGACCCCAAATATCCAAACTTTGGTAACCACCAACACCCATGTTCTCTTCCTGTTCTCAGACTTACAGCAGGCCTACATTCCCCACCCCCCTGCAATTAACTGTAGCCAGAGACTGAGTTCTGGCCAATGGAATGTGGGCCAGGAGTCATGCATCTCTACTAGGCCTGGTCCGTGAGGCTCTTCCACATGTAGTTTTGGTTCCGTTCTCTGTCAGAAGAATGGAAAGGACTCTAGAGACACAGAAGAGAACAAGGTCTAGGTCCCTGAATGACCACATGGGACAGAGTTACACTCCTACCCACATCCTCACTGGTCTGCAATGTGAGCAAGAAATACATTTTTATTCTGTTTAGTCATTGGGACTTGGGAGCTATGGGTTTTGGTATTATTTACTTTGATACATGCATCCTTTGAAGTACCAGACAAGCATACTCCTGTCCACTTGCCAGACCATGAAATATTTGAGGATCTCGAAAGGTGACAAGATGACAATTCTATCTTCTCCCTTAATATTTTCCTCCTTTTGACTTTTTCTGATCCATGCAACTCCTTCACATACTGTCCTGAACACATTGGATCAGGACAGGGGTTTTCATCAAATAAGTCATTGGGAGTTTTTATCTGGCAAAAATTTCCCAAAACCTAAGCTCTTGGTAGATCAGAACGGATTTCCAAAATAATCAGTATATTTGGAAGAAATGTCATTGGGGACAGAAGGATGTTTGAAGAGACTAGAGTTTCTCTACCCCCAAGCTGGAAAAATATTACCCAAGCCCAAACAGCCTTTCTCAACCGGAGTTCTATTCAGAGTTAAGCCTCACTGTCCTATGAGATCCATTGCATCTAATGCATTTACTTTTCTCCGACACATCTAGAATGACATGTGTTATTTAACATCCTTGGGAGAACTTTAAAGATCATTTCTGACTACTGTGGTTTAGATGAGCAACTCCACTTAGGAAAGGCTGGTTGGAGGGAGGGAGAGGAGAGAGTGAGGAGAGTGAAGGCATCGAAGGATCCTAGAGAGCAAAGAGAAAGACACCGGGGAGTCAGCAGAATGCCAGGGAGATGTGGCCAAGGAGCCTGGGCATGCTGAGCGGGTGAGGCTCAGGGTGGCAGCAGGAGCCAGTAAAGAAGAGGCAGCATGACAAGTCACAGGCACCTTCACAGAGATCCTGGCTACCCAGGCTCTTCCTGAGGCACCCTTCCAGGAGGACTGAGGCTGGCGGAAGGAGGGTTCTCCAACCTGGAACCTGCAGGAACCAATTCGCAATTAAGGATTCTTTGGGGCAATGAATGAATTGAATACCTTTGACTTCAACTCAAGGGCTTCATAAAATTCCAACATCTTTTTCAATCACTTTAGGCAAGGTATTCAGAAGACCTCAAATGACTAAGTGAGGTACTGTTCGCCAATGCTACCTGCCAGCAAAGTCTTGAGAGTTAACAGCTCTTCCCCAGGCTGGTTTTTTCTTGGAGTTGACAGAGGACTCCTCCAAGGTACTAGCACAGCACTTCTTCAAGCGCAACCCCAGTCTTTGGACCTCCTGGAAGATCTTGCTGGACCACCAGGGTACTGGGGACAGATTGTGGTTTTCCCCTCATTTTATGTTTTGTCAGAGGTATCTCCTTCCTGATGTAATCAGCCTCCGGAACTTTACCCAAACAGCAATTTTGCACTAATGGTCAGAACAAGAGGAGTCTTGCTATAGACTCCTGAAAGGGGCACCATTACCTGTGAGCAGGGCTGGCAAATCCATTGTTGGAAAGAAGTAAATATTTGGTGGGGAGATGAAAAAGAATGAAGTTAAATTTTTCAGGTTTTTGGTTGTGTTTGTTTGTTTGTTTGTTTTTCAGCAAAAGCAGATATTTAATAACTATAAAGTGTTAAATGTGGGAATTACAGTCATCTTTAATAAAGTGTGCACAGCACTCATAAAATATATAATTATATGTATAACTTGAGAAAGATTCGTATGTTGCCTTCATCCTGGGCTTTGCATTTTAAGTGGGATGTGGGAAAACAGAATCAACCCAAGTTATCTAAGGCCCTTGAGGGAAGATTAAAGAAGTTGATATGATTTTATTCTGTGATGAGAAAGCCAAGAAAGGGCTAATTTTCAAATATCTTAAACATTAGTCTCAGGACACAGGCCTGCTGAACGCACCTCTTCCCAACTCAGAACACTTGAACTCAAATTCTGGCTGAGAGCTGTTATTTTAAGTGGGAAATAGAGTCATCTGTTCTCCCATCCACGGATCCCCACATTGGTTACCCACTTCACTATCTTCCCACCTACTTTCTCCTGGGATCCCCATATTGGTTACTCACTGCACTATCTTCCCACCCTGTCCATTAAGTTAGCATTATTGCTAACTCCCCAAACCACTCTACCCAACCAATCCCCTGGGTCCTGCCAAGTCTAATGCCCACTAATCTGCTCTTCTGACTTTCTGCCTCTGCCCGGTTTGGGATCCTCTTTACTTCTTGCCTGTAGCTTTGTAACAACTTTCTAACAGGGCTCCTGTAGCTTCCCCATCCTCACCCTCCAGCCCACTTTTCATACTGCCCAAAGCTCCCACCCAAAATATAAATCCAAGGGTACCTATCGCTCAACCAGCTTACACACCTGCAATGGACTTTCTGCAGGTTTAGAGATTTTCAAAATGCACAGTATTTTTTTTAAATCTGCCTTAGCTCCTTTTTGCATCCCATCTCCTTAGCATTGTTCTCAAAGCCCCTTTACAACCTGGCCATACCCACCTCTCCCTTCATCGGCCCCCACCTGCCCCCACTCTGCTCCAGCCATATCAGATGCTCACAATTCCTTGAACATCTGCATGCTGCCCTGCCTCTCTTCTTGCTAATTCCTAGGAGTGGAATGCATTCTTGTCTCCTCCATGTGGTGAAATCAGGGTCATCTTTTATGGCCCAGGCCAATCATCTCCTCTCTTTGGCCTTCCCAAACCTAGGCAGAACTCATCACTTCCTCCTGTGGTCCCCACATCGCTTGGCTCTGAAATGGTAAGTGTCACATATTATAATTTTTTGTGTACATTTTTGTCTTTCTCACTATATCGACAACTTCTTAAAAGGAAGAATCATATCCTATTCATTTGGTTTTTTCTCTAATACTTAGCACAGTACCTGGTATATTGTAAATGTTTGATAATTGTTGAATGAAAGGATAAGCTCCCAGTTCAAAGATTCTCTTTTTAGTTTACCTAACACATCCAGCCTGGCAGTGTTCAGCTTGGATTGGAACAAGAGTCAGGACCCCAGGAGCAGGTTAACGGGAGGTGAGCTACAACTGCCCATAATGGCCCCTGCTGGGCATAGTTTTACATCCCATTGTCTGGATCAAAGCTAGCAGTTTCTGCCCTGTTTGTTCCTATGTGTCATAACTAGAGCAAAACTCCTTCATCAGCCAGTCTGGCCACACCACAAACAGATGAGTTGGGAAGAAGGGACTGCCTGGTTCTTTTCAGGTTCCTATGGATACAGTGCCACCATTGATCCCCTGGGATGCATCTGCGTGGGCAGCTGCCACTTCTGGACTGTAAACACACAATGAACAGCAGGCGGGGGAGGAGGAGATAGGATGGGAAAGTGGGGGAGGGCAAGAAAGAATTGAGAGAAGGCATATATGCAGAAGAGCGGAGGGAGGAGGGTTTGGTATTTGCTCCTACAGAAGATAGAATGTATTTGATAGCTTCTCGAAACGCTAACGGTTTTTAAAGTTCCTTTTGCTAAATATAAAATGTGAAAATCATGAGTGGAAGCTTGCTTTCCTTTCTGCAGCCATGGCCAAAATTCCTGGGTTTATTTTGATCAGACATTTCTAGACACATCCTCCACAAACGTGATTAGACAGCCTGTCATCCTGACATGGGCTTAATTAAGAAGCAAAATCAGGCAGCCAATCTGCAAAAATATAATATGGTGTCTTTTTCTCCCTTTTGGTCATTTCTTTGATAAACATGGACATTGATGCATGCAATAAAAATAATAGCAATTTATATGGCTAGTACTCTTTAGTTTATAAAAAAATGTTCCTGCCAGGCCAGCATGGCTCAGTGGTTGAGCGTCAACCTATGAATCAGGAGGTCACGGTTCGATTCCTAGTCAGGGCACACGCCCAGGTTGCAGGCTCAATCCTCTGTGTGGGGCATGCAGGAGGCAGCCGATCAATGATTCTCTCATCACTGATGTTTCTCTCTCTCTCTCCCTCTCCCTTCCTCTTTGAAATCAATAAAAATATTTTTTTTAAAAAAAAGAAAGAAATGTCCCTTAGGGCGTCACAACAACCCAATGGGATATGCAAACTGGATATTACCACCTTGTTTTCTGATGAGGACTCTGAGGCCATTGATGAGATAGTCTATTGTCCCAGAGCTACTCGGTGGAGGCAGAGTCAAGACTCATACCCAGGACTTCAGTTTCCAAGATCGGTGCTCTCGTCCCGTCCCTACACCCACCACCTCACGCCGTGTCCGACTGCCAGCTAAACCACAGGCTGCTTCTCCATTGGAGCACAAGTGATAAAGAAAGAGGAGATGGATGGTTTGGGCAGGGGTAGGCATGTTGACAATGTTTTCATAGTCTCCTGGTTTTTTAAAACCCCACATTAGAGTAAATAAACGCATGCCCAAAATAATCAAACCACTGGCTTACAACTTTTCTATCATCATTTCCTCTGAATGTATGACTCTGGCTCTGTTGCCAATACACTCAAGACTTTTGAATGTGGTTCCCTCACTGATTATTCTCTCAAATCCAGGTCATATTTGCTGTCTCTTTGGGGACTGTGAGATCAGTTCTGTGAGGCAGTCCATGGTTGCTCTCAATCCACAGGAGCCACGGGGAGCCTCTGGATGCAACTGGATGTCTCCTTTTTGACCAAGTTTTATCACTTTCTCAAATATCTGTGTCTGTGAGTATAGTGATGGCAATACATTATGTTTATGGGACTTCACAGTTTATGAAGAGCTTTACTGTTTCAGAGGCCCTACCCACTCCCTCTCACCACAAGGTTCCCTCCCTGGCCGTGAGGATGAGGCAGATCTCACTATTTTAATTGTATAGATTAAGACAGGGAGCCTGGAAAGGCTAAGTACATGGTAATGTGCCCATTTAACACAACTAGTAAGTGTTGGACTAGGAAATACTAAATCCTAAACTTCTAAACCCAAATCCAGCCCTCTTGCCAGTGGGCCTGTGATTTTGTTGCCCTCTCCCACACCCACCACAAAAACTGATGAGACAGGGAAAGTCCATCACCACTGATGAACAGAACTCAGAGCACATGCTGGACTGTTCTTATCTGTACCTCCCATAAGAGAGTAGAAGTTCTTAAACCTATGTCCATGGGTTTAACTGATGATCCCTTCTAATTGAATGTGTTTTTTTTCCTCAGAAAGAAATTATATAATTTTCATCAGATACTCAAAGAAATGTAAGAGATTAAAAATCACTGCTCTGCTCTGTAAACTCATCAAACTTGGTATCTACAAAGCCTACCACAGTGCCTTTCATATAAAAAGTGCTGACTGCCTGGATGGATGGATGGATGGATGGATGGATGGATGGATGGATGGAAGGATGGATGGATGGATGGATGGATGGATGGATGGATGGATGGAGAATGGATGACTGTGTTTTTCTGTCAAGCTCTAATTCCACAATTGACTGAACTATTATGCAAACTGAATGATGCATTAGACAGGACCCAATTAGTGGGACAGAATTTTAGGGAGAAATATTTGAAATTGAGAGAAAAATCTTAACTCTCAATGCTATTAAGTATGATGTGACTGACTCATACTCTTAATTGTTCTTCCAGTCTTCTCACCTATCTACCCTATCACCAAGCAAAAAAGGGGGTTCACATATCACCAAATTCAGCAGAGCATATAAAGAAATTATGTAGAATGAGCTCTATCACTGGCTGACTACACATCTTACATTTAATAGCTATTTCCATGTCAGAATTATAAGTCTACAAAAAAAAAAACACCCTAATTTTAAATGGAGCATATCAGAAAATCACGACTCAACAAAATACAATATTTTTTGACAAATACTGGATAGCCAAGTTATATATGCACATTGTGGTTTTAGAGATTGTCCAAACTATGAGGTGGTTTGAGATGTCAGTCCCACATCCCTCAGTGCTGGACTGATTTCAAGAAGATAATTAAAGTCAATGGTACCTGGCACATGAAATAAAACACCCACCCTCTACTCTCTGGGTTGGTAGATCAAAGATAATAAGCTTGTCATAAACCAAGATAAAGGGCCACCAGGGAGTGACACTCCCCTCTCAGATTAAAATGTTGTCAGAATGGTCAAGGTAGACGCAGGAGGGGTAAACATGCCAATCGCCCCTCCTACCTAGACTGCACAGCCTGGAAGGAATCCTGGCCAGGCCTTTCAACATGTTGGCAAGAGCCAACCCCTGACAGCCTGGAAAAGAGCAGAGAATGGAAGCAATGTGCTGGAGAACAGTGCTCATCTGTCCTGCCAGCACTCAGCCTCGCCATGGCCAGAATCTGTCACTGGACATGTCCATGCAGCTATCGATAAGCTGAGCATGAAAACTACCTGGAAGCAGACTCGACTCTAGGGTTTGGTGTTAAATACCAGAGGATATAGAGTGTCCTGCCAAGGACACACTTTTACAACCCTGCATTCCTCTACGAGCGATGTGTATTCTTTTCCTTGTCAGATTGGAAAGAGGCGACAGCCTACAATCAATGGATTGAATATCAAATCAAAAGTCCTAAGGTCTGGTATGTGGTTTTAACTGGTGAACAAAAGACAACAGAGGTTTCGGGACGTCAATTCAACTTATTTCTTACAGCATTATGATAAGAAGAAGAAGGAGAATTCTTTGTAGTTTATCTCATTTCTACATTATCTTATCTTCACAACTCTGAGAAGTAATCAGAACAGGTATTATGGTTCCTAGTGTCTGATATGACATTAAAGATCAGAGACTCTGAGTAGCTTGCCCAGGTTCACATAGCAATTTCTGGACCAAGGTCCCATGTTCTGTGACTCCAAGTCCAGGGTTCTCTCATAGTCTTCCACTAGACAACGGTTCTCAACCTGTGGGTCGCGACCTCTTTGGCGGTCGAACGACCCTTTCACAGGGGTCGCCTAAGACCGTCCTGCATATCAGGTATTTACATTGTGATTCATAACAGTAGCAACATTACAGTTATGAAGTAGCAACGAAAATAATTTTATGGTTGGGTCACAACATGAGGAACTGTATTAAAAGGCCAGAAGGTTGAGAACCACTGCACTAGCAGATTGTCAAGGCTCTGCCCTCTCTTTTACTGTTACTCAAATGGTCCCTTATACTGGCCAGTTGTCTTATAAATGAAACCCCTTTATAAAGAGGACTTCTTAGCAATTTGATAGATAAATCCTTTAAGTGGATAATGATCTAGAGCAGTGGTTCTCAACCTTCCTAATGCCGTGACCCTTTAATACAGTTCCTCATGTTGTAGTGACCCCCAACCATAAAATTATTTTTGTTGCTACTTCATAACTGTAATTTTGCTACTATAAACAATATGTAATTATATATGTGTTTTCCGATGGTCTTAGGCGACCCCTGTGAAAGGGTCATTCGACCCCCAAAGGGGTCGCAACCCACAGGTTGAAAACCGCTGATCTAGAGTAAGCTTTATTTTTAGTAATTTAATTACAAAATATATCCACATTTATTATTAATATGTTGCTTTATGCCTTTAGAACAATATTCCAGTCTAGTCTAATAGCCTATTAAAAAAAACAAAAACTTAAACATTTGAAAGAAATTATTTAAGGAAAAGTTTTCATTATTCATTCAGTTCAAGAAATATTTATTGAGTGCCTACCAAGCACGCACTGTCCAGGGCATTAAGAAGACAAAAGTGGTCAAGACAATGTCCCTTCTGTAAAGAGTGTAAAAATGAAAGAGGAAGTTGAATAAGAACAGGTAAATGCATATGTTGCATGAAGAACTTCACTGGGATAAGGGCAGAGGGTCCCAAAAGCACAGAGAAAGGACACTCCACCTAGGACTGGAGGTCAGAGAAGGCTTTCCAGAAGGAATAACTTCAATGCCAATTATTTGGGAGAATAGAATTTTGCAAAACGTTTCTAGCCTCATCTGTAACTCTAGGGCCACTGGGGAACCCTGACCAACATCCAAGCACACCATGCCCTTTCCCACTTCTTTGCTTTACCCACATTATTTCTTTAGCCAGAATACCTGTTCATGAATTAATTCCAATATCCTCTTTTTCATCCTTCAAGGCTCAGTCTTTGCCTTTTCTAGAGAGTCTTCTTTGATCTTATTTTAAGAAACAGAACTAAAACTAACTTGAAAAGATTATAAACACAAGATTCAAGTTCTATTACATTTCCCTGATCTTTCCTAAACCCTAAGCCCCTCAGCTATATTTAGTCATTAAAAGATCACTGTGTCCATACTGTACAATACAAGTGTTACTGGGGCAGCCGGGGGTGGGGAGGAGGAAGGGGGCAGGAAATCATAGCCATTTCTAAATCCTTCCAAGACTTGTATTATTACAATATCTTGATCTTCATCCAAAGCCAGAGGAGGAAGAGATAAAGTTTCCCTTTCTCTCTGTTCCACTGGATCATTGGGGTTTGTGAGGTAGTCTGAAGGGTAACCACCATCTGGATCCTTGGTCAACTGGTTGCAAATTTGGGTGAAAATATGTCAACAGTACATTGTAGGAGATCTCAATGTTTTCACTCTAAAATTACATACTGGCTCTTTTGGTCATCAGCAAATCTTTACAAATGGGACCAAAACAACTTTCTTTGGGAATACCAAGAGAGAGACAATATTCATATTATAGAGTTTTGCAAACTCTCCGGATATCCTAACAATAAGTTACAGATGTGTAATCCTAAATCAAGAAGCTAAATATAACATAGATTCTACAAATGGTAATTTTCTATAATTTGAGGAAAATATTTGGTAGCTCAATTCCCCCTAGAAATGGCTGGCCATGGTTCTGCTTTGTTAAACATCTGTCAGCCTTTCTTATGGACAGGAGCATCCAGAGAAGAACAACAGATTTATTTTAAAAATGGAATCAATTTTAAAACTATAACTTGAATTGTACTCTGGACATGTGGGCATTATTTTATAACTGAGAAGTATTAGGAAATTAAGAAACCTATATTCATATTTGCATTAATTCTATTATAGTAATTCTATTTCCTGATTTTCATATCTTGTGTTATTACCTTCCTCTCCTTTATTTTGAAAAGAAACTTTATCAGTTTTCCTGTGGCATACCATTTTATCTCTTCGTTTTGCTTGCAATAAGATATCAGCCTAATATTGGCAGAGCAACTTACTACAATGATTCTTTGTTCGAGAAGAAAAAAATGCATGACTGGTATATTATTAAAATAGACAAGGAAGTGTGTTTCACATTGGTTATTTACTTAATGAATATTGTCATGGTACCAGGTACTTTACAAAAGACAAAGTGAGGTAATCATGCAGCACGCTTGGATCTTGCATTTGATATGAGGATCTCTGGGTACTTACCCAACACTGACTCATAAATCAGCTCACCTCAGATAGGATGCAAATGTTGTTCTAAATATATAGTCAGTTTTATGGAACCTCCATGCCACCAAGCACTATGCAGACTGCCTTGTTGAATCTCTGAGGGCTCTGAGGAAGGGTGAAACCCAAATGGGGATGAGTTTATGAAAGATGGTAGATACGTTTTAAAGAAAAGCAGTAAAAAGAGGCGGGCGCGGGGAAGGGCCTAACAAATAGAAGAGAAACTGGAAAACTGAAAGCTACCACAGTGAACTTCATAGACAACGGACAAATAACTTGGGTTCTAAATCAAATGCATACTTCATGAGTCAGAGTAAAATGTTTACTTATCTCAAACTTGGCTCTTATCTATGTCTGAAACTGGGTTTTTCCCTGCACAGGAGATCATTTCTCTAAATTTTTTTCAAGATATTAATAGTCTGAATTGTATTTTATATTCACAAAGTTGAAATCGGCTCCATCCTAAACAATAATCACATAGAATTTGCCACACGTCATCTTGATATGAGATATAAAATCAGGAAAGCATCAATTCAGACCCTTCTAAATTGTGAATTTGTGGAAAGATAGGAAGAAATCAGTAGATTATGTTTGCGAGGCTTATCAGGTAATGCCCCAAGCGGAGCATGCCTGTGATGGGGCAGAGCACAAAGGCAATGGGCAGCAACCATTCAGGGGTCCCTGACATTGGAGACACACACTGCCTCTCTAGACCTTCATGGAGAGGATCCTCACATCTTTCTCCTGGGAAAAATTTGATGAGGCCTATGTTCAGAAATAAAATGGAGGACAGAGACCCCATAGGTAAGTCTTCCAATTACTGTTTCAGAACCAGGACCCAGGGACCATGCATGTGCAGGGTGGGTGGGGTGGTGGTGTCAGCTGCTATTCACTCCCAGGGTTCAGAGCTCTCTGTGCCTGGGCTGGTGGCTTGGGCCTGAGGGAAGTCTGTGGGTACAAGCCCACATTGTACCCACTGCTGAAAGGTACACAGTCTGGGCACTGCACAACCTGGTAGAGTACCAGGCAAGATTCCACTCTCAGGGAGGACTGAGGAGCTCCGGAAGGCAACTCATTCTAAATGGGAAAGAAGCCAGGCATAGGGCTGAAGAAAGGAACAAAGCCTTGGCATTCAAACAGGGCAGTGGGAGGAGTCAGCGTGCAGTAATCGCACCTTTACTCCACCCCAGCCCAATGCCACGCCACAAAGTTAGCTCCTGGGGAGAGAGGACATCATGACCAAGCCATAAAACAGCTGTTTCAATAAATGCTTTAGCTCAATGGGGCCCAGGCCTCATGCTGAGCACAGTGTAACACAAAAGAGACTTAGCCTTCTCCCCGATTCTGCCATATCGATCATTGCCCAGCTCTGTGCCCTAAGATGTGGTCCCAGAGAACAGAGCAGAGGAGCTGTAGCCGTAGGGATCAACCTCTCTCTAAGGACCCCCAGAATTACTTGAGGGGGAAAAGGGAAGACTTTTAGAGTGCTCAGAAGAGATGTTTTAGAAAATAGGGTATTTTGGGTGGTGATTCAAATAACTTCATACTTCTGAACATTTATAATTTCCCCACATTTGCAAGTTTTATTATCTCTTTCAGAACCAATAAATGCAAAGAGATTAGTCACTTGTCTGCAGAGCACATGAGGAGCAGAACAAAGGAATGGGGCGGGGGTGGGGGGACGCTTGTTGGGGAAAAGGGTAACAGACTAAGGTTTTAGGTCCTGCATTAAGAAAGAAAGCAGAGTTGTAGACCCTGAAAATCCCCAGTAGGGTTTGCTAAGAAAAATAATAGAAATATTTTAAACATTGAGGTAGGAGAGGGAATTTTCAAATTTCATGTAGAAACAACCATTTAATAAGATCTATTCTCCCATTCAACCAATGTGCTTTTTTACAAATAAATAATTCTTATCTATGTAGAATTTGGCCATGCAGATTTTTTTAGAACTTCCTACATACAGATGCCCAGAGATGCTCTTTGACAAAATGATCATTCCAAGTCCTATAGGTCCTCAGTTGACAACACTTCATAGCCATTAGTTGAGTTACTAGGTAGGCTTGCTTTAAAGTAAAAGGATCATAATTCTTCTGCTATTGAGACCCTTTGGGGGGATTCAAACAGCTCTTCCCAACCATCAAGACCAATTAGGGAAGTGATACTGTGTTCCGAATGCAAATGGCAGAGGTTTCTCTGGCAGATCACACAAAAAGGAACCCACTAAAAGCAAAAGGACCTGTAGTTGTGTCTACCTAGAAAAAGCACTCAGTGGAAAGCGAAAACATAGAGACTCTTGTCTTGTTTGGTTTCCCTCTAAGAACAGTAATGTTCATGATGAGGATGTGGTTTACACACCTTACTCTTTCTGTTGCCTACATCTCTACGGTATAACCAGGGCTCTTCTGGTTGAGCTCTTTGCAGCATCTATGCAGCGTCTGTGGATGGCTTCCCGTCTCTCTTTGGGAATCGGGACCCCTACATGGCAGGAACCACAGCAGGGTTACTTGAATTAAATGCACACACTTCAATATTAAAGAAACAAATCTACTATGTTACAGTTGTTGTTGTTGTTTTGCCAAAGAAGATGTCTTTTTTCATTCTACCCTGTTTCCTTCTATTTCCTAGTTCACTGTTTGGGCCTCACTTATCTTTTTATGATTGTTCTCCTTTTAACTGGGCTGCCAGGACCCACAGCAGGCTGCCTCCACACTGCCATGCAGAGAATAGGAGGAAATGATGAGAGCCCTCAGCCTGCATTTTCACTCCTTGGCTGAATCTCTCTTTCCCCCTTTGCCAAGTCTCTTGACTTCCTCCCAGGGAACAGTGTTTTATGCTTTCAAAGCACTCCCATATTCCTCTCTCTGTCCAGAGGGTTAGCTTTCAGTGAATTAATATGTTCAGATGGCAAAGATTCCATTTTGATTGTGTTGCCTGTTTCTAAACAGAAGATAAGATATGTTCAGAAATGCACAAGGACATTATGGGTAGCATGGCATCTTTTAAAAACATTTTTTAAAATTCCAGTTCTTCCACAGTTGTGTGAAATATAACCTGTCTTGACTTCTGTCTGTCCGAATGACTTTGCTGGCCTTCATACAGAATTAGAGCAAGAAGTAGAACATGAGACAAATGGTACAAACTTCCAGTTATAAAATAATATAATAATAAAATAATATAATTTATAATAATAATATATATAAATAAATAATATCATGGGGATATAATATACAGCATGGTGGCTATAGTTAATACAGTATAGTTAATACAGTACTGTGTTATATATTTGAAAGTTGCTAAGAGACTAGATCTTTCCTACAAGTTCTCATTATAAGAAAAGAAATTTGTGACTATGTATGGTGATGGAGGTTAGCTAGACTTATTGTGGTAATCATTTCACAACAAAAATATCAAATCATTATGCTGTACACCTGAAACTAACATGGTATAGTTCAATTTTATCTCAATTTATTTTTAATGTAGAACATGAGAGAGATCTACAATGAGCAAAAGGGAATCTGGTTAGGATTCAACAGGGACCCCTAAGGATGTGATCTATAGAACCTTTTTTTAAAAAAATTGTTTTTATTGTTAAGAATATTACAAATGTCCCCCATCTTTCTCCCATTGACCCCTCCACCCAGTTCTCACCCCACCCCAACCTTCATTACATTTGATCTATAGATTTTATCTATCCATTGATCCATCTCTTTGTCTACCTATCTACCTATCTTTTTATATTTTTTTACACATATAGTGGGTGTCATGCTATCAAGCATTGCATTGCTCTGCCTGATGGACACAGGTTAAATTTCTTGCCCCTCACTCCCACCCTGGGTCATACTGAATTTCTCTTCTCCATGCTGTCATTGCAACCTATGTGGATCATAATAATTACTAGGACTTTGTATTGTAATTGCTGCCCAGGAAGACCTTAAAATCCTTTATTTATTGATTGATGTATGGATTTGAGAGAGAGAGAGAGAGAGAGAGAGAGAGAGAGATCTGCGGTCCCATTTATTCATGCATTCGTTGGTTCCTTCCAGTATGTGCCCTGACCGGAGATCAAACCTGCAACCTTGGTGTATCAGGATGATGCTCTAACCAACTGAGCTACCCAGCCAGGGCCTGAAATTCTTAAAGACAAACTCTTGCTCTTTCCCCCATACTCCTATACTCCAGCCTCTCCTCCCACCTTTGTAACCTGGAAGAACACAATGAGTAGATGCCGACAGATACCCCGCCACAACAAGGGGGGAGCCTGTTTGAGAATGCAGGCAACTGATGATGTGAAATAAGGGATGAAGATGAAGAAAGACTTCCGGAGGGCAGAGACAGTCTGATGCACTGGGGTTTTTCTTATCAATATTAAGATGACTTCCAGAAAAAAATCTTACCATCTACTTTACTCATCTAGTTTTCTCTTTACATTTTTAAGAAATAATCATTAAAAAAAACATCCTAGTTAAAAAAAAAAAAAATAGGATACCTGAGAATTTGTACCCGTTTCTACATGCCTCTTCTCTGTTTAATTCTTTCTTCTCTTTGGTTGATGTCAAGGGTAAACCTAAATAGGTACACTGTTCAGATTAATGAACTAGGCTGTCTGGCTCTTAATACAGCCTTGAGATCTCGGGCACATCTTGGTCTCTCTTATATGAAATACAATCTTCTAGAAAACAAAGGCAACTCAATTTTCCTGGCAACCTCAGAGACATGCCCATCAAATTTATTCCTGTTTAGTACGTGTTTCTTAATTATTCATCTGCAAGACATTAAAATAGTTCATTATGATAAGAGGTTTCATTTGGATGTTAATTTGCAAATAAAAGTCAGGAAGAAGTTTGTATAAATTATTTTTGTAAATATATGTACATAAAATATCTTTTAAAATTTTAACCAACCAGTTAATAAAATCTTCTTGGGAAGAATATCCAAAGATAACCACTCTTCCTTGGAATAATTTTATCACAGTCCATCTTCTGTGAGCTTCTTTAGTAATCTAAAGGGTGAGATTAGACCCTCATTATGAACTACTTATATACATCATTTGAGATGATGGGAAAGTAATTTGAAGAATTCGGAGCCTGGTAATGAGTTTCCTTTGAAGTTGGGGAGGGGTGGCAGTGGGAACCAAATTTAAGATAATTGCTGGTTGTCTCCAAGGAGTCCAAATGTTGATGAAGCTTCTGTATTTAATAATTAAAGATGCTAACCTCAGAGAAAGACAGAGGGACATTGTTGGTAACCCCTTGACATTTCAGAAGCCTGCATCTTGGTCTGACAATCTACTGTCTAACTTCATCCTCCTCTTTACTCATTACTCCTCATTGCTCTGTGTTTGCTGGGCCTTCCACCATAAGCAGTCAGAACAATTGAAAGCCTGAAGAATGAAAGAAAACCTGCTTAGGAAACTTGACTCTGGCAGCATCCCACACTGTGGTTATAAAACATCCACCTTTCTGCCCGAGGTGCGCTTCTGGAGAACCAGGGTAACGAGGACACCTCTCCCACCCTGTTCAGGAAATCAACAAATGTTTGCCCAACTCTTTGAAGTTTATAAGCTCTACATCTGGGTTAAGTCTAGTTACTACACTCATAGGTAACCTTTTTCTAGGAGAAAGGTGCAACTCTGGGTGTGGCTTTCTCTCCCTCTTCATTCAAATCTCTGTTGTTAGACTCATGAGAACTTTACTCCAGTCAATCATGGCACGCCTGAAATGTTCTCTCGGGATCTACTACCAAGAGACCTCAAAGTCCATTTCCACATTTGGCCTTTCTAGCCCTCATCCAATCAAAAGTGCCTCTTGGCACAGCTGGGTGGGTTAGGAGAATTATAATGGAAAGCAGAAATGTGCTCATTCCTCATGCTAATTCCCAGAGTATCCCTCTGTCCTAGAGGCGTTTTACAGCTGTGCCCACAGAGCAGCTAGAAGTAATTGAGAATGAAGAGCAGCATGCCCACAGATTATCCAGAAAACAAGGTCAAAGTCATGATCTCATCTTAACAAATTACACTTGCAATGACTATTTCCAAATAAAGTCACATGCTAAGGTGCCTTGGGTGAGGACTTCAACATATAACATTTAGGGGGATGCAATTCAACCCCTAAGAATAAGTAAGTCAGTGATTCCCAAATCCTGCTCCAGGGCTGAGGCAGATGGAAAGTGCAATGGCCATGTCAGATCAATTTCTCCCAGATCAAGTTTCTTCTGTTGTGCTGTAGACCTCACCATGTGACCCTGCCTCTTGTAGAGAGTTCCCTGCATCCTTTCACATACTTTGCACTAGCCAGACACCTGGTCTACCACTGCCTGCTCTTCCCCAACCCAAAGAGAGGACAGAAGAAGAAGCTGGTGGGGATGGTGGTGGGGGGGGTAGCTATTCCTATTATACCATAAGAGCTCTTAAAATCACTGAAAATGAAATAATATAAAGGAAACAGTATTTACCAGGATGGGTGATATTGTGCAGCCCTCTGAGGGCATGTTGAAGTAGCAGATATCTCCCTGAGTGTCTTCATAGGAGAACAGATCTCACTAAAGGATTGTGGTTTTGCTGAGTATAGTTTTCAAGGTGGGGGAAGCATTTTATTGGTCAGATCAATCAAATCAAGGCTGAGTTCTGCCACCAGTGGTCATTCTCTGTCCTTCCTCTACTCAATGACAACCACCATCACCCTTAACAAAGGTGGGTATACATATTACCAGTGTGAATGTAGATACAAAGTATGTCATAGCCTCAGGCACCCACGAGTACACCCTGCCCAGGGTATTCAAAAGTCAATGAAATGACACCAGGAATGATGTTTCCATTTGCATTGACACAGTCAGGGAATACTGGATTTTTAGCACTGAATATGATTTTTAAATGTACCTTCTAGAAGATGGACATCTGGGCTCCATTTCCTATTATTGAACATAAACCTTCCAGTCGACAAACTTGCAACAGCTAAGCAAGCATCTGACAGATGAGAGATTTACTCTAATTTTACTTTATCATTCCACATTCAAAAAATTTAACTATCTTTCTAAATACATATTTGATTTGAAAGCTATTGACCATGTTTCTCAGGAAGGATGGTGCTACTTCCTGTCCTTTTATGTCTGAAATAATGATGAGAGGAGATGATAATCTGTTTTCAATGTCCTTACTTGACAAAAATAAAAATTGGCAATCCTAAAGTGATTCACCCCCTTCCTCTGCACACACATGTATTTCCTTTTACTTATTTATTTTTTGTTTATTAGACTGTGATATCCAGCAATCTGTAAGCACTAGTTAAAACTGGGAGAGGGAGGGGTAACCTTCAGAGATGGTTCAGATGATACAACCTACTGTAAAAGACTCTTAATTAATATCTGAATAGACCTAATCAAAAAACTCCTCCTGAATATCCAGCCCTGGCTCACTCCAAAGAACGTTATTTTTTAATCCCACCCAACACCAGTCCCTTTGTGATGCCAGGGTCTTTATTTCTGCTCATCATCTCTGCCTGCTACCCACAGGCTTTATGCAAACTACAATATTTATTTCTCTCTGTCCGTGATTGTGGGCTGGTGAGTAGGCTGTCTCGGACTGTCTAGAGAGCAGGAAGCAGATGGAAAATAAATACAGTTGAGGAGTTCTGGGGGCAAAGCTACAGACAGGAAAAGAAAGCCAAGAAATAAACAAACAGGAAGGAGACTGATTTTTCTGCCTTTCATCCCCGGCTCTGCTAGATAAGACTTAAACAGAGGACATCAGCTGGGCTCCGTTTCAAATTCTACTCGGCTTCTATTCCAAGGTAGTTTTTCCCTTTGAAAAGTCAATTTCTACATTTTTAAAAAAGGATGTTAAAATAAGCACTTTTTAAATATATTTTATTGATTTTTTACAGAGAGCTAGAAATATCGATGAGAGAGAAACATCGATCAGCTGCCTCCTGCACACCTCCTACTGGGGATGTGCCCGCAGCCCAGGTACATGCCCTTGACCGGAATCGAACCTGGGACCTTTCAGTCCGCAGGCCGACGCTCTATCCACTGAGCCAAACCGGTTTCGGCAAAATAAGCTCTTAATAATTGTTCCAACTCATTTCAAATGCTATAATCATGATCACACTAGAGCTGTATAGTATGTGAGAATTTGAAATCAATTCAACACAAGTATTGCACATGCATACATAGTGCACATATGTTGAAGGTAGAAACACTGACCTAGATGGATCTTAAGTATATTCAAGCAGAGCATCAGGCCCAGGTTCAAGAAAAATTTTTAAGTGGTTGGAAACCATGACTGCATTGTCTTCATCATTCTACCAGTGCCCACTGTTCCTCCCTCTTCCCTTTCCCCTCCTCAAACCCAGCTTGAATGACAGAATCTAAAACCAATCATTCACACCTCATAATAAACATAAATCAAAGCATTATCTCCGACTGCAAGTCATTATTCTTTTTTTTAATATATTTTATTGATTTTTCACAGAGAGGAAGGGAGAAGGATATAGAGTTAGAAACATTGATGAGAGAGAAACATCAATCAGCTGCCTCCTGCACACTCCCCACGGGGTATGTGCCTGCAGCCAAGGTACAATGCCCTTAACTGGAATCGAACCTGGGACCTTTCAGTCCGCAGGCCGACGCTCTATCCATTAAGCCAAAACAGTTAGGGCTGCAAGTCATTATTCTTATTGTAAATACTCAAAGACAATTCCATTTGATTTTCCTCAGATAATTTCTTCCTTAAAACTTCCTATTACTGTGAAATGTCTGCAATACTCCCCTCTGCCCCGCTGGACCAAATGCCATTTTCTTGGGGTTCGCGTAGGTCATTGGTTTAAGCAGGGATAACACTCTGGAGCTGGATTGCCCAGGTTCAAATTCTGACTTCCCCACTTGCTAGTTGTATATGACCTTGTCATTGCCTCAGTTTGCTCATTTGCAAAATGAGAATAATAACAACACTACCTTCTTCATAGGATTATTGTGAAGATTAACTGTGGTAAATGGTAGTTATTGGGACAATGGCTGACACTTGAAGATTGGTTTGTATTATTACTTTCATTGTACAGTCATAAATTATTGTGAACATATTTTTCTTGAAATTAAAGAAATAACATTTTGAAAGCAACTAGCTCAGCAAAAAATAATAATTTAAGAAATCTTTTATTTCTGAAGGTCAGCATCTTTTGACAGAATTCTGTCTCCATGATCATTTTATATTATATAAGACTATCTTGGTAATGTTAAAAATGTATAGTATTTTAAAGAATTTTCAGGTAGAAATACATGTAGGACAAGAAAGTGTCTTAAATGTTCATCTTTTTCCAATAGAGGCAATAATCATCTGTTGCTACTGATCTAAAACCTTAATACATTCAGTTTATCTTCATTCAATATATGCCTTACTTTCTACAAAATCTGTTTCAATCTCTCTCGATTATCAATTTTAAAATGCTTTGAATAGGAGGTTTCTTGAGGAGAAGAAATGCCGTTTAATAAGTTAGCAAAGGGTAAAATAATTGAGTTCACCTTAAAATAATTTTTACAGCATGGCACATTGGCCACCAAAGAAAGAAAACGTGTCTATTAAACAATGTTTTTTGGCTTTGGCAAGCCATGTCCTATATTTTCAAGATCATATTGTCACTTTAGAAAATTTAACAAGATGCACTCAAACAAATGCATTTGGATGTTAAAGGAATCATAAGGATCTGTAAGGGGAATAGGCAGATTGTGCCTCTAACGTCATCCAGTAGGAGTGCATCCTGCATGGTCTTTGCAAACAAGGCTGGCTGTAGGCAAGGATTAATTCCGATGTCAATTAACTGCATTTGTACTTTGCAGCAAATATAAACTTGTGAAAGTTAAAAAAAAGTTGTCTTCCTTCTTATGTTTTTATTTGTAACTGTGAAGGAGAGTCTAGTCTGAGGAGCTGCACAATAGTTCAGGTCAGAATATTTAATTATCTACGCAAGATGTTTTATGGATTAACTGTTAAGTGTTTTGATAGTGTTAACTACTTGATACGTGCTCATGAGACATGTCAAGGAATCTGGTATTATTTATTCACTTTAAAAAATATTATTCTATCTGCTCTGTAGAACCACCTTAGCTCTCATGATTTAGAGGGACCAGTTTTTAAGTTGTATTACAACTCAACAATGTCCTCCATATACAGTAATCATCATGTTTTAATTATAAATTCTTGAATTTTCAACCATAACTGCTGAGTCAATCTTTAGGGTCTGCATTATGATCAGAGAGAAGGTAATCTGCTTAAAGCCCTGGGTTTGGCTGGGAATCACCAAGGCATCATAAGCCTGTGAGTTGTAACAGAGACATTTTAAGTTACTTTAGGAAAGAAGATCAGCTGGGGAACTAGGAAGAAAAGCCAGGCTGAGAGGGAAACGTAGGCATGATGACTATATTTTAAGCTGCAAATTAAATCCAGCAGTTGGACTGAAGACCTTTAAGTACTTTAGAAAAGACTTAAGAAATTATGGACTTTGCAATTACTTTGATTTCTAGCTTCCTGACTCTAAACGTATTTGGAGTAAGCTAGAAAAAAAGCATTTCAAATATCTCTGTCCTAAGGAGAAAAAAAGGCCTGCTACATTTACCCAACTTTTCACTGAGAACAAGAAATTAAAGACTACTTTCATATTGGGCTACAGAGGCCAGCTTTATTCCCACCATGGCCTTGACTGATTCAGGGTTTCTGCGCAGAACCTTGAACCTATATCTCCATCACATTCTTGGCCTCTACCTATAAAAATGAAACTAAAACAACTCTTTTATACCTTACAAGGAAGTCGTAAAGATTAGAGTTAGAACATTAAACTTCAAAGATGAAAGGTTCAATATAAATTCCAGCATTATTGTCAAGAGGGCAGTGTGAACTGATAGAAATGTGCTGCTTAAGCAACTCCTACCTGCCGGCAGATCTGAACTAGGATGACCTTGATATGCGGAGGGAAGGGCAGGAGCGCCTTGGACTGGGAAGCACATTATCTCAGGGCCAATTCTTTTTGTAATATCACTTAATTGTCCATACTGGGTAGCTCACCATAAAGACTGAATTCTGCAATTTAATGCATACCTGCTACTCTACTCCCTCCCCCCAAAAGATAAACATTTGTACACCTACAATGTGCAAGGCTGGACTAAGGGCTGGAAATATAGGAATAATAATGCATGGTTCTTACCGCTTCAGAGCTCAGAGTCAAAATAAGAGAACTGTGCATTCCCTATATAGTATAGAGAAAGGTAAATCTGCCCAGAACTTAGAGCATCCCAAAGCAAGACCCACCCCAAAATAACTACCCAATAACTGTGTAGCTGACTTCCATCAGCAATGATTGTATTAGGTCATGACATTTACTGTGACAAATCTGAATTTCACACATTTTTTATGTTCCCAAATCAAAAAGCTATTAGTGATACTTGAATCCAAATTATTACTCAAGGTATGTTTAAAAGGGCCTAACATTATAGTCCCATCACTCTGTGCTCTGAATCAGTAAGATCAGTAAGCTCGAGGGGTCCTTCATCCCAGACATACTTAGACCAAATTTTTGATAGCTGGCTAGACTCAAGTTGATGTTCAGTATTGCCAGGGGTATGGAGAAAAGAATACTTCTTCTCTCTCTCTCTGTCTGTCTGTCTGTCTGTCTGTCTCTCTCTCTCTCTCTCTCTCTCTCTCTCTCTCTGTGTGTGTGTGTGTGTGTGTGTGTGTATGCACACACCAGGGACAGCAGGCTTAATTGCACTACTTTTGCCTTGGTCCCTGTATTTCTCCTATTTGGTGAAGAATAAATGAATGACAAGTTCAGGTGCTGCCTCAGGAAGCTCATTAATCCCAGCCTAAGTCATTTGAAGCAGTTAGTTATCCCCCTACTCTGTCGTAAAAATCACTGGGCCCTGACCTCCCTTGGAAACCTAGTCACAACAATCTGACCCATTGAAGTTGGGAGCACCTTTCCTATATGGAAATAGAGTAATTGGTCAACATGTTTTCTAACAACCTAAAGAGAACTGTTGACATGCCTTTAACTTTCCAACCTCTATCATCGGAGCTTGGCTTTCCTCAAAAGAAATCTAAAAACTAGTGATTTTCTTTCAAAATTTCTTCCAGCTTTTCTGAGCACCTTTTTAAGAATACAGATTTAAGTGAGCTAGGAGAAAATGGAAATCTATTTCCTCATCTGTAAAATGAGACAAGATGATTCCTGAGGTTCCTTTTGCTCAAGGATCTTAATCCCTGAGAAGCTCTGCACAAGAGTCTAAAGCAGGGATTGGCAAACTTTCTGTATATAGTCAGATAGTAAAGGTTTTAGGCTTTGTGTTCATAGGGTCTCTGTGGTTACAACTCACAATGCCATCGTAGGGCAAAAGCAGCCATCTTATATAATACAAGGGCAATGTGCAAATCGACAGAACGGCAGAATGACTGGTCGCTATGATACTCACTGACCACCAGGGGACACACTCTCAACACAGGAGCTAGTCCCTGGTGGTCAGTGTGCTCTCCCATAGGGGGAGTGCCGCTCAACCTGAAGCCCTGAGCCAGGCTCATGGCTGGCGAGCACAGTGGCGGGAGCCTCTCCCACCTCCACAGGCAGCGCTAAGGATGTCGGACTGATGGCTTAGGCCCACTCCCCACGGGCCCAAGCCGTCAGTCAGACATCCCCTGAGGACTCCCAGACTGCGAGAGGGTACAGGCCAGGCTAATGGACACCCCCCCCCCGCCCCCCACGCCGCCATGCATGAATTTCGTGCACCAGGCCTCTAGTAGACAATAACTATATAAGTTTTATTTACAACTACAAGTATACATCTGGATTTGGCCTGACTCTGATCTAAGGAAAAAAACAAGCTCTTATTTTATACCTCAATGCTACCCTTCCCATGACTATATCCAAGCTCAGATTTTCTGAAATGACCCACAACCATTCAGCAATTGGTACACCTGGGATTCCTAGATATATAGCACACATCCAAGCACACACAAGGATGGGCATGGGCATGGAGAGCCAAACTTGAAAAGCAGAATGTCTTTTGTTTTGTTTTTACATCAACTCACTCTTGGTTTTCAGGATGAGTGGAGGCCTAGATTTTTGCTTTCTATGCTTTTCAATGAGACTCAATTTTGTAATTTTGGGGCCATGAACATATAGTTAATGAATGAAGTGCTATAGTTTCTTACACTCAAACCATGGCCCATGGACCTTGAGCTTCAACACCACCAGGGACCTTTTAGAGAAGCCAGATCTTGGCCCCACCCCAAACCTACTGGATCAGAATCTGCATTTGAACCAGATCTTCAGATGGCTTGTATGAACATTCTATTTGAGAAGCATTGCTGTTTGCAAATATTAGTCAAGGTCCTAGCAAGAAACAGATGTCGACCACAGGTGGAGCAAAAGGAGAGTTGTGATGAAGGGACTTCTTAAGAGGGTGTGGCCAGAGTAACATAAACACACACAGGAATGGAAAGAAACCTTTGGATTAAGCAACACCTATAGCCATTACAACCCCTGGGGCCGAGGGGACAGGAAGGAGAAAAAGTGATAGCTGAGCCCATTTTTAAAAAGTGATAGTTTGCCCAGCCAGTGTGGCTCAGTAGATTGAGTGTCATCCATAGACCAAGAGGTGACTGGGTCAGTTCCTGGTCAGGGCACATGCCCAGGTTGTGGGCTCAATCCCAAGTAAGGGGTATGCAGGAGGTAGCCAATTGATGTTTCTCTCTCACATTGATGTTTCTGTCTCTCTCTCTCTCCTTTTTCTTTCCTCTCTCTCTCTAAAAGAAAAATAAAACATATTTATTTTAAAAAGTAATAGCTGAGCACTGGGACCATCGAGGAGAGGCTGCCTGGTGGAGCTGTTATCAAAGAGGAAATAGCAACTTCTGGAGACACATCACCAAAGCAGGGATCAAACAGAGTAAAAATACCCCAGCCTCTTTCCTCCTACACCCACATTTCTGATGGTGCCTCCCATTGTCCAAACCCAACCAGAAAACAGTGCAAGGGAGCTGTGGGGGGCACCCTCAAGAGCCAGGCTCCCAGGGCACAGAGCTGAGAATGAGGGAAGGCTTCAGAGAATGGCCAGCACAGCTAGAGAGTGCTTCCAGCTGGGTTCAGTTCTCCTGGGGCTCTAATTTGGTGTCCCACCAGCTGGTGGCTACCATCTGCCATTTCTCCTCACTGGTAGCTCAATGTCCTTGGTTAACACTGTAATGTTGACTTTCTCTTTTATTCAGAGTTCAAAATTCCTCAACTTCTATCATTGCCCAAACTAAAACACCACTAAAAAGAACATATGTATCTCCGTGCCACCTCAAGAAGAGCACACCTCAAATTGTTTCTTTCTTACTGTCATCTCTACATCCCAACAACATTATAACACACCTTTTTTATACCATTAAACAACCCAGACTGTGGGGAGGACTTTAGCTGGCAATAAGTGTGGCTCAGAAACGCTGGCCTCCCTCTTTCTTCTACCTGCAGCAAATTCTCAGAGATAGTTTTCAAACCAGACTTCACATTGTTTCCTAATGTACACAGTGGACCAAGGTCTTTCTTTCTTTCTTTCTTTCTTTCTTTCTTTCTTTCTTTCTTTCTTTCTTTCTTTCTTTCTTTCTTTCTTTGGACCAAGTTATTTATTAGCAAAATATAAGAATCAATAGTGTTGAAAAGAGTAAAAGAAGGAAGAAACAAATAGACATGTAATGAAGAGTCCTCATCATAGTCACCTGTCCTAGACAAATCACTTATTTCAGCTTCAATACGTAAAAGGGAGATAGTATGATGCAGTATCTCATAGAGTTCAAATGAGATGAGGCAGAGAAAGCATTTGAATGGCCTATTAGCTGTAATTATTATTACTGTGGCAGATACTGAGCAACATTTCAGATGCTACTAGAGAGGTTTTCATCATTCAAACCCAACTTCCACCTCTGGGTCATTGGGAAAGGGCCAGTCAGACATGCAATCTTTACTGGGGGACAGAGTGTCTGCCCTTTTCCTATCAGGCCAGTCTGAGTCACGTGGGCAACCTAGGAAAAAACAAAAGGCCCTCTTCCTCTCCCTTGTGGGTCTGACAACAACAAGCCTGGGGAGGGAGCTCCTTCTCCTAGCCTTCTGGCCTCATCGGATCCGCGGCTCTTCAGAGGCAAGGTGTCTCCCGAGTAGAACCACAGCAACCCAGTCCTCACTTAGGCTGCCCAGGTAGAACCACACCACCCCAGTCCTCACCTAGGCTGCTCAGGTAGAACCACAGCACCCCAGTCCTCACCTAGGCTGCCCAGGTAGAACCACAGCACCCCAGTCCCCACCTAGGCTGCCTAACAATCTCAAGTAGAAAGAGTAAGCACTGTATCACTTCCCATTATCTTTTGAGTTATTGTCCATTTTCTCCTAGGAGAGGCTTTTGTGAGGGGTGTTGAGGAGGGGCACTGACAGGAAAGAAAATGCTAGGGGTGGAAGTTCCCTCCACATGGTCCCTGTCTTTTTTGTTTTCAAATAATGCTTACCAAGTATTTACTTGCCAACTCCTTATACCTCTCTCTACATCTCCCATTATCTACTCTTATAGCCACCAATAATCCCAGCCTGAAGACAGACAGCAAAGTCGAGTTTCATTGGGCACTTTGTTTTGACAGCAATGGGTACACAAGGGCACACAAAGCAGTACTCTGAGAGCCTGCAATGCAAGGCAAAGCAACAGGAACAAGGAAAGAGAAAAAGGAAGAAATGGAGGCAGGAAAAAAGGAAGACTAATATGGCAAAGTTGCAGTTTGATATTTCTAAACAGTCCTGAAGTAGTCATCAGGACAAAATACTGAAAATCATTGTATTTCTTATACATATTTTATGAGTTAAAATTATTTTTATTCTAACTTATATCAGAGGAGACGCTTCCATTCTCATTGTGCTTGTACCCCAAATGATAAAAAGAACTGTGACCTGGGTTGCCATACGAAGGCTGGGCAGGTCTGATGTAGACCACAACAAACCCTGATGGCCCTATGGTATGCCGAACACAATGGCAAAATGACTCAGTAGAAATCACCCGCCAAGCCCGCCAAGTGCTCAGGGCATCCGGCCATCATATCTGTGTTTATTCCACCCAAACAACAAACTCTCGTTCCCAGGGTAGGCAGGTGGTATTTCTTTTTCAAAAGTTCAACACTTATCAGCCACAAAAATTACCTGAACCCAGAGGAATCATACTGCTTGCTTTGTTTCAATCAAAGCTCTCTTTCAGAGTGTGCCTTACCAGGTCACATACTTCCTATGTGAAGTAAGGAAAACCCGGATGAAAAGTGTTATTCAATGTGTGTGCAGAAATTGCAAAATCCGGGTTTCTCAGCGCAGCTCCAAGGAGTTGCCACAGTCACCAAGTTTATTTGGGAACTTTTGCAAACACACATTTGACTCATTAAGCATGTTTTCTTTCCTACATTAGTGTGCAAAAGTCTCAGGAAAAATTACTTAGTGGGAGGGTACACTTGAGTGCTGCTTAAAGAAGGTTTTCTCACAATTACTCCAGAAAGAGGAAGGAAGGTACACAAAATGGAAACCACACTGATAGGTTGTTTCCTTCAACAATTTTTTGTTTTGTTTTGTTTTTTACATCTTTTGATTTTTTTGTGTGTGTAGCCTTAACCAAAACATTAAGGTGAATTGTGGGGAAATCACCAGACCACGAATTTCATGGTATTCTTTATTGTGGTAAAATATAAGTGAGTCAATTTTGCTATTTTAATCATGTTTAAGTGCATGGTTCACTGGCATTAAGTACATTCACATTGTTGTGCAATCATCACCACCCTTCATCTCCAGAATTTTTCATTTTCCCAAATGGAAACTCTGCACATATAAAATAATAACTCCCCATTTCCCTCTACCCCCAGCCCTGGTAACCACCATTGTATTTTCTATATATAAATTAGATCTTCTGGTTATCTCATATAAGTGGAATCATATAATAGGTATCCTTTTGAGGCTGGCTTATTTCACTTAGCATGTCTTCAAGGTTGAACCACATTTGTAGCATGTATCGGAATTTCATTGATTTTTAAGACTGAATTCTATTCCATTGTATGTATATTCCACATTTAGTTGACCTAGTCATCTGCCTGATTGACATTTGGGTTGTTTTCATGTTCTGGCTATTGTGAATAATGCTGCTATGAACTTGGGTGTACAAATATCTGTTCAAGTCCCTATCTTCCATTCTTTTGGATATATGCCTTCTGTGTGATTTAATTATCTTGACCAAAAGCTTTCCCCTATCAGAGAAGACCATTTTTTGAACCTAGTGTATGCCTTTGAAAGAGCTGTCATGAGCCTGGTGAGAGAGGAAGTAGAAAGCTCCTCTTCACCCCAGCTAACTTTAACCCTGACAACCAGTAGAGTGACACAAGTTGCAGCCAAGACACTGCCATGTTCTTACTTTGATACTTTTAATGTTATAATTTTTTTTTTTAATTCCTAGAGACTCTTTTGAAAAAGTGTCTTCACCATTAACATGCAGGGTGTGACTTCCCGAACAGCAATCCGGTAGCAGGAGAAAAGATGGCTGGACTGGGTAGTGAAGCAAGTCTCAGGGGGCCACCTGGGTGGTTGATGCTCAAAGTAAAACTGAATGATGTTTCTTTGATAAACAAAGTCACCCAGAATAGAGAGTTCAAGATCAGAGAGGAGCAAGATAGTGGCTCCTGGATGGAGGAGAAACAGGATTAGTGTGGCTCCTAAGAGTTGCAGATATAAAATAGCCAAAAGTACGGTGTTTATAGTGCAGCTTCAAGAGGAGAGCTGTCCAAGTCCGGCAAGAGAAGTCAGGAAGCATAATCTTTAGAGAGAACTCCACAGTGGAAATGACAATTCTCACAGGAGCTCAGCCAAAAAAGCTCAGGAGGGGTGCAACTGGTGTCCAAGCAGAAAAGACTCTTCTTGTTCCAAGTCAAAAAGGTCTCCAGGCTATGTCAAGGCCGCAGGCTAGAGAACAGAAGTCAGGTGGAGTCTCAGGAAGGCCTGCAGTCCCAAGAGATCCATCTAGCGCAGGCATGAAAGAGGAATGAGAACATGTGGGGATTTATGCACTGCTTCCAACAGCTAGCCATGCTGTGGGAGTTGAACATGACTTGGCAATCATCCTTCTTGGATGGGTCACCTCAGGCCTCACAGCTCACTCAGGTTCAACCATCCACATGAGCCAACTGTTTATGTGAGGCCTCTGCAGATCACAGTGTCAGGGAAGAAGGGGTGGGAGGAGAAAGTGGCTGGACTCAAGGAGTTTGTGGATAAAAGGACACTTTCTCACATTCCCTCAAAACCCAGTTCACCTTCCGATGGTATCATCAGAGGATGACACCAGATCTTCCCAAGACAGAAATAGCAGACACAGTTCCTTCTGATCCATCTGAAAATCCCCATCTGGCATTGATTTCATTAGTTCACTCAACCAGTAGTGATGCTCTCACTACATACGAGGCAGGGCACCACAGCTGAGATGCAAATGAGAATAAGACAATTCCCTGCCTTCAGGAGTTCACATTTAACAAGGAGACAAATAACTTCAGAGGGAATTATAGAAGAAAGTGACCAGGGCTATGAAAGAAAGAAATTTGGAGTGAATTAAGGGCACATAGGAAAATTTATAACCAAGAGGAATGTATAACCCAAAGCAAAATCACTCAACAAGTTTGTATTAGTTTGCTTTTGCTGCTGTAACAAGTTCACAAATTTAGTGGCTTAAAACAACACAACTTTATCATCTTAGAGTTCTGGAGATCAGAAATCCAAAAATGGGTCTTAGGCGACTAAAATCAAGGTGTCGGACAGGGCTGCAATCCATCTGGGGGCTCCAGCAGAGAATCCATTCCTGCCTTTTTCAATCTGCTTCTCTGGCCATGGTCCCCTTTCAATAATAACATCACTCTGACCTCTGCTTCCTTAGTCACATCTCTCAACTCTGATGCTCCTGCCTTCCTCTTATAAGCACCTTGTGATTACATTGAGTCTACATGGATAATTCAGGATCATCTCTGATCCTAAAACCCTTAATTTAATCACATCTGCAAAATCCCTTTGCCATGTAAAGTAACATATTCATAGGATCCGGATATGGATATGGATATGGATTTGGATATGTGGGGGGTAGGGAGGGGGGAAGGCATTATTCTGTCTACTATGAAATTGACTCCTAAAAACTAAAAATATTTTACATGAGTAGATCATATCATTATTATCCTTGTGAATGAAAAAAAAAAATCCTCATTTTTATCTTCATCTTTTTTTCTAGGAGAAAGAAAGAAGTCACACAAGTTTTCTTCCATTTGAAAACTTGCCACAAGTCATCTAAATCGTATGTTAAAATCATTGTGGATAAAATCAGCAAACATCAGACAACTTCTGCAAAGCCTATACTCTTTCATCATTTACAGTTTCTCCAAAGTGTTCCTACAAGTCACAGTGAGGATCCCCATGCTGATTTCCTGGTATTCTGGCCTCATCGCTCCGTTTCCCTATTGGTAGAAACTAGTGGTAGAAGCTGCTCCCCTGAGCAGACTTGACTTTTCATGAACTATTAAAACATACATTAATGAACTTGATCTTATAAACTAGGCATCAAAATAGAATTTAGAACTATTACCTGAAATTATTTATTTCTCTATGTATAAAAGCACAAATTGAAAGTCATACGTTTTCTAATACATTTATTATTGTATTTCTATAATTGTGACATGAGAAGGGGAAAACAGAAAAATTGTAATCCAACCGGAACCAAGAATAAACTTGGAATAATGGTATAACCTGAGCAAAAACCTCAGCTCTGGACTCCAGATCCAGTGCTCTTTGCACTAGCCAAGCAATATTTTCCATGTCATTCTTCTCTTTGAGAAAAAAAATGGGGGGGGGGGGAAGAAACTCACTTTTAGACAGACACTGAGTTTAAATACTTGTCCTGATTTTTCTTTTTCTTAACAATCCTCCCACTGATAGCAATAATTGGGTTCCATAAAAAGTCCATCCTGTTGGTTGATGTTTGACTCTGTGAAATATAAACAAGTTTCAACAAGAGGACAGAGAATATGTAATCAATATACCTTGGCTCCCGTTCAGAACGGCCAGACCTCTGGCACTTGATCTCTTTGCAGAAAGTGGATATTGGAAAGAAAGATCACACTTCATTTAAAAGCAGAACAACAGATGTAGGGGCGATGGTGTCAGGGAGAGTCAGTTACATATCTGATGAAAGTCTTTGTGAATCTCAAATAATGACAATATGGCAATCCTTTTATTTCTCTCTGGAATTCCCCAGAGCAACTCCTCCAGACACCCTCCCCCTCCCCACCTCTCCCTCCCAGCCAGATGGCCTCAGCAACTACTGTACAGAGGAAATCCAGGCCAGACCCACCAGCTCCCTTCATGTTCCTCCTCACCACCTCGAAATCATTCACTCTTCCTTCCCTCAGCTTCTCTTCCTTCCCCCTCAGTTCTCATCCCTTCATCTCTGTTCAACTGGCTGCCTCCCCTTGATCTTCTGACAAAGATCCAGATCTCGGCATGGATGCAACTCATAAACTGTCTCCTGCCTCAGTGCTGTTTGCATAGTGCTCGCTATCCCAGCCACACAGCTCACCAAGATCTCTCCATTCCTTTGCATCCACTGTTTTCTCTGCCTTCAAGCCCAGCTCAGCATTGACCCCTGAAATGGTGCTCCAACCACTGCCCTTCCCAGGAAAGGTTAATATAATACTCCCTGCCTTGTGGGGAAAGAGCCCCAGGCTCTCCTCCCACAGAGCTCTTACACCCAACAGTAGCATCTTCTGTCCACCTCTGTCTCCCTCAGAAAGTCCCCCGATGGAGAGTTCTTCAAGGGCAGAGGCTGCAACGTTCTCTCTAAATCCCCAGCAGTTACCACAAACCTTGGCACTTGTAGACACCCAATAAATGTTTGTTGAATGATTAGAAGAATATTCATGGTTTTCCAGGAAAAAGAAAAAAAAAGAAGAAGAAAGGAAAACAACCTACAGCTCTGCTACCTTCTGGAACTGCTACCTCATTCTATATCACTGCTTCCCTTTCTCACTAGACTTGCCATAACCCAGCCCTCACCCCTTTGCAAGCTGATTTCTGTTGCCAACTCACCCTTGGGTCTGCTTTACTGATGCTGGATTATGTCCTACTCACCTCCTCTAGGGCTGTTTCTCATTCCCATTGTTCTTGTCCCTCTGCGGGGGCGTCTGATGACTTTTACATTCCTATATTTTGGGTCACTGCCTTCTTCTAGCTGAAGTCTTTAGTTGGCTCCTCTGCCTTCCCAGCTTCCCATTCACCCTCTTTGTCTCAGCCACATCCTCCTACCCCAACTCTCCCACTGCCGATTTCATAAAGGTTCTAGCCTCCTGGGTCTCTCCAGAACCTCAGAGTACATGGCCTGGGAGCATTTGTGAATTGAAACAAGCCTCCTCAACACCAGACCCTAGAAACAAGACAGTAACTAAATGAGGAGATGCGTGTCTGCCCTTAGCACAAGTCTTTAGACGCTTAATGAATGTTAGGGTTAGGGTTTGGGTTAAGGTTAGGGTGAGGGTTAAGGATATTGGAAATTATATTATTTAGCCTGTTATTTTGGATTTCTACCAAGTGGCCTCTACATTCTTATCACATTGGATGAAGACTTTACTACCACTTATAGCTTTTTAAAAGTAAAATATAGGCAGAGACCCAAAAAATATATATTTGTTATAGTAAAGACCTAGTTAAGATTTTGACAGCTTTCAGTTTCTTTTTAAGAAGGTATGTTCTACCATAATATTAAATACTCATGTTAGATATATGCTCTGTCATGAATTGTCTCCTGTTTTATATTTGGGAATAACGCATTCAGCTGGAAAGGAGATACCTTTGATTCTCATGTCTATGAAGAGGGCACACATGTCTAGATGATTCTAGGTCCCTTTTTGTTTATGCACACCACCAATTTCTTAGTGATGGTTTGCCTTTAGTTTTGTAGATACACAAATAGTGACTGTCACTGAACACAGACACCCTTTTTAAAGCAGGTAAATAATCATTTTCTCCCCCCAAACCATATTTTACCGTCAGAAGACAATTGTGAGCACACATGCTCTTCAATAAACTGACACACATCCCAGCTAATAGATTAGTTCTCATGGAGAAGGCGTTGTGGGAAGAAAACCTATGTTCCCAGATTTCTCAAGCAGGTGTTCTGCCTGTTAATATAAAGATCAGCCCTGGCTCCAACCTCTTGGGCACACTGCCCACGAACACTTCCCATCTCTAACACGGTTGATTCTAAGATAGTTTTGCAAAATGAGAGCCTGGTTTACATGAGGAAACCTAAGAACAGTCAGCTCAGGAGGAGCCAGAAGGAGCTCTCTGGGGGGAGGGGTATTTTTGTTTGTTTGTTTGTTTTCTTACATCTGACTTTTCTAGTAGAAGATAATCATGCACTAACATTTCATGCTTTCAAATTTCCATGTCGCAGTCGTCCATTGTTCTTCATATTCCCTCTGTAAGTGAGTACTGCTACGGGGCCTGAGGAAACAGAGACCTATAGGAATTAATTGGCTCAGAAGGGAGAAGGTTTGCACACACGTGTAGGCATTCACAGGTGCTACAGATTCACATGTGCACACACTCCTCACTCCTTGGCATCTTCCTTAGCATTCAGAGCCTCACTACGATCCCTTCCCCTTTTCTTACCTGTATCTACTAAGCTGGTCTTTTAGCCCATACAGCCTGCCCTTCTGAATACCAAGTTCAGCTTCTCTAGAAATCACTTTACTGAGAGAAGGGGCCATGGGAAAGTTTGCTCAGAGCTCCAGAAAAGGGAAACTCATGGTCTGTTTTTCTATTTCACCAAATCGCCCTCCTCAGAGCAATAATATAAAGGATAATATTGGGGGCGGGGGGACATTTACATGACAAAACACTAGACATCCCACATTCTTGTGGAAGAACCTACCAGTGGAGCTTCCGGGTTGGTGAGCACATGGAGGTCCTGGGAGAGCGGGGCGCTCAGAGAGGGCTTGGAAGGTTCGTGCTCTTCCCCATGCCTGGCCTGTGCATCTCTGGCTGTTCCTGCGTTAGAGCCTTTACAGTGAACTTCCATAGTATTCTATCTGTACTGATAGCATTTCTAGACAAGGGTAATCCATACTCTTTTCCAAATAGGATTCACAAAAATATCCAATGTGGCTCCTGCAAACCTGCCCTGTGTTTCCCCTTCTGGATTCTCAGTGAAGACAGGTTCAGAGTCAGCTAAAGCGGCTCCTTGGAAATGGGCTGGAGGAGCAGGATGCTCCCCTGGGGATCAGTTCCCCAGAGGTCCAGCACCATGGCTTCCTCCCAGCAGGGCGCTGGCCCTTGGTTTTACTGATTCCCTTTGTAATCCTTCAGTAATCCCACCTGCTTTCAAAAACACCATCCTCATTGTTCTCAAGTCCCACAAAAAAGAAAGGATTAGGCTCCCGCTAACCCAGCAACTCTCTTGTTCTGGCACCTTCCGAAGTAAAGGGTTTCACTTCCCTTCCGTAAGAGGAGCGAAGCCTTCCCTCCCTGCAGGGGAGATGGTCGCGTTCTGCAGCACCTTTCCTCCAGAGAGACGGCTTCTCTGAACAAAGACCCAACTGTGTCCGGTATGGGAAACCGCCTCTCGCTGGAGTGTGGAGCACACCCTCCTACAAACCCAGACATGCACAGAGTTCCGCATCTCACCGCAGGAAGCAAGACTGGTGGCTTCAGGCATCATTAATCATTTTGAAGTGATTATTCTTAAAAGGAAAAAGAGGGATGCAGGTTGAGTTAAGTCATGCCCGTTAAAAAATTAGCCTTCTTCTCCTCAGAATAGCATTTCCCTGGTTCCACGTGGAATGTGAAGAGCCGGTTGGGCTCACAAGGGCTGAGGGATCTGTTGCCGCCTTAATTAGGACTCACATACTTGGGATATGACATGGGCAGAGGGAATACCTTAGAAGGAGTGTGGAATGGTGGGCTGGTGGGGGGAGGGGTGCTTTACTTCCTTTATCTTCCTGCCCAGGGGCACACACACTTAGGGGGAGGACACAGCAAGAACAATTTGACTGTTTTGCTTCTTCCAGGAATCTTCTTTTTCCTCCATTGACATGTCATTAAAGGAAGCTTGGGACAACCCAGCTCTGTGCTCTCATTCAGGTAGGTTAGCATGAAGCGCTCTCTCCCTCCCCCATCACAAGGCCTTCCAGCCAGGCATGGGCCCAGGGACCACTTCCCTCCCTGGAAGGGCTGCCCCTGAGGGGGTGCCTCCCGAAGGGGCCAGAGCACCAGCCAGTCCTTCAATTTTCATTCTCACAGGAAACACCCCCAGACTTATGTCTTTGAAGTAGAATTGTTTCTCTAACAAAGGAAAAGTGATAACTAGAAAATGAAATCTTTAACTATCTTTCCTGGGAGATTACATTTCCTGCTGTACTGAGAGGAAATTCACTTACATAAAATTGGATTAATATTTTTTTCTCTGAAGCCTCCTGGTCTACCAGAAGCATCTTCTCTCTTTCTGAACCCTTGGCTATTTCCCAATCTTCATTTATTCCTTAATCAGGACATCTGGCTCTGGAGTCAAGATGGGAAATCATAAAAAGAAGGCAGAAAAGAGTCTTCCCTCCGCCCTTGTCTACGTTGCCTCCTTACCCCCTAGGCCTGCATATGATTTACACCGTACAAACCTAGACAGGCCTTCATTTCCATCTCAGCTCACAGCCAAGTCCCATCATTTGCTTTAATTTAAAGCTAAAAATGGAAGCGATCAGGAGACTTGACAAATTTCATCTTAGTACTCTAAGCTACATATTTTAAAATGTAATATGTGTTAGTAAATTAGATTTGTTTGTTTTTCTGGGTTTGGCTTCTTAAGCTCAATTTTGTATATACTGAAGAGGAACCTTTTAAATTTGCTCTGAGTTACAGTGAAAAGACTCACAGCCTGGGCAGGTGAGGAAGATACTCACATGGGAGGGGAAGCCTGGCATGGGGTGTTGGACCCCAGACCAGGTAAGGTTGATGTCCACACGGAGCATGGAAGGGACAGCCGGGCATTGGGAAGTAAGAACCCACATAAGGCTAGAAAGGCATCCTCTTCTGGGGACGGGAGTTTGGGGTGTCAGAGCCCAAGTAGTCTGGGGAGGGGCTTCATGTGGTGAGTAGAAGTGACCCCGGAATGGGGGACAGAGCCTGTGAATCTAGAGGAGGGAGCATGCCAAGAGGACAGGACAGCACAGAGATGGGAGATTGGTTACATACTGGAGGCATTTTAGCCTAGCAGAAAGGGAGAAAACTAGAAGGAACCCTGTGTGTTGCTGAATTGGAATTGAATATATTGATGTGAATAAGTGGTTTTCAATATACATAGAAATAACCAAAAATAAATATAGCTCTGTCCACTGCAAGGGCCTGGGAGCAATGACAATGAGCATATCTAGTGCCTAGATATTCACTTCTAAATACCATCTTCCACTAAAAGAAACCAGAGATCCTTGTAGAAACAGCTGATTCCAAAGCTGGAACAAGGAAAGTACAAGGTAAGTGGGATATCTTGCCATGCCAGAAAGCAAGGAAGAGTTCAATGAGCAAGGTAGAACTATCAAAAGGACACAGAAGCCAACTTGAATGGGCTCCCATTGGCCAAATCAGGGACAATTTGAGCATCAAAAAATTATAATAGCAACAGATTATAACCCACTGAATAAAATGGGAAACTAGAAGTCCATTCTGAAATAAACAAATAAGTTGAAAACTTGATGAGGGACAAAATATTTATATTGTTTCAAAGTTCCTTCCCACAAAAAGCTTAAGAATTACAGAGGAGCAAAGGGTAAGTTTACACTGGGGAAGCCTAGCAGACTCCATCATAATCAAGTGATCACAATGGACATTATCAGTATGGAATAATTTAAAATTCTGTACTATCTGGGAAGACCCAATGGAAAGAACACAGAATCATTTCTATATTATTACTCTCAAAAGGCACAGCCTAAATCTAATCATAAAGTAACATCAGACAAATCCAAAGTTAAGGAAATTCTACATTGTTACTGGTCAGTAATGTTCAGAGGTGTCAAGGTTATTAAAGATAAGGAAAGGCTGAGGACACGTTTGAGACTAAAGGAGCCCAAAGAAATGTGACAACATAATTCAATATGTCATTTCAACCTACGTGGAACCTTTTGTTATAGAGAATATGACTAGAACAAGAGGTGGTCTGAGGATTAGATGGTAGTAATGAGTCACTGTTACTTCCCTGGTGTGGGTGGTTGTGTTGTGGTTAAGGAGGAGAATGTCTTAATTTGTAGGAAAGACCTGTAAAGTGATCAGGGTGATGGGCATTATGTGGCAACTCATTCTCACATAAGTCAGGGGTAAAGGTTATTTATATTGCACTTCCAACTTTTTTTGTAAGTTTATCATTGTTTCAAAGTACATTTAAAATTTAATTTTTAAAAGTGCTCACTCCTAAGCACCTGAAAGGGCAGAGACCACAGAAATTTATTCTGACCCAGCACCTGGCATATGCCCAGTCTAAGTGAGTGCTCAGTAAATATTTGCTGAATTTAAATGTTTGAAAACTCTCTGAGATACAGAAGAACACAATAAAAGTGTTTCCATTCAGGCTTATGTATTTATTTTTAAAAACACTGACAGGGTTTATTATGTGCCAGACATTATTGTAAATAATTTACAAATAGCCCTATAAAATAGTACTAAGAATATCCACATTTTACAGAGAAAAGAACTGAAGGACAGAGAAGTTATATGGCCTGTGCAAAGGCACACAGCCAATGAACAGTAGAACTAAGCATTGAGCCCAAGCAGTGGGGCTCAAAAGTCCATACTCTTAGACACATTTCGATGATGCCTCTTTAAGATCCCACCAGCAGAAAATTTAAGATCTTTGCCATTCAAAATATTCTCAACTCTCCAAGTGTATTTTTTTGTATATTCTAAATTTACAAAATAATGCCATAGCCTTTATTTTATAATGTATAGAATCAGCCCAAGAGAAACTCATTCCAGAGCTTTGCAGGCATGGCTTGTCCACCAGCTTTGGTCTTCACATAAGTCTTAATCACTCAAGAAAATCTCTGGTTTTTAATTATACCAACCACTGTTTATGTGGCTCCAATTTTTTAGATTTTTACCTGCTATGCACTTCCTGTTCTTCTATTGGCACTAGATTTTTAACCGGGAGTAGATATATCCTTGGCATGTCATGGTACAGCTAGTTTTCCATATGACAAAGAAAGTCCCATGAGCCAGTGGTCAAGGTCTTACATTATGACACCTCACTGTCATATTTCCCTTTAGGCATTGAATCAAATGTGCCTCCTAATGGAATAGATATATCCATAGTTCTTAACAACAACAAAAAATTGAAGATACTCTGCCTTATATAGCCTCCTCCGCCTTACTTTCTCCCTCCCATGAAAATATGTCTTATGTTCATTTATGTTCTTCTTGGGGAGGGAGCTCTGTCAACATTAAGGATGCTTCTCCATTAGACTCCTCTTTATAGCAAACGGTTAAAAAGTAAATCCAATAAATCAATACTTTTCTTTATAATTCAGTATAGCAAGTTACTTCATAAAACTATAATAGGCATGACACAATGAGTCCTATTTCATGCGAATGGCTTGACAATTCTTGTCGCCTATGATATTATCACAGAAATGTATCACAAGTTTCAGGTAGGCTTAGAGAAAGTTCCGTGTTGCCAAATTGTGTTTTTATCTTCAAATAATGTTTAGTTATCGGAATAATATATTCCATTTGCTGTGCCCATTTCTAGAGGGGTGCAAGCACCAGGGATAACACAGGAAGGAGGAAAGCTTTCTTTCCATCATAGGTGCTATTTTCTTTTATGAAATAGAACTGTAATCTTTTCCTGTACTTCTCTGTGCCAATTTCCAAACATCAACAGGCACAGTTTACTCAACAAATCTATATGTGAGTGAGTGTATGTGTCCCTCCGCTATCTTATCCCCATTGCAAAATCACAGTTGCAATGGTATCAGTGCACCACCCACATCCCCTCACCATTATCGCTCAGTGCACACCTGCCCAGATTCCAACTGCAACATTAGCCTTTCTCTGACTAAAGGTGTATTCTTATTTCCTGAACCCACTGTGCTGCTTTGGAGACAGGTAAAGTTTTGTGAAATGAATGTCCCCAGGAAGAGTCCTCAACCCACGACTGAAACAAGTTGGAGCATAAGTACCCAACTCCCTCGCCCCTCAGGTAGGAGGACTTTGAGAAAGTGTTTTCCATAGGATGCCAGAGCTTGCCCAGAGGGACTGAATTCCAATCACTCACAGTGGTATCTGGCTTGATAACACACCCTTTTTTGGTGGTCTTCTCACTTCCCCATCCCCATGGTGTTCCCTCAATTAACTAGTGCACTTTCATCCGTGCCTTGGCATCTACTCCTGGGGAAACCCAAACCAAGGCAGTCACTCACCAAAGAATAGGGACGTTGATCAAAAGCCACTGGACGAACAGCTATCCTGCTGTCTCTGTTGCTGACAACTCCCCCACAGTAGAACTTCAAAGCACAATTTGTATCCAGACCTTAATGTTTCTCCACTTCCTCTTAAATCACTCCCTTTCCCCTGCCTTCTACCAGCATGCAGCATGTCAGTGATAGGTTTCTTCTTCCCTAGTTCTCAATAGCCCTTACCCAAAAGATTTACTTTCCTGGCAATCTGTTGTCAGAGATGCCCACTGTTGTGGCATCGACCCTTTTGTTCAATTGGCTCTTATAACGGTATCCTTACTCTTCTTCTGTGCACAGCAGACCTAACCTACCATATGTTTATTTCCACCAGGGTCACCCTGCCATCTGGACGATGGAAGCTGATGCCCCAGGGAACACATAACCATAAGCCAATTTACATTAAGACACAGATTCTAGACATGCAGTCAAAGTGTGGACACAGAGCTGACTCCACCGGACAATGCCACCAGACTCTGATTTATTTCACCCACAATACGTGGAGGCTCCCGTGTCTCATAGACAGAGGCAAAGACCTTATTTAGGCTGCATGACTAATCCGATTGTTTATTCCCTCGCTGTACTCATCTTGATTTGATCTGAGTGCACAAGTCCAGGATAACAGTTACAAACCTTCCTCGACCCTATCCAATTTCCTCAAGACTTGGTTTGAAAGGAACCCAAAGATACTGTACCTATTGATCAGCTTTTATTTTATGGTTGTTCTTGGCATTTCTGTGACCATTAAAATTTGTTTAAAGATTAAAGGGCTGATCACAGTCATAAAGATTAAAATCACTTAGTGCCAGTTTTTCACCATCTCTCTTGTCCTCCAAAACACCATGGGGGACGAGGTGCAGACTAGCTTTTAGTGACCTACTTTCTGCCCACTGTCTTAAGTTTTTGCTCTTGCTTTTTCTTTTCTTTTTTCTTTCTTTTTTTTTTCTTTTTGACATTGGGTATGGAAAGAACCTGCCAGTGTTTTCAGCAATCATCTCCCTTCACCACCCTAGTGCTTCATACACTATTACCCAAATATTCCTCTAGAGCCCCAGCAGCAGGGGGTAGAGTGCCCTCTCAGCAGTCACCATTCGCTAACTCCATGAATCCTCTCTGCTTCGTGAGGATTTGAAGTCCTGCTGGGAGGAACACTGGTATTCCCTGTGCCTTGGTGCTGATAAGATACAGACTCTTGCCAGTACAGCTTTCTCACCGCCCACAGCCCTCTGCAGGAGAAGCACTCCCGTGCATCAAAAGTAGCTTTACTGATAGGTTTACACACACACACACACACACACACACACACACACACACACACACACACTTCATTTCTTTCATTCAGCCTGAGAAGTTTTCACAAGCTTTTTCCAAATCTAACTTTAATAAAAACCCTCCAGGTGGTCTCCTGGGGGGTTAATTACATTCCTAGTATCTAGCATAGTACCTGACAGAATAAGGGCTCATTAAGTATCTATGTCTTTATCTATCTATGTGTATGTTTAAATAACACACCAGGACAATTAAGAGGCATCCAGCAGAAAAAATGCCATTTGTAAAAAAAAAATAAAAAAATTGAAAAGAGAACATTCCTTTAGGAGAATTGGTGCACTGAATGAATAGAGTTAATGTCTTCTTCTTCCCCCCAACAGCGTGATTTTCTGGAGAACTTCAAGTCTGGGGCTAATTTACTAGTAAGTATATTACAAAAGCTATAAAGATACAATAGGTTGTAAAAAGGGTGTAAGAAAGAGACATTCTCTGATGGTTCTGTGTGGTAATTTGACCAAGGGGCACCAACAGCCATTACTGCTATAATAAGATGGGCATCGTCCTCTGACAGTCCATTATTATAACAATTGATGAATTCTTTGTCTCCTCAACTGCTTAGAAAACAGGACTATGTTGGGTTGTTTTGCATCCCCAGTGCCTGGCCCAATTCTCCTGCATGGTAGGCATTCAATGATCGTTTGGATTGCTGTATCCTGGGAAATAACCATGTGACGTGTGTGAACATTTTTAGAGGCCTAAGCACTTACTTGTACAGGGTGGTCTTTTCATACACAGGCTAAAAGGTCTCTGTAATTCCAGGACTAAATTAAAAACCAGCTAGAATCCCATGGGGCTCAGAGGCCTTAGGCAATGACAGAGGGGCTTAGGAGTGGGGAGGCCCAAATTTCCTGCTTTGCTTGGAGACACACTCTGAGGACAGAACTTAGCTCTGGAGCTCCTTGCTGGATCAGGCTAAAGCTATTGTCTGAGGGACTTTCTGGAAATCACACCCTTCCTGTCTGCCTCTTCCCCATTATGCTTCTCTCACTCCCATACCAGGTTCTCCTGGGAACACTCCCTTAATAAATCAGTAACTCATGGGGCGAAGCAAGTTAGGATAGAAGGATGGATTCAAGTTAGGCGACCCATGCACACACTGTCCCATTCCCCAGCTCCCTCTTCCCCTTTCCCTCATCAGTGAACACCAGTCCTGCTAACCGCTCTCTACCAGATCTCCCAAGTCCCACCCACTCTCCATTTCTACTCATTCCCCCCTAAACCCACCACTTGCTGCTTCCTACATACATATCGCCACCCTTGAACTTTGACTTCTCCTGCTGCCTGTAATATTCTTTCCTACCACCATCAAACCTCTGTGGCTCGTTTGATGGACCCAGCCTCTCAGATGGGCTGAGCCTTTACCCCATTCTGTCTCTAGAGCAACATGGGAGAATCCACTGTACCTCTTGGATGGCACACCTGCCTACATGAGCAGACATCAGACAAATAGGGCACCTGTTAAGGAGAGGCAGATTCCAAACAGGGGAAAGGTACAAATAGGAAAGAAAAGGTACAAGTGGAGAGGCTAATGTTATGGAAGGAGAATGTGTAATGAGGCCATTTCAACTCTTATTGAGAGCAGCATCTCCACTCAGACAGATTCTAAATTACAAAATGACTTTCTTTGTCTGTCCCCATCCTCTTTCTCTACAAGGAACCTCTCCTATTGAGTCCATGCTATGGTGAAGGCAACACCATGGCTGCCTTTTAGTCACCTGAACTTGGATAATAATAATTTCACCTAATCGGTATAAGTCCTGATCTCCAGAAAGATGGTGGCCCCACTACACTGGCTTAGAAGGTTACTTGATTAATTCAGCTTTGTAGGTCACTGCAAAGTCAACAAGAATAGAAACAGGCTAGAGGATCCATTCTTTCTGGGGTCACCTGATACAGTCATGAAGATCTTTCCTAATCCTCTCAGTCTGTTTTGGTTCCAAAGATAGAAAGCCAAGTGGTATTGGAATCTATGTTTCTTTCTGAACAGTGCTCAACGTTCATCATTTAGAACTTCCTTCACTTTATATTTCTAATGGTAATATTTACAGGGAAGTGCAGCCAGTTGGCCTTTTGGTCAATTTCCCAGCCCTGCCATGTCAATTTTTAGAGAGTATAACCCCCCCCTACCCCCCATTACACACACACACACCTCTGACTAGATAGCAGGTCCCAGGACTCTGGCTCGAGGCTGTGTTGATTAAATCAGAAGTGAGCACCCAAATCAAGACAGGCTTAGACCAGGAAACAGGACTTGGAAATACCGGGGGACTCAGGGGGTCTCAGGAGTCTAATCCAGTGGTCGGCAAACTCATTAGTCAACAGAGCCAAATATCAACAGTATGATTGAAATTTCTTTTGAGAGCCAAATTTTTTAAACTTAAACTATATAGGTAGGTGCATTGTTATTAACTTAATTAGGGTACTCCTAAGGCTTAGGAAGAGCCACACTCAAGGGGCCAAAGAGTCGCATGTGGCTCGCGGGCCCAGTTTGCCGACCATGGGTCTAGCCAATCTCTGTTGGGTACTTGAACTAAGAAATGATATAAAGCTGAGGCTGGGGCAACCATGCTAGTTCAAAAGAAAATGAAAGGGAACATGCTAGTGAAAGAGATGGGCAACAGTCATGCAGAGAGAGAAAGCGACGGGCAAGTACGCAGCCCCAGTAAGACAAAGCAATTAGCCAGCTATACCAGTACCTCCAGATGCCTGGCTAAAATACCTGACCTTGGGTTCCATGACATATTCCAGATTTTTCTAACAAATTCCCCTCTTTGTTTAAGTGAATTTGAATAGATTTAATTCCAGAAAGGAAGTGGGGGGGAATCCCTGTCTAAGATAGGAACAGGAAGGTATGGGACCTTGGTTTTAGTTTGTTTAAATACCACCACAGAGACAGGGGACTATTCAATTAACCAGTGATTTCTGACTTCTCAGCATTATACTATTCTCCTTTCTGTGTTGATCAGGACAAAGTGCATCTACATTTAAAATAGATGATGTAGCCCCTTGTCATTCTGGGAAATATTTTTGAATTAGATAACAGAATTTCTGATTTTCCAGAGAATTCAACAGGGTCATCTAGACTTTCAAATTATCATATCTAGTAACTGTTACTGAATTATGAACTGATAAATTCATACCGTCTTATAAAACATTGCAGATGAGAGAAGGCGTGGAGAAATAGGCTCATATCCCTTCTAAGTCGGGATCAATTTCAGAAGAAACTCAGTAGTGCCAAGAATAACGGATTGTTCTCCCTGTGATGAAATGCACTTTCCAGCAAGAGTGAGCCCTTCCCACCAGTACTGGGTTACGATGTCAACATGACTTGGTTATTCTCGCGCCAACATGAAGATTGGCCTCATTACTCGAGTGCCAACACGAGAGCTCAGTCCTCAGTTTCTCTTCCAGGAGTGAGAGCATGACCACCCTGATGAACACGATAGCTCCTGCTGGCAAACACCCTCCACAGGAGGCCGCTAACCAGTGCCACCTGCGCCGAGCTGCAGGGCTTTCTCCTCTGGATTTGGCTGTAGCGTTTTACACGTACATTTGAGTCGTTCGCCAGCCTTTGGCAATTTCCAAGTTTCCCACAGATTAATGAAAAATCCAGCTGTTTCCAACTCTTTGGAACAGAGCAATATGTGATAAAATGAAGATAGAGGAAACCTTTATCCAATTTCTCCAGCAGTCAGAGAGATTTGGAACACATTGGGAAGAAAAATTGCAAGCTCAGTTGTTCAAAGATTTTTCAAAAGAAGAAGAAAGAGAGCTTTGTATTAAATTTCTGAGAATGCCTTTTATTTACCAAACAGAGAGGGCTAGAAAGCTATTCTTTGATTATCAGGTATGAGCTCATGCTGCCTTCCAATTCAGCCTGGAAGTAACTTTAGTGAAAGGTGAGCAGCGATGGCCAACACAAAGGGCAGCGCTGGGACAGTTTAACAATGATATGAGCACAGGTCTCAGGCCAGCTGCTAAATGAAGCTGCTTTGTCAGCCAAAGCTCCTCCAACTATCCTTGCTGAAGGACCATTCTTTTTGTTTGTTTGCTAATTTAAAATCTTTCACAGAATCTTTTCAACAAGTAGTGCTCAATGGATCCCCATAGGCAAAAAGAGAGAGAGAGAGAGAGAGAGAGAGAGAGAGAGAGAGAGACATCCACACTTCCCACGCTTCACAAAAATTAACTCAAAATGAATTATAGACCTAAATGCAAAATCTACAACTAAACAATTTCTAGAAGATTCACTATGACACCAAAAGCATGACGCATAAAGAAAAAATTGACAAATTGAAATATATCAAAATTAAGAACTTCTCTGCTCTTCAAAAGACACTGAACTGTCAAGAGAATAAAAAGGCAAAACCGTCTGAGAGAAAATGTTTGCAAAGCACATATCTGATAAAGGACTTGTATCCAGAATACATAAAGAACTCTCATAACTCACTAAGAGGAAAACAAACCTTTTTTTTTTTTAAATTTGGCAGAGGATTTGAACAGATACTTTACCAACGAAGATATAAACATGGCAAATAAAAAGATGTTCAACATCATTAGTCAATACAAATTAAAACCATGAGATCCTAAGACAAAGGCTGGAATTTGAAAAACTGACAATACCTAGTGCTTGCAGGGATATGGGGCCACTGGAACTCTGACACCTTGCTGATTGGGCTGTAAGATGGCACAGCCCCCTTGACAAACAGGTTTGCAGTTTCTTATAAACTTAAACATGAACTTTTCATATGACCCAGCAATCCCCTCCTAGGTATTTACTCAAGTGGAATAAAAACCTGTGTACATGAAAAAATCTATGCACAAATGTTTATAGTGGCCTTATTTGAAATTGCCCAAAAACTAGAAACAACCTGAATATATCTTAACTGGAGAACAGATAAATTGTGGGATATCCATGGAATACTACCCAGCAATAAAAAGAAACAAACTGGTAATATGCACAACATGGATGAATCTCAAATGCATTATGCCAAGTAAGAGAAGCCAGACTCAACGGCTACATAAGGTATACAAATATTGAATCATTATATTGTACACCAGAAAATAATATAACGTTACATTGTCAATTGTGGCTCAACTTTTTAAAAATAAATAAATTTTAATAAAATAATTTTTAAAGGCTGCATAATGGATAACTCCATCTATGTGCTATTTTTGCAAAGGCAAACTAGTGGAAGAAAATAACAAACCAATGGTTGCCAGGGGCTGGAAATGGTGGGAGAGATTGATTGACTACAAAGGGGCAGGAGGAAATGTAAGGGGTGATAGAACTTTCTATAACTTCACTGTGGCTACAAAACTGAACATAAGTGCCAAAACTCACACTAAAAAGGGTGACTTTTATTGTGTATAGATTTTACCTTAATTGTTAAAATGGGAAACAATCCTTCACAGACTGATACTATTGCAAAATAAATAAAATTAATTTCTAAGAAAAAAATGATACAAGAAAGGCCTACATAATAAAAGTCCAAATTTTTTATCATTAGATTCAATAAACATAAAAATTTTTTGTCAAAAGTTGGTAGGAAGGAGGCAGGCAGGCACAGATGGGACACAGACCTGTGCCCACAAGCATGTAAATGTCCTCAGAAGAGCCGGGAAGCCAAGGAGGCACAGGGGGAGGGCTGGTGGGGAATGGGAGAGAAGTTGAAGGAGGATGGTGAGACAAAAGGGGGAGTGGCTGTGAGAACGGGGAGATTCTTGGCAGAAGAGGTCATCTGAGTCATTTTAATGACCCAGGTGAAGGCTGGCCGGACTCCTGAGTTGCACAAGCACACTCAGGCCATGAGGAGATGCCTTCAGACATCATCCTTTTGTAAGATTAACAAGGCTGTTCAAATAGTAACTATCAGTCACATATGCCTATTAAAATGCTTCGTTCATTAAAATTAAATGAAATTAAATTAAATTCAGTCTCAACAAATATCAGTTTCCCATTGCACTAGCCACATTCTGAATGCTCAGTAGCTACATGCAATGAGTGGCTACATGATGAACAGCATAGAATTCCATCATCACAGAAAGTTCTGTTGGCCAGTGCTACTCCAGAGGGCTGTGCTAGTCCTCCCATCACAGAACTTCTTATGCATGTCTCTGTGAACACAGCCCATGAGAAAACATGTAACTATACGCCCAACCAATTTCCCCAGCCAAGGCCTTTCTTGCCCAGTGCAGATCGGTGGGGACCTGGCCCTCTGGTGCCCACTCTTTCCTCACAGAGGCAATGGAACTGCTTGCTTTCCATAGACTAAGGTGCCATTGACATTTGGCTCCCTTCAAACTATAAACATCTAACAAGATCCAGATGCACAAGTAGTGGATTTAAAGTGCTGTCAATATGGACACTAGGGCCTGAAATGAAACACTTGGCATTTGATTTAACTAAAATGTTCAACTCACATTTTATTGGTTGAATAAAATGTGAACAGCAAATTTTTAGGTTGGAGCCTTCACAAATGTGTATGTGTTTGTATGAATGTGTGCATAATGTTTTTCAAGACAGAGTCAAAAACTGGTCTTCCAAATAAAGCTTCAGTGATAATGATCATTTTTAATGGGCCCAAAATGTTATATTCGTGATAAATGTGTTGTCACACAAAATCCTTTCCTGAGTTGAGTGATAAAATAAAATTGCTGATAAACCACCATGTCTGAGAAGAGTGAAGACACGGACAGCAGAAGAGATTGGAATTGTCAGAAAATAGGAACCTTCCCAAAGATGTGACATCATCTCCCAGTGTTTTCCTCAGGAAGGGCTGGCGGAAACGTGCCACGACGCAAATGACTGACTTAATGAAAAGTGAAACATGGCAAGCTTTGGAGCTGAGGAGGGGGGTTAGAAAGCAATAATGGTTATATTAAATGTTTGACTCAAGATAAGCACGACAGTTTAAAAAACACACACACACACAAAACTTGCTTTTCCCAATCAACAAGATCATAAAATACACTTTCACTCTCTGACACCAATTTTATCTCTTCCCTTCCTGTTTAAAATGTAAACATGGGAAAGTGGAGACTTACTTTTCCCTGTTCCTCCCACTAACTACAAACAACAACAGAGCCTAGACATTTTATAGAACAAATGTGGGAGACTCTGAAAGGTGGAAATAAAGCAAAACTGTCAGGGAGCTCAAGACCCCAGGAATAAAATGGTGGGAATTTCCTGGGTTGTCTTTTTACCTCATGTGTCTCAGACTGGGAGCTGAAAGAGCTGCCGAAAACACCAGCGAATGTAGGCCGACAACAATAACAACAAAGGCCTGCTCTCTTTGGCCAAAGGACCAGGAAAGCAAGACAAAACTTTTAGACAATGAAAGTTTAATTGCCTTAAACCAATCAACACCATGGAAAGTAGTATGGCTCAACCTCAAACCTGTGCTAATGGGAGCCTGGACTTTCACCCTCTGGAGGGTGTAATGTGGCGCCAAACCCTCACTCCCAGACAGAGAGACCATGTGGAAAGCCTGGACTTCTACCCCGACCCAGCAGTAGTGAGGCATCTCTCCCTCCTCTGCTGGAGTGGTGGCAGGGGAGACTAGTAGACAGGATGTTCATCATTACCCCTGGCACTAGCAGTGCTGTCCATGGGGACCATGTGGGGAGCAGTAACAAGGCATTCCTGCTAGCCCTCCCAGCCAGGAAGGTATCAGCAAAGGCCAGGTGGGGTGTCAGCGCCCCCACACAGTACAGGGAACGTGCTGGAGTGCCAACAGAGGCATGTGGAGACATGGGATTCTACCTGCTGATAATGAGGTGCTTCCTCACCTCCCCTTGATAGAGGGGTGACAGAGGAAGCCGGCTGAAACAGAAGGTTTAAATAAGATTTAGAACATTACAACACAATACCCAAAATGTCCACGTTTTAATCAAAAATATTCAAAATACCAAGAACTGAATGAAAAAAGACAATCAACAGAGACCAATACTAAGTGACAAAGGTGTTTGAACTATCTGACAAGATTTTGGCAGCTATCATAAAGTGCTTCGGCAAGCAATTATGAACATGCCTGAAAAAAGTGGAAGAGTAGAAAGTCTCAGCAAAGAAATAGAAAGACTCATTAAAGAAATTTTTTTAAAAATTAAGAAAAACCAAATGAAAATTTTAGAGCCCTGGATGTCCTTCAAATTTTGTTATATCCACAATGTGGAATATTACTTAGCAATAAAAAGGAATATGTTTTTGATACATGCAGCAACCTGGATGAATATCCAGAGAATAATGCTGAATGAAAAAAGACAATCCCAAAAAGTTACATACACTAGAATTCCATGTATATAACATTCTGGAAATGAGAATGAAGACAGATCAGTAGTTGCCAAGAGTTAAGGACGGGGTGAGAATGAGAGGGACGTGGATGTGGCTATAAAAGGGCAAGCTGAGGGATCCTTGCAAGGATACAAATGTTCCATATCTTTAAACTAGACTACTGTCTTATACTATATGCAAAAATTAACTCCAAATAAATTAAGACCTGAGAACATAAAACTCATAGAAGAAAATACGGGTGATAAGTTCTTTGACATCAGTCTTGGCAATGGTTTTTTGGATCTGACTTTAAGCAAAATAAGCCAGTCAGAGAAAGGTAAGTATCACTTGATCTCACTCATATATGGGATCTAATGAACAAAATAAACTGATGAAGAAAATAGGTCCAGAGACATAAAAACATGGAATAGACTATTGAATCTCAGAGGGAAGGCGGGGGAAGGATGGGTGGGTGGGAAGAGAGCAACTGGGGAGCTTGTTTACATGTATGCATATAATGGACACAGACAATAGGGTGGTGAAGGCCTGGGGTGGGAAGTGGGGGTGGATCAGAATAGGTCATTGAAGGGAAAACAAGGACATGTGCAATACTTTCAACAATAAAGATTTAAAAAAATAAAAAAATAGAAGCAAAGGCAAAAATAAACAAGCAGGACTACACCAAACTAAAAAGCTTCTGCACAGTACAGGAAACACTCAACAAAATAAAAAGGCAACCGACTGAATGAAAGAAAATATTTGTAAATGATATATCTTATAAGGGGTTAATATCCAAAATATATAATGAACTAATGCAACTCAACAGCAAAAAAAAAAAATCTAATTTTAAAATGGTAAGAGGATCTGAATAGACATTTTTCCAAAGAAGATATACAGATGGCCAACAGGTATGTGAAAAGATGTTCAACATCACTAATCATCAGGGAAATTCAAATCAAAACCACAATGACATACCACCCAAATATGTTAGAATGGTAATTATAAAAAACAAGAAATAATAAGTGCTGGTGAAGCTGTGGAGAAAAGGGAATGCTTGTATACTGTTAGTAAAAATGTAAATTGGTGTAGCCACTATGGAAAACAATATGGAGGTTCCTCCAAAAAATTAGAAATAATACTGCCATATGATTCAGCAATTCCACTTCTGGATATTTATGCAAAGAAAATTAAATTACTAATTCAAAAAGATATATCCACCCCCATATTCATTGCAGCATGTTTACAATAGTTAAGATATGAAAACAACTTACGTGTCCATCAATAAATGAATCAAGAAGATATTATATATACACATGTGTGTATATATATATATATATATATGTATATATATATATATATACATACACACAAAAAAACATATATACCTGGTAATTCTATCCAATCATTAAAAAGAATGAAATCTTGCCATTTGCAACCATATCATGAACTTTGAGGGTATTTGCTAAGTAAAATAAGTCAGACAAATTCCATATGATCTCACTTATATATGGAATCTAAAAAAATATATATAAACAAAAAATCAAGCTCATAGATACAGAGAACAGACTGGTGGCTGCCAGAAGTGGAGTGTCAGGGGTGGGTGCAATAAAGTAAATACGTCATGGGGATGTCATGTACAGCATGGCGACTATATTTAATAATATCATATTGCATATTTGAAAGTTGCTAAGAGAGTAAATCTTAGATGTCCTCATCAGAAGAGAAAAATTTTGTAACTATGTATAGCTACAAATGTTAACTAGAATTATTGTGGTGATCATTTCACAATGTGTACAAATAATGTACACCTGAAACTAATATAATGTTACATGTCAATTATACCTCAATTTTTTAAAAATGTTGTATAGGTTGATGGTATTAATGCCAATTTCCTAGTTTTGATGTTGTACCTTGGTGTTGCAAGCTGTAACCATTAGGGGAAGCTGGGTAAGGAGTACATGGGATATCTCTATATTATTTCTTACAGCTGCATATAAATGTATAATTATCTGAAAAGAAAAAAGGTTAATTTTTAAAAGCAGAAACAGCACAGCTTCTAAGATAGACAATTTCATTAATTATGATCAAATATCTAGTGATTTAGGATTCATTTCCCACCCTCCAATCTAATACTCATTAAAGTACAATACCCACTGATATGAAATTGCTTTGCTGACAATTGAGTACAAAATTCATTCTCCATCCAAGGAAACACAGCTCTGTTTTGCAGACAAAGGACAGAAGGAGACCTAAGAATAATGAGCTGCACTTCTTTTCTGGGCACCCAATAATACTTATAATTCCTTAGGCACAAAAAGATTTATTAAGTAATGCATTAATTCAAAAGCATTTATTATATGTCCTACCATTTGCCTAGGTTTATATTTGCTTCATTTAATATTTCAACTCTTTAATAACAAGACAGTTTGACTGGACAATCACTAACTCTCCCCTCCTCCCACCCTCAGTTCTAACATTTATAACTCCAGATCCCACTCCCACAGTCATCGTAGAACAAACTGTTATTAATAGAATAGTACCTTGTGACCAGAGAAAAATAACACCATTATTTTGTCATTAGCAGGTAATGTCTGTCCCTTTAAATCAATATTACTGAGGTAGTTAGTGCTGCACAAAGCCTGAGGAACACAGATGGGTTACTGGGCAATGAGAAGGTCAGAATTGTTTGGAAATTACCATTCCTCTTTTTACTCATTTCCTACTGCCCAGAACCAATCTGTGTGTTGTTCCTGGAAGAAAAAAAAATGATGGGCCACGGAAATTGTTTTTCCATGGCTCTGGCAACTGTACGCAAGACCTTAGAGGTGGAAAATTGTGTTTTCTAAAAGGGCATGGGCTTTCTCAAAAAATGCACTCGGGGATTTTAGCAGAACAACTGCCTCCAAGTCAACTGCAATGAAGACAGTGAGAACTTGGTGAAGGCCTGTGGGATGGGGCTGGGTGGAGGGGGCAAAGTGGGGGAAAATGGGAGACATCTGTAATACTGTCAACAATTTTTTTTATTTAAAAAAAAAAAAAAAACAGTGAGAACTCACTTTGTGTTGTTCAAACCCTATCATAAGCATCACAACTTTGGAATTGGGATCCTATCCTAACCATACTCGAATCCAAATTTCTTTGTGGGTGAGAAGAGATGAAATTCGCTGTTACATCTTATGACAAGAAATGTTTATAAACTATCTTCAAAGACTCCTTACAAGATATAACAGCCCTTACTCAACACAACATTTGGATGAATTAAGTGTAAATAAATATTAAAATGGCTATTAAATTTCCATTCAAATGCATACACATGGATTTAATACTAATAATTAGAAAAGAAAAGATGGCAAAACACATGCAGAATTTAGCCAAACACAAAATGCTTGAAAAATAAGTCAGATTCTCTGAAAACATAGAGCACTACTAGGCATGCTCATCCCTGGTGACAAGAAACTGAGAAATTGAAACTAAGCCCATTTAAATAAACTCTCTGCTCTCACCCGATGCTACAGTTCATTGCTGCCAAGGGGCCCGGTGGGCTGGCCCTTGAGTGCCAAGAACAAAGCATGGGTCTCCACATGCCTCCCATTCTGTCAGGGCCCCGTGTTCAGATGCCACCAGGGCAGAATTTTATCTCCTCCACCTCCAACCAGGGGACATGTTCAAGCAGAAGTCTCACTTGCTTTTAATCCTTATCTTCTTACCACTAGTTCTTGAAGGGCATTTCAACCCCATCCCCCGCCCCTTTGAGATTGAAATGACTCATCAAGCCTAGAACTTTAGGCTTGTACCTATCCTGACCTGGAGTCCCTTCAGTGACATTACAAAACTGAATATAATGATGTGATAAGACCGAAACCCCAGCACTGCTATCCAATCAACATACCAGGGCAGACAAGGACGGGGGCTGCAGACCTGCCACGCACAGCGTCAGGTGAGCATGTAGAGGACAGGCATGCCTGTAGTTGGCCCTACCAACCCTTAACCCCACTCGCTTCTGACAGGGTCAACACAATTGCAGATGCTCGATATTTGTAGAGAGCTCCACAAGTTATAAAAGATTTGTCTCCACATCATGTCTTCAAATCTTCACAATAACCCTCAGATGAAGTATGGCCACTCTCAGATGAGGCCATACCAGTAACTCAGAGGAAAAACCTGCTCAGGTCAGTGGGTAGTGAGGCGCTCGGGACTTGAGCCCAGGGATTCCCGGCGCACGGTTAGCGCTCTGTCCACCATCCCGCCGCTGAGGCAGAGCGGAGCCATTCAGAAAAACCCAGAGCTGCTAGGTCACCCTCACGCATGCCCAATGCCTTACACACAGAACTTACATCAGCTTTAGAAGACCTCATGCTCTCCTGAGCTCTGCTGCTCAGATTCAAATAGCTAAGCCAGCATCTCCCCACCATCATGACTTCTTTAATGTTTTAATTCTTAAACTATATGGACCTCAGTGTTTTTATGTGAAAAACAGAATATTCTGAACATTTAAGTCTATTTTCCACTGTAGAAGATCCCAAATACCCCCATAGATATCAAAGCCATCTCTGACAAAATATCTGCCAAGATGTTTTAAAGAATCATGTTACCCGATTAACTGACACTTTTTTGTGTTCTTTTTAAAGATGAGCAAAAAGAAGTAACTATATGAAGTTTTAGAGAATTCATATAGTATTCTCTTTCATTAGTAAGAAGATATTATCTCATCCTTGAATTCAAACCTGGGCCAATAAATTACATTGAGATGCCCCTATTCATCCACTGCATCTCATGTTTCATGATCATTAGAATCCAAGACTATAACTCATTAAAGCAAAGTTTTTTGTTTCATATTAACTGATAAAATAGTTCCCTACAAGTCATTTGAATGTGGAACACTCTAACCTAATCTTTGTCAAAAAGCCAAACCAGCTGATTTTGTGGGTATCAAAAGCAGGTTTATTTGTATAATTTATAAAAAATATTTTAATTGCCCATCACTCTTGCATACTTTGGAAATAGCTTATTGAAACTAGAAAGCCAAATATTGAAAAACAACCAGACCTATAGTTACTGTAAATCCTGGCCCAAATAAAAGCAGTCAGATCAGCAAAACTCAAGTGAAAACAAACTCAGGAGAAATTTTCAGCCCATTAATCTATTTTTATGACAGAGTAATAGATCCAGTAAACTGAAGAGAAGCAAACAGCATACTATGTCTTAATTTAAGAAAGGCTTTTTTATTTAGTCTCATACAGCAGAGATTAACTAATTAGAAAAATATTCAGAACACAAAACTACTTGGTAGGTTTTAACCTATATAGCTAGCTGGAGGATTGGTGTATTAGAGCCAAGAAGTAGCTATGAATAGGCAACTCAGCAAAACAAAGAGCTTTTACATTGTAATCTGTGGCATGAGTATTTTGTGTGACAGCGCTCTCACTAGGTTTGAGAACGCCCCCCCCCCCCCATTCAATAGAAAAACCCGTCCCTTGGACAGGGGTCCCCGGAGTGATGACACACAGCCCTTCTGCCCTGGAGAGATTACCTGGACACTGGATTATAGGAGAGGAGCAGGAGGAAGAGGATGTGGGAGTGTTGGGTTCGGGGGGTGCAAGGGGGGCAGGGTTGGGTAAAGGGAGGATAATGCCAGCAAGGAGAGTTACTGAGGAAGAAAAGAATGAGTAGGATGAAAAGGATCTCTGGGTCATAGTGAGGTATAAGTTGAAAACAAATCAATGTTACATACCTAGAAGGGACTCTGAAAGGTCCCTTGCATCAATCTTTGGTGAAATGAAAAATAAAATAAGGATACTATATATAGTTTTTTTTTTAATAGAATGCAAAGGCTATCCTTTATTGTGAACTCTCTCTTCCTCTCATTTATGTGGTGGTCAGAGTGGGTGATGCGCTGATACTTTTTCAGGGCCCTTACTTACCAAAAAGAATTGTTAGTAATTCTGCCCATCTTCAAAATCATTTTAGAAATTGTATTGGTCAGTAAAATCCGAAAGGCTAGAAATCACTGGCCTAACCCATCCTTTTGTCCTTGTCACTAAGTAAGTGGGTCTCAGCATCCAGGTCCATTGCATTTGGAAGTTCCCTGACAACTCAGACAAAAATTCAGCCTCAATATGCTGTGGCTGGTCCGGGGCTTGCTCAGTGCCAAGCGGCCCACTTGCCTGATATTTTAACTGACTGGAAAAGGAAGGCGGCATGATGCAGGCGTATTCTGGGAATATCAGAAGACCGAGTTCTCACACAAAATTGAGAAGGGAGGACGTTAACTCACATCCCTGTGTCAGACACCAACAAATTACAATAAGGAGAGGCCTGGCCTGAAGAGGACACAGCAGGAACTGATTACTTAGGATTAAGGTTCTTGTTCCTAGACATGTGCGGTAAAATATTTCTTGGATCAATTTTATTTGGCTCCTTTGAGGAAGCCAAATTAACTTAAACCAATTGTTAGAAGAACTGCCAGTTGTGGATACTGGTCTAAAATATCCACCCTGAAGGCTTCTTGGTGAAAACATTTAAGAGCCCCTTTGATAATTAAGAATTCCTCCAACAATTGAATTCATTTGGAATCACACCTTGGTCGGTCCTAAACAAATTATTATAGAAACTTCAAACAGGAAAGTCCTACTCAGTTCTCCACCCTCTCCCCGCTCCCAACTTCCAGATCCTCAGTTCAAACCAGACGATGAAGAAAGCGCTAAGCAGGGATTGGGGTCTCACTCAGGTAGTGCCTTCCAAGGAGTTTAGACCTCTTAGCACCAAACTACTGTATTCTCCCGGCACTGCAGGAGCAAAGAGCGTGCCCTCATGGGCAAAAGGACAAAAATAATCCTTGAACCCAAGCTGGCCGAGTCACATTCAGGCATAATCACCTGCTAGCCCTCTTCACACACACACACACGTGTGTGTAGACACACGAATACGTGCTTTTCATTACATGATTTTTGTATCCTCATTTCCCTTAGAAAAGCCTCTGCCCCCGAAATACACACTGAGCTGCATGACACATGCATAGCTGTCAGTCACCGCACTGACTCTGGTGGTCAGCAGGCGTGTGCAACACGTTGCTACACTAGATCACCCAGTGACAAGGTGCCATTAAGAAGCAGAGAGCACTGCCTGGAAACGGGGACCCTGCCACTCAGCGCTGCCACTCAGGAGCTGGGTGACCTCAAGCCAGTCATTTACCTCTCCAGGCCTCTGTTTTCTCGTCTATAAAAAGACGGAAGCAGAAGGCTGGCGCTGGTCACTTCCCTTGCCGCCTTGCTGTTCAAGGTTCTGGGCTGCTACAAATGACTTAATAACCACCGGCAGCTAAACAGGGAACACGCACCCAGCCAGGGGGTTAGCAGAATCTGTGGCTGACCGTAGCCAAACTTAGACTTTAATGTGAGGTTCTTTTTACAGTGAGTTTTGGAACGCACTCAAAAACCAAAAGGAAATTGGATTCCAATCCCTAAGTCAGTCCAGCAATCGTTTTCCAAGGGCAAAAGACGAAACCTGCAGCCTGGAGAGAGCAGGGAAGGGCGCGGCTGCTGCGTGCCTGCAGTCAACTGCACAGGAGTCCCTGTCCCGGGCCCTGGCCACAGGCTCCGAGGGGCCGGTCCATTTCCCAGCACAGTCCCTGAGAGTGGCCCGGACCCGGGACCCAGCTTCCCTCAGGGCACCGGAGGCTCCCTGCCATTCCAGTCTGGAGCTACCACCCTCACCCCATGCTACAAATATCAAGTTGCCCCCCAGACCCAGTAAAACATCAGCATTTATCAGAATACTGATGGGTCTTCAGAAACAGAGAGACGTGCTCACCAAAAGGAAGAAAGCCGGTCTTTGAACAATGTGGCACAGCTTCGGGGCCCGCCTGGGGTGAATGGGAATTAAAATAATCAAAACCACTGGTAATAGCGTGCTCCAGGAGCAGTTCTGAAATGCAGATTACCCACTCAGTAGTCAGCTCACTAATGGCATTAGATAATATGAAACACAAACAGCAGAAAAAACCATCTAAGCCAATTACCCTGATTATGCTTCTGACATCAAAAGATATGGCAGATGAAGCTAAATTTCCATATATTAATATTTAAGCCAGTATAGAATAGAAAGTAATGCACATAATGAAGACCCACTAGACATGAGTACACAGAGCTAAACTCTCTAATCAAGCAAAAAAAAAAAACAATTTTCTAAATGATAATTAGCAGTAATCATGTTCTTTAAATGAAGGATATTATAAAGAACAAACTGCAGTATTTTTTAAAAATAAAAATTTTTAGAATTCCCTGTCCTAGCTACAGTGCGTTAGATATAATCAGCAGAGCAACAGCAGAGGAGCTCTCAGCAGATCTTATCAATAAATGGGCCAGCAGAGAAACGGTTATATGTGCGACTGGTGTGACCCAAAGTAAGGCATTTACCAAAGTAAGACAAAGCTGACTAGGTAGCATGTTCTATGCAAGAGAAAGAACGGAGGGAAGAAGGAAGAGGGAATGTAACAGGAATAGGAAGATGAAACTGGAAATCTATTGCTCCCAGCCCTAGCTGGTTTGGCTCAGTGAATAGTGTCAGCATGTGGACTGAGGGGTCCTGGGTTCAGTACTGGCCAAGGGCATATACCTGGGTTGTGGGCTCGATCCCCAGCGGGGGGTATTCAGGAAGCAGCCAATCAATGACTCTATCTCATTGTTGATGTTTCTGTCTCTCCCTCTACCTTCCTCTCAGGAATCAATGAAAACATATTTCAGAAAAAAAGAAATCTACTGCTGCTAAAATATTTCATTGAAACAATATACAACTCTGTCCAGGCCTTTAGCTTGCTCTTTGCTTTATTTCTCGATTTGCAAATGATCATTCACAGGGGGCAGGCAGAATTCTCGCCCAGAGAGCAGTGAAGAATGTGAGTGGCATTTGTCTTACTACCTGTGTTGGTATTATGAGTTGAATAAATAGGGGGGGAAATGGCTAATTAAAGCAACAGCATAGATTCACAATGACCTACACACACACACACACACACACACACACACACACACACACACACACCCATCCACAAAGTATTGACAACTCCTGGTACACAGAGTATTTGTAAGAACAAAGCAGGGTTAGCTCATAGGACAGTACCACTGAAGACAGCATGATTCCATTGTGCCCCTCACACGGACCTCATCACTCCTCTCTGCTCTACAATGGAATGAAGAGCTGAGAGGAATGATGTGCAAAAGACTGCCATTACCTGCAGAATGAACCACGCACAGAACACTGAAGCGACTTCCCTAACATCCCATGGCTGGTCCCTAGGACCACCTGGAAGGTGCTCAGAAACAATGTGTTTTAGTCATTGCCTCTTCAGATGAGCTGCAATTTGAACCTTGCACAGGAACGAATGCCAATCTGGGAAACCAGCTCTGGTGTGTGATGAATATTTGATTCCTGAGGTTCCAAAGAAATTTCTATCTGAATTATCACACCAGTGAAGTTCCCGTAATGTCAATTGGACAACAAAGCCAGGTTTTATTATGGTTTCACATTTAACCACCACCACTAACAACAAAAATAGTACCCATTAAAAATAAAACCCATATTAAGTCAGTCTGAATTTTTAAAGCACAAGTAAAAATTTCAGGTTAATTCATACAATGCCAAGTGCCCATGTATTTGCCTTCCAGTTGCCTCATAGGAATGAGGCAGGAAATCTTTTTTTTTTTTTTATTGCTTAAAGTATTACAAAGGGTATTACATATGTATCCATTTTATCCCCCCGCCCTATCAGTCCCCTAGCCTCCCCTATCCCCCAGTGTCTTATGTCCATTGGTTATGCTTATATGCATGCATACAAGTCCTTTAGTTGATCTCTTACGCCCCTACCTCCTGCCCCCCAACCCTCCCCGGCCTTCCCGCTGCAGTTTGACAATCTGTTTGAGGCAGCTCTGCCTCTGTATCTATTATTGTTCAAAAGTTTATAATGGTCTCTATTGTCCATGAATGAGTGAGATCATGTGGTATTTTTCCTTTATTGACTGGCTTATTTCACTTAGCATAATGCTCTCCAGTTCCATCCATGATGTTGCAAATGGTAAGAGTTCCTTCCTTTTTACAGCAGCATAGTATTCCATCGTGTAGATGTACCAAAGTTTTCTAATCCATTCATCTACTGATGGGCACTTAGGCTGTTTCCAGATCTTAGCTATGGTGAATTGTGCTGCTATGAACATAGGGGTGGATATATCCTTTCTGATTGGTGTTTCTGGTTTCTTGGGATATATTCCTAGAAGTGGGATCACAGGGTCAAATGGGAGTTCCATTTTCAGTTTTTTAAGGAAACTCCATACTGTCTTCCATAGTGGCTGCACCAGTCTGCATTCCCACCAGCAGTGCACAAGTGTTCCTTTTCCTCCACATCCTCTCCAGCACTTGTCGTTTGTTGATTTGTTGATGATAGCCAGTCTGACAGGTGTGAGATGGTACCTCATTGCTGTTTGGATTTGCATCTCTCGGATGATTAGTGACTTTGAGCATGTTTTCATATGTCTCTTGGCTTTCTGAATGTCCTCTTTTGAAAGGTGTCTATTTAGGTCCTTTGCCCATTTTTTGATTGGATTGTTTATCTTCCTTTTGTTAAGTTGTATGAGTTCCCTATAAATTTTGGAGATTAGGCCCTTATCAGATATGTCATTGGCAAATATGTTTTCCCACACAGTGGGTTTTCTCGTTGTTTTGTTGATGGTTTCTTTTGCTGTGCAGAAGCTTTTTATTTTGATGTAGTCCCATTTGTTCATTTTTTCTTTAGTTTCAAGTGCCCTAGGAGCTGTATCAGTGAAGAAATTGCTTCGGCATATGTCTGAGATTTTCTTGCCTTTGGATTCTTCTAGAATTTTTATGGTATCCTGTCGTACATTTAAGTCCTTTATCCATTTTGAGTTTATTTTTGTGTATGGTGTAAGTTGGTGGTCTAGTTTCATTTTCTTGCATATATCTGTCCAATTTTCCCAACACCATTTATTGAAGAGACTATCTTGGCTCCATTGTATGTTCTTGCCTCCTTTGTCAAATATTAATTGAGGATATTGGTTCGGGCCGATTTCTGGGCTCTCTATTCTATTCCATTGATCTATATGCCTATTCTTGTGCCAGTACCAGGCAGTTTTGAGAACAGTGGCTTTGTAATACAACTTGATATCTGGTATTGAGATCCCACCTACTTTGTTCTTTTTCAGGATTGCTGCAGCTATTCGGGGTCTTCTTTTATTCCAGATGAATTTTTGGAAAGTTCGTTCTAGATCTCTGAAGTATGCTGTTGGTACTTTAATGGGAAGTGCGTTGAATTTATAGATTGCTTTGGGTAGTATGGGCATTTTAATGATGTTGATTCTACCAATCCATGAACACGGTATGTTCTTCCATCTGTTTATGTCTTCCTCTATGTCTTTTTTCAACGTCCTGTAGTTTTCTGAGTAGAGGTCTTTTACCTCTTTAGTTAAGTTTATTCCTAGGTAGCTTAGTTTTTTCGGTGCAATGGTAAACGGGATTGTTTTTATAATCTCTCTTTCTGAAAGTTCACTATTGGTGTATAGAAATGCCTCAGATTTCTTGGGGTTAATTTTGTATCCTGCTACATTGCCAAATTCATGTATTAAGTCTAGTAGCTTTTTGATGGAATCTCTAGGGTTTTGTATGTATAATATCATGTCGTCTGCAAATAAGGACAGTTTTACTTCCTCTTTTCCAATTTGGATGCCTTTTATTTCTTCTTCTTGCCGAATTGCAATGGCTAACACTTCCAGTACTATGTTGAACAGGAGTGGTGAGAGGGGGCATCCCTGTCTTGTTCCTGTTCTTAGGGGAAATGGTGTTAGTTTTTGTCCATTGAGTATGATGTTGGCTGTGGGCCTGTCATATATGGCTTTTATTATGTTGAGGTATGATCCTTCTACTCCCACCTTGCTGAGAGTTTTTATCAAAAATGGGTGTTGAATTTTGTCAAATGCTTTTTCTGCATCAATTGATATGACCATGTGGTTTTTTTCTTTCAATTTGTTTATGTGATGTATCATGTTTATTGATTTGCGGATATTGTACCATCCTTGCATCCCTGGGATAAATCCTACTTGGTCATGGTGTATGATCTTTCTGATGTACTGCTGGATCCGATTTGCTAAGATTTTGTTGAGGATTTTGGCATCTATGTTCATGAGGGATATTGGCCTGTAATTCTCTTTCATTGTGTTGTCTTTACCTGGTTTTGGTATTAGGGTGATGCTGGCTTCATAGAATGAGCTTGGAAGTGTTCCTTCCTCTTGAATTTTTTGTAGTAGTCTGAGGAGGATAGGTTTTAGTTCTTCCTTGAATGTTTGGTAAAACTCCCCTGTGAAGCCGTCTGGTCCTGGGCTTTTGTTTGATGGAAGCTTTTTGATGACTGCTTCAATTTCTTCCATAGTTATTGGCCTGTTGAGATTTTTAGATTCTTCCTGATTGAGTTTTGGAATGCTGTATTTTTCTAGGAATTTGTCCATTTCCTCCAGGTTGTCTAGTTTGTTGGAGTAAAGCTGTCCATAGTATTTTTTAACAATCATTTGTATTTCTGTGGGGTCTGTTGTTATTTCGCCTCTATCGTTTCTGATTTTATTTATTTGGGTCCTCTCTCTCTGCTTCTTGGTGAGTCTGGCTAGAGGTTTATCAATCTTGTTTATCCTTCCAAAGAACCAGCTCTTGGTTTCATTGATTTTCTGTATTGTTTTTTTGGTCTCTATGTCATTTATTTCTGCTCTAATCTTTATTATCTCCTTCCTTCTGCTCACTCTGGGGTTATCTTGTTGCTCTCTTTCTAATTCTTTGAGTTGTAGAGTTAGGTGATTTACTACCATTTTTTCTTGTTTTTTGAGATAGGCCTGTAGAGCTATAAACTTCCCTCTCAGGACTGCTTTCAATGTGTCCCATAGGTTTTGGATTGTTGTGTTTTCATTGTCATTAGTTTCCAGGATGTTTTTAATTTCTTCTTTGATCTCATTGGTAACCCAATCAATATTTAATAGCATGCTATTCAGCTTCCAGGTGTTTGAGTATTTTGGGTTGTTTTTATTGTAGTTTATTTCTAATATTATGCCATCGTGGTCTGCGAAGACACTTTTTATGATTTCAATCTTCTTGAATTTGGGGATACTTTGCTTGTGACCCAATATGTGGTCTATTTTTGAATATGTCCCATGAGCACCTGAGAAGAATGTATATTCTCTGGCTTTGGGGTGAAGTGTTCTGAAGATGTCTATTAAGTCCATCTGATCTAGTGAGTCATTTAGGATTGCTGTATCTTTGCTGGTTGTTTGTCTATAGGACTTATCCAGTGCTGTCAATGGTGTATTAAAGTCCCCTACTATGATTGTATTGTTGTCGATCTCTCCTTTGATATTTTCCAGGAGTTTTTTTATGAATTTGGGTGCTCCTACATTGGGTGCATATATGTTTACCAGGGTTATATCTTCTTGTTGTATTGATCCCTTTAGTATTATGAAGTGGCCTTCCTTATCTCTTGTTAAGGCCTTCACTTTGAGGTCTATTTTGTCCGATATAAGTATTGCTACCCCAGCTTTCTTTTCCTTTCCATTTGCCTGAAAGATATTTTTCCATCCTTTCACTTTCAGTCTGTGTGAGTCCCTTCTAATGAGGTGGGTTTCTTGTAGACAGCAGATGTATGGGTCATGTTTTTTTATCCATTCAGCCACTCGATGTCTTTTGGTTGGAGCATTTAGTCCGTTTACGTTTAAAGTTATTATTGAAAGGTACTTGTTTGTAGCCATTTCTTTTTTTGTGTGGCTGTTTTCTTTCTGAGCTTTTTATTTCTTATTTTTATACCAGTCCCTTTAGCATTCCTTGCATTGCTGGCTTGGTGGTGACAAACTCCCTTAGTCTTTTTTTGTCTGTGAAGCTTCTTATTTCCCCTTCAAGTTTGAATGATAGCCTTGCTGGATAGAGTATTCTTGGATTCAGTCCTTTGCTTTGCATCACTTTGTAAATTTCAGTCCATTCTTTTCTGGCCTGATGTGTTTCTGTTGAGAAGTCATTTGACAATCTAATGGGAGATCCCTTGTATGTAACTTTCCATCTCTCTCTTGCAGCCTGTAAGATTCTCTCTTTGTCCTGAACATTTGCCATGGTGATTATGATGTGTCTTGGTGTGGGTCTTTTCGGGTTCACCTTGTTTGGGACTCTCTGGGCTTGTGTGACTTTTTTCTTCCCTACCTCAGGGAAGTTTTCTGATATTATTTCTTCTAATAGGTTTTCTAATCCTTGTTCATCCTTCTGTTGTTCTGGTACTCCTATTATTCATATGTTGTTTCGTTTCATGTTGTCCCAAAGCTCCCTTAGGCTCTCCTCCTGTCTTTTAATTTTTTTCTCCAATTGCAGTACATTTTGGGTATGTTTTGCTTCCTTGTCTTCTAATTCACTAATTCGGTCCTCCACTTCTCCTAGTCTACTGTTGATACTTTCAATGGAGTTTTTCATTGCAGCTATATCACTCTTCATTTCTTCTTGGGTCTTACTTAGGTTGTTGATTTTTTCATCTGTTTCTTCTAGCTTCTTCCATATGTTATCGATTTTTTCATCTGTTTCTTCTAGCTTCTTCCATATGTTATCAATTTTTTCATCTGTTTCTTCTTGCTTCTTGCAGAGGTTGTCGATTTTTTCCTCCATCCGGTTTATGCACTCTAGGATCCTTATTCTGAATTCTTTATCTGTCATGTTGCATGCCTCTGTATTACTTAGCTGCTTTTCTGGAGAGTCCTCCTTCTCTTTCCTTTGGGGGTTTCTTTGTCTACCCATGTTTGATCTCACTGACATATCTAGACGTTAAGTTGTTCAGTGGTTGCTCCCTTGGTGGCAGTGACTCCTTGGTCTGTGGTTGCTCTTCGGGCGGTTGCGGTAGCAGCTGCTCTTCAGTTGACAGCAGCTCCTCTGGTGGGTGCTGTTCACAGCTGTGGTGGCTCTTCTGGCTGGTGGGGCGAGGTTTCACGTACAGCTGCTGTTCCTCAGCAGAGGATGTGGTGCTCAGGAGGTTGCTGTTGCTTGGATCTGCTGCGTTGATTTAAAGGCACAAAATACAGCACAACAAGGCACCACGTACCAGGCACTATACACAAATATATTCACGATATTAATAACCCCAATTAAAGGTGACCACCTGAATTAAGAGAATTAGGGGATAAGGAAGAAGGAAGAGAAAAAGATAAAAGAGAAAAAGGAAAAGAAAAGTAGGGACCAAAAAAAGGGAGTGCAAAAATGAAATTGGGAAAAAGGAAGGGGGAAAATAAAACCGAGAAAAGAAAAGAAAAAAAAAAAAAGAGCGAAAAGAGAGAATGAAGTGGAAGAGGGAAGAGACTTTTTATATGAGGAGAATACTCCTATAGAACAGCCATTAATCCCAACAAATTCCAGCAACAGCTCCCTGGATATGAATGCAAACTAGAAACAACCAATAATATAATGATGAAAATAGAATGGTGAACACTAATCCCAAAATAAAATAAAGAAAAAATAAAATGGCACTCTAAAAAATGGTAAAATGGTAGCAGTAATAATACTGGTTAAAAATAAGAAGGTAGTAATTAAAAGGGTAAAATCAGGTGATGGAAAAAGAAGAAAAGAAAGGAAAAAAAAAAAGAACAGGAAAAAAATTGGTTTCTTAGTTAAAAAGTGAAAAAAGAAAAAAAATTGCAGTAGTGAAGGTCCTTCGTTTCTTCTATTCTTCAGTGTGGCTCGCCTTAGACCTTCCAGGTATTCAGGAGAGTGTTGAGTTTCCCTGCGATATACTGTTCCTCTGTGTTGTAAACCACAGTCCTTATTTTAAAGCATGCCGCATTTATTTCCCAGACTGCCTTATTTTGTGTTTAGCAAAGAGTCAGTTTGTGGGTCAGCCTCTGGGTGGCAGTGTTCTGGGGTTGGCCTCTGAGGCTATAGGGCCTCTCTGTCCAGTGGAAGTTCACTGCCCAGAGCTGACTGCGTAATAGTTAGTTACCGGCGCTATGTTGTTGCTGGGATTGAAAATCCCCCTATAGGCCAGACCCTGTTAACTCCCAGGGACTGATCAGGTTATCTTAATCCTTGATCTCATACAGGGTGGAATCTGGGTGTGGCTGTGCTCCTTGCCTGGGGGCTGGGGGGAGGAGACTCACTCTCAGGAGCGGGTGGCTGCCCCAGTCCTGGGCTCAGGGGTGTCTCAGCACTCAATTCACTACCACCTCTCCCGGCTCCCCCTCTTTCCCCAGTCTCTCTCCAGATTCCACTCCTCCGCGCACTCTCCCTCTCTTCAGCACAGGTGAGTGTCTGTATCCGAAATGTCCCATGAACAGGATTCAGTGAAAACAAACAAACAAACAAATGCCGGCCGCGGAAACGGGGAAGGCTTGGTTTCTGTAAGCTTCTTCTCTTACCGGGACTGCATGGTCAGGTCAGCTCTTCAGGCTGCCCTCTTTAGGCTCAGTCCTCCGTGATCACAGAACCCAGCTCTCAATTTCCCTGGCGGCGCCAGGAATCCCGCAGTTCTCCTTTCCCCCGTCAGGGGCTGTGCCTGTCCCAAGGGACGCGGCTGTCTGCCACGCGGTCTCCCTCCGACTCTCTGGGCTCAGAGGTCTGGCAAACTTTCCTGCCCAAATCCCTGGGTTTTTTTTTTACCTTTCCAGGGGAGTTCTGCTCTTCCCGGCTGCAAACCCTCTCACCAGCTGAGCAATTTCGCCAATTCGGTGTGAGTGTTACTAGCTTCAGCTGCTCACTCCATTTGCTCCGGGACACGACCTGGGACACGTCTGCCTATATCGCCGCCATCTTGGTTCTCCCGAGGCAGGAAATCTTGAGGAGAAAACTTTAGCATCAAAAACGCAGAGAAACATGCTGGCTGGTGTGCTAAGTGGTTAGAGAATCAGCTCACTCACCAAAGGGTCACGGGTTCAATTTCTAGTCAAGGGCCCAGGCCTGGGTTGCGGTTCACTCTATCCCCTTCGCCTCTGTCTGGCAACCAGTTGATGTGTCTCTCTCACATCGATGTTTCTCTCTCTCTCTCTCCCCCTCTCCTTCCCTCCCTCCCACTCCTTAAAAACAATGGAAAAAATATCCTCAGGTAAGAATAAAAGAAAACTAAATTTTAAACAAATCCAGGGAAACCATGAATGAATACACTTAATACACACTTAAAAATGCTAAGGATTGCCAACCTGTGTGGCTCAGTGGTTAAGCATTGTCCTATAAATCAGAAGGTCATGGTTCGATTCCCTGTCAGGGCACATGCCTGTGTTGCAGGTTCTATCCCCAGTGTGGGGAGTGCAGGAGGCAGCCGATCAATGATTCTCTCCCATCAATGATGTTTCTATCTCTCTCTCCCTCTCCCTTCCTCTCTGAAATCAATAAAAATATATTTTTTAAAAAATGGTAAGGGTGGTAAATTTCATGTGAGGTGTATTTTACCACAATAAAAAAAAAAAAAAGGAAAACCATTCCAGCAAAACTGTGAAAAGCTATACCTGAGGCTGAAAATAGAAAAGATCAACAATAGTGGGAGCGGGGAGGATAAAAGGTAAAGGGGTGACAAGAAGGATTTCACTCTTGGTGCTGGGCACACAGTGCAATGTACAGGTGATGTATCCTAGAATTGTACGCTTGACACCTATATAATCTCATTAACCAATGTCACCCCAATACATTTAATTTTTAAATAAAAAAGCAACAGAGGTGAGAAGTAAATTGCTGCCTAGGGCATGAAACAGTACTATCGCAGAGGTCCCCACGGGACCTAGGGTTCTAGCCTATTACTTTCTGCCTTTCTTTTTTCACATAAGCAGCCCACATAGGCAGTGGTTGACTTCCCAGTAAAAGCTGCTTTTCAAACAATTACCTTGTGCTGACCGGAACTTCTGACCCAGGTAACTCAGACCTCGTACTGAGGGTGACCACTGTCAGACCCCAGAACTTCCCTTTGAAAGTTACTTCTCTTTACCAAATTGCCTTCCTCACTCTGGGATGTCCAGTTTTTTCTAGTCTGCTGTAGATGTTCTACCATCTGCCCCCAGCCTTGAGCAGAAAGATAAGGAGACGCATACTTCCCAACGAGTTGCGTTACAGATTGGAGGGAGAAACAGGGCTGCGTTTTGATGAACGGAGGATCTTCTGGACAGCGCCTGTCTGAAAGTGACACAAAGTAGCAAGGTCACCGGGAGCTGGAACAAGAACCCCAAAGGAGGCTTTGAAAAATAGCCAGTGTATCCTATTGAGATTTAACGTTGTATTTAGAATATTTATTCTCAGCCCTAATATGGAAGAGCATTTTGTTAAAAATTAAAAAGCCTGGAAGACTAAAATGATAAATAAATAAGGTCCTCCTGTTGGACCTAAAATTGCTCAGACGAGCAATCTGCAAAGAAAAGGAAATTATAGCCCCTCGGTACTCACTGAGCACCTACTATGATCAGCAATTTTCTCAGTGCTGTGGGAAATAGGTGTAGGTAAATGACCAGGTCCCTTAAGAAGTCTGCTTTCTTTGTAGAAAAGCAGACTAATCCCACAGCCTTTACTGATGCAAGAGACTATGCCACGCCATACAGTTTAGCTCCTGTCCTTCAGTGCTGTAGGAGCTTGGTGATGGGAGTGTCTGCCACAGTACACCCCTTCCTTAGTATTGACCTGGCTGTGCAAACATCACTGAGGAAGGTGTACCTTCTATTTAAACCTTGAGAAAGAGCTGTGCTGATGGGGGGTAGGGGCGGGGCGGGGAGGATTGACATTATCCACAGTGGCTCTGAGTCTAAGTCTATTCCATGAAATCTGTGGCAGGTCATGTCTACTGAGAGCTTCCGATTGTGAAGGCATCCTTCCCACAGCCTCAGGCTGAGGAGGCAGCCACCCTTCAGGTTGCAACCTCACATACTAGTATCCTTCTCAGGGCCCTCTATTCAATAAACATTTAATGAGACCTAACAGATATTGTGGACTCAGAGATTCAAGGTTCTAGTTCAAAACCACGTTTATAAGGTTTTTCAAGAATTTTATGGAAACCGCCGATAAATTTAGTGAGACCCTCAAGAAATCTAGTGAGACCCTCGAGGATATGAAAAAGGACCAACTAGAAATTAAGCATACACTGACTGAAATAAAGAATAATATACAGAGATCCAACAGCAGACAAGAGGATCCCAAGAATCAAGTCAAAGATTTGAAATACAAAGAAACAAAAAATACCCAACCGAAAAAGAAAAAAGAAAAAAGAATCCAAAAAATACGAAGATAGTGTAAGGAGCCTCTGGGACAACTTCAAGAGCACCAACATCAGAATTATAGGGATACCAGAAGAAGAGAGAGGGCAAGATATTGAAAACCTATTTGAAGAAATAATGACAGAAAACTTCCCCTACCTGGTGAAAGAAATAGACTTACAAGTCCAGGAAGCGCAGAGAACCCCAAACAAAAGGAACCCAAAGAGGACCACACCAAGACACATCATAATTAAAATGCCAAGAGCAAAAGACAAAGAGAGAATCTTAAAAGCAGCAAGAGAAAGACAGTCAGTTACCTACAAGGGAGTACCCATACGACTGTCAGCTGATTTCTCAACAGAAACCATGCAGGCCAGAAGAGAGTGGCAAGAAATATTCAAAGTGATGAATAGCAAGAACCTACAACCAAGATTACTTTATCCAGCAAAGCTATCATTCAGAATAGAAGGTCAGATAAAGAGCTTCACAGATAAGAAAAAGCTAAAGGAGTTCATTACCACCAAACCAGCATTATATGAAATGCTGAAAGGTATTCTTTAAGAAGAGGAAGAAGAAAAAGGAACTCTTACCATTTGCCACAGCATGGATGGAACTGGAGAGCAGATAAATACCACATGATCTCACTCATTTGTGGAATACAATGAGCAACATAAACTGATGAACAAGGACTGATCCAGAGACAGAGAGGCATTGATTGGACTGTCGGGCCTTGGAGGGAAGGTAGGGGAGGGTGGGGGTAAAGGGGAAAGATCAACCAAAGGACTTATATGCAAGCATATAGGCCTAACCAATGGACATGGACAACGGGGGGGGGGGGGGGGGAGTGAGGGCATGAGCGGGGGGGGCGGGAGGGGGTAACGTGGGGATAAGGACACATATGTAATATCTTAATCAATAAAAAATATATTTAAAAAAAAATATTTAAGTACATACACTTTGACCCAGTAATTCTATTTCTGGTAATCTTCTCAAATTAAAAGATCAGGTTTGGGAAGATTTATATACAAAAAAGTTTATTGTTACATTATGTATAATTGCAAAAACTGGAAACAATTTAAACACCCAAAAGAAAGGAATAGCTAAATGAAGTTCAGAATAGCAGTAAGGTGTGTGTGTGTGTGTGTGTGTGTGTGTGTGTGTGTGTGTGTGTGTTTGCATGCATGCATGCATGCTTAGGTTTGGGTGCTCACGATTTTTGATTCAATCAATATGTCAATTAACGGTCCATTAATACTACATTCTTAAAGAAAACTCCCCCTTTTTTTCAGCTCCCTGGAGTGGGTTTATTATCCTTGTAACCACATGAATTGCCTCCCCCAAAACACAGCCTCATTTTACAGATTTTAAAAGTGAGACCCCTCCAGGGTCCGACAGCTAATAAGCAGCGTCTATGACTCCAGAGGCCACGTTTCCACTCACAATCCTGCCTCCCAAGAATGTTGCTCCTGAAACAACCACCAAATGATAATGAAGCTTCTCATTTGTTAAATAATGAGCTTGACACAGAGAAAATTATATGCTTAATATTATCTAGCGGTGAATCACAAACTTTATTAATAATAATTCCTTACGAATGGGGAATCACAGCAATTTGCCTTTTAACATTGCATTAAAAAACAATGTAATAAAGTTTTATTTTAAGCGAACTGATTAAAAATGTCAAGAAAGGTAGTGTTTATGAATAAAGAAAAGTCGTGGGGAAATGAAAATCTGAAGGCTTTATTTGTACATTGAAGAGAAGAAGAAGAAATAAGCAATTACAGAAAGTTCAAAGGGGATGATGGTAGATGGTCTGCCCGGCTATTTAATTAGAAAAATCTGCAGACGAGGACGCTTATTTTGAAGCTCTCCATGAATACAAATGAGCTCGTCACATCACAGCAATATCAAACCAAGAGCAGAGTATTTTAGTATTTCCATGCTTTTCAGGGAGAGAGAGAACTGCTCTCTAAATACAATGACATGCCACTTATTAAGATTCAGATGCTGTACAGCCTCGGCTTTACAGGGAAAGTACGACAGGGTATCTGAGCATGAGCAGCAACCAACATAGCTGATATGTCAGAAGGTACACTGTCAACAACAAGCTCACTGTGGCAAAGAAAGGGGCCAGCTCACTGGCCCGGTTGAAGACATTTATAAAACCAGCATTGAAACCAGTAAGAGAAGGTGAGAACAAACTAGAATATTTCATAGAAAAGCCAACAGCCCTGCCCACCTCAGCTTTTCTCTGAGTATACACCAATGAACATACAAGATTGGCACAATAGCTGATTTTGAGTAGCTCTTCCCAAGTTCTTAGTAAGTGATCTCTAAAAAATTAAAATAGAATATCACAGAGAAATATGTTTTGGAAACACTAATATATGTCCTCTTATAGGGTCTCCTTGGGATAATAAAGTCTGATACCAAAGAAAAATAGTTAACTTTGTTTTATACTCAATTCTTAGGGACTGAATTGTGTCCCTAACCCCCGGCTTGACTGCATTTGGAAACAGAGACTTTAAGGAGGTAGTTAAGGTTAAATGAGGTCATAAGGGTGAGGTCCTAACACAATAGGATTGGTGTCCTTATCAGAAGAAGGGATATTAAGAGGACCTTCACAGAGGAAACATCATGTGAGGACATACAAGAAACACCTCTACAAACCAGGAGGATTGAGGCCTCACCAGAAACCATCGCTGCCAGCACTTTGATCTTGAACTGCCATCCTCCAAAAAGGTGGGAAGATAAATTTCTGTCGTTTGCATCACCCAGTCTGTGTATTCTCTTATGGCAGCCTGAGCAGACGAATAGGCCAATATTTCTCGAACTTCGCTGAACACAGAATATTCAGGTCCCAGAGCCCATGGTAACATCTCTGAAACCACTTGAGACTGTGTCCAGGGTAATTCAAAGAGCTGGGTTATAGCTATCCGCCCCCCACACTTGATTGACAACACTTAACAACTGATTGTATTGTCCTCTCAATATTCACTGTATTTATTAAAAAGATAATTACTAGTAAGAAACATATCTATCAAAACTCTTTATAATGATGCTTTTGTAATAATGCTTAAAAAATAATCTTCACTTATCTGAAAATCTCTATTATGCAGCACTGCTCATTAATAATATTTATTAGCACTACCTCTCAGCACTTACTTAGTCACTGTACTAAGCATGTCACAGGCATTAGCTCATGTGGTCTTCCCAACAGCCCCTAGTGACAGGTACACACTTGACAAAGGGAAAAAAGAGTATGTTGACCAAGGTCACACAACTACCAAGTGGCTGATCTGGGACCCAAATCCAGGTCCTCTGAAGCCACCACCCACATTCATGCTCACGCTGCTTTGCATTGCCGTATTTCCCGTCTTGGGGAACTGATGTAAGTCAAACTGATCAGTTCCCCCAAAATAGTCAGTCCATTTGATAAACAGTGGCAGCCTTTAAACATGAAAGGTGAGAGAGAATATGCATATGTCAGGTCAGAATGAAAGCAAGTCTTTATCAAATTGTGCCACCTATTCAATACTGATAAATAAACACAAAAAAATAGTCTTACAATCTATCCCTGAAAGCTGGGTGACATCCCTTTTCTCTGTCCTCAGGCTCACCAGCAAACATTTGCAGGAGAGGTTAACTCACAGGCAGGCAAAAGCAAACTCTAGCAGCAGAACAAGCTAGGCTCCTGCTTGAACCAGGCTGTAGAGTTTTCTGTGGGACATATGGCCATGCCCAAGAGAGCTCTAGGAGAAAGCTATTGGGCTTAACAGATCCTTATTCTCATTCTTTCAGGGGTGATGGGAACTGAAAAATCACTTTTTAGCCACCCATGCATCTTGAATATAATTCATATTACCAAATATATATATACATATATATGTATATATATATGATAAAAAAATATTTTTTAATATTCTTTATGCTAATTATCTAACTTTCTGGAGTAGATTTCTGTAATAATATATGGAGATGCTATAGCCATCTCTGAAGTAGGGATTCCTCAGTTGGGTGATGCAAATGCTAATAACTATTTGTATCAGTCAAGGTTGTCCAAACAGAACCAACAGAATATGTATAGACTGAGAGATTTGTTTTAAGGAATTGGTTCACGTGATTGTGGAGGCTTGGGGACCCCAAAAGCTGATGGGATAGGCTGGAGACTCAGGGGAGAGTAGAGTTCAAGTCCAAAGGCAGTCTGCTGGGGAACCCGGAAGAGCAGATGTTGCAGATGAAGCCGGAAGGCGGACTAGACTGCTGGCTGAATTCTTGCTTGCTTGGGAGAGGTCAATCTCTGTTCTATTAAGGCTTTCCACTAATTGGATGAGGTCTACCCATCATGGAGAATAATCTACTTTATTCAAAATCCACCTATTTAAATGTTAACCTCATTTCCAAAAAAACTCCAGAATAATGTTTGATCAAATACCTGGGCCCTGTATCCCACTCAAATTGACCCATAAAATTAACCATCATACTACCCCAATAATAAGTACTCATTCATTACATTGTTTATACTGAATAAACAATGTAATGCCTGTACTGTACTCATGAGAGTAGAATAAACTCCTATAACAAATACCTACTCCCTAAAAATTTGGGGCTTAAAAGAATAAGGTTATTTTTCTCTCGTATAATGAACAGTCCTGGGTGTGGGGCTCCAGGTCAGCTGCTGTCTTCAGCACCAGCTCCCAAGGCTACTCTGGCCACTGCAGACCCGGGTCTGGGAAGGGGCATGGTGCACAGAGATTCTGTTGGCCAGGCTGGGAAGTGGCCCACATCACCAAAGGAGAAACTGGGTGATGCTGTGTGTCTGTGTGCCCAGGAAGAACAATGGGATGGCTGTCAGTCACTGCCACACACGCAGTGTGATTCCTGATGGTACTAGCAAGTAGACGTGCCACCAAGATACAAATCCACATTAGTGTGCCCCACCACCCCCTTTTCTCCTTCAGAGCACTTACCTCTCTTGAAATGCTCTTGTTCATTTACCGGTTTGCTATCTGGTGTGCAGCAGTTACGAGGCGTCGGAGTGGTGGTCCCCAGTGTGTGGGCACTGGGTCAGGCTGCCCAGTGCTCATCCTGGCCCTCCACTTTACTGTGTGACTTTGGGCAAACTGCTAAACTCTCAGAGCCTCTGTTTCCTCGTGTAAAGATGGGCATAACGCCTGCATTGCCTGTTATTGTGGGCTATCCAGGCAGCCCCACTGCAGCACTACTGAATCTGTCCCTAGCTGCCAGGAGAATGGGCAGCTGATGGCTTTGCCCAGGGTCACACCCTTCCTGGGGGCATCGGACATCCACTGACCACTGAGGGGCATAGGAAGATGTAAAAGCCCCCCTGAATCAAGATGGGACACCTCTGAAGGGCCTTCCCAGCCCCCAGCTCTCTGCAGAGACTGCTGCTGCAGCCACATGGCAGCGCCACCCTCCCTCTGCCTCTGCCCTCCCAGTCGTGCTGCCCGCACCGTCCCTTGACCCCAGGTGTTGACCTCAAAAGCGTTCCCCCATAAACCTCCTGCACACACAGCTCCTTCCCAGAGTCTGACTCCTGGAGAACCCGACTAAGGCTTGTGGGCATTCAAGGAGGTGAGCCTTGGAAAGCCCGCAGAATGGAGCATGGCACGCAGTAAGCAAGTCCATGCGCATTTGTTGAGTTGGATGATGCTTTGTCCATTTTGTAAATAAAAATATAAAAGAAGAGCCGAAACAGGTTTGGCTCAGTGGATAGAGCGTCGGCCTGCGGACTGAAAGGTCCCAGGTTCGATTCCGGTCAGGGGCATGTACCTGGGTTGCGGGCACATCCCCGGTAGGAGATGTGCAGGAGGCAGCTGATCGATGTTGCTCTCTCATCGATGTTTCTAACTCTCTATCTCTCTCCCTTCCTCTCTGTAAAAAATCAATAAAATATATATTTTAAAAATATATATATATAAAAGAAGTTAGGAGAACATCCATAACTGCATAAACTTATTTTTCTAAATTATATTGAAAACAAAATTCAAAAGAAAGCAAACTTAGGTATTTAATGCCATTTCTTTTTATAACAAGAAAAATCCTATTGTGTGTGCTTCTAACTGCCAACTGTGCAAGAGGAAAAACTATGAAATCAAAGACTATACATAGTGAAATCTTTTATTTTGTCCTTATTTTATATCAATTATGTTATTCCTTCAGATCAGTGTAACACATATTGAGATAAGAGAGACAAGCGATTTTATCACCCTACTAGTGGCTCAGTACATGAAATTCGTGCAGGTGGCAGGGGGGTGTCCCTCAGTCTGGCCTGCACCCTCTCCAATCTGGGACCCCTTGGGGGATGTCTGACTGCCGGCAGTCAAACATCCCTCTCGCAATCCCGGACCGCTGGCTCCTAACCACTCACCTGCCTGCCTGCCTGATCGCCCCTAAACACCTGTGCCTCGGCCCCGCCACCATGGCTTTGTCCAGAAGGATGTCTGGAAGGTCTCCGGAAGGTCTCCTGGTCTAATTAGCATATTACTCTTTTATTAGTAGAGATGTCTTTCAGGAAACCTAAGGGCTGTCTGGTTTCTCACATTTCCTCAGTTCTGACTCTTACTGCAAACGTAGCTGGCACAAAATCTCTTACATCTCTGCAACCTCACCAGCACCGATGTGACAGACACGCAGATATCTGGGATAGTGCCTTGTCCCGCCTCTCAGGCCATTCGCATAACCATTCAACCCAGGTGGCTTCCTCCTGAGTGCACTACCTTCACTTTCAACCCTGCTCACCTTGCTGTTTTAGTCTCACAATAGAACCTTACTCTAAATATGAAGGAGACAATAAATTCAGTGTCTAAACCCCACCAATAATTTTTAAATAATTTACTCCTCAGATCACTTTAAAAAGCAATTTTAAAAAACAACAATCTAAAGGAGGTCACCTGTCAGCGCCAGGTGCGGAGGGCACTCTTGCAGAGGCCTTGCATTCATTTCCCTCCTGTGCAGATATGCGTACAGATCCCCTGGAAAGAGGCGCAATTACCAGCCTCTGCCAGATCAATCTCCTTAAATTGAATGTCAAAGAAACATCCTGGGAAGTCATTTACATGTAGCCCACTCATCGCCCCTTTCGGATGAACTATATCAATTCGCCGGGGAGCATAACCTTCTCAGAGACACATTTACATTTATATAAGGTGGAGTGGAAAATAATCTTGCTTCTCTGAGAGAAAAATGACAGTTGCATCAAGGCGTCTTCTACCTTTTTATGGGTCACTCATAACTCTGCTTACATCTGTGGAGAGGATGCCTGGAAAGGCAACGCTGTTTATTGCCAGCGCTGTTTGAACCATTCACAAGGGCTTTCACCTTTTCCCTTCTTACAAGTACACCTTGCTTAAGTTTGGTATATGTTGCCCCCCAAAAAGAAAAAAAGTATCATGTGGCAAAACTTTCATCTTAAAAGGTTTCCTCAGAACATTTCCCCTCTGAAAGTCTTAAGTAAAGATTGAACATTTAGCCCTAGCTGGTTAGGCTCAGTGGATGGAGCATCGGCCTGCAGACTGAAGGGTCCCAGGTTCGATTCCCGTCAAGAGCACATGCCCAGGTTGTGGGCTTGATCCCCAGTAGGGGGCATGCAGGAGGCAGCCTATCAATAATTCTCTCTCATCATTGATATTTCTATCTCTCTCTCCCTCTCCCTTCCTCTCTGAAATCAATAAAAATATAATTTTAAAAAAGATTGTACACTCAATGGTTTTATAAAAGACACTGAATAAATACTATTATCTACATGTGACATTCATTTGCACTATATCTTATGATCTATTGACATAAAGCAGTTTATTGGTCAATATCAGTGGCCAAAGGCAGAGACAGAGGTCAGGTTCCAGCCATCTGGAAATCTATTATCACTGGACTAATGCACAAACCTTTCATCTCTACAGATCTGGTTTCAGCTTCATCAGTTAAAACTGAGTTGGGTGGTCTTGTCTTACCTACATTAAAGACCCATTATGCAGTTTTGCCTCACAAAGCACCATTGGTCATGGGCATCCATTAGTATAAGCCAACCTTAGGGAAAAGTCCAGTCTCCTAGACATGCCTCCTTCTCTGATCACTTATTCCCTGCTCTGGATGACCCTGGGCAAAATTATAAAGTAGGCAGTTAGTATGGGGTTACTCTCAGTCTATTAGTCAATGGTGTCGAATGGAAATAGACCGAGGAATGGAGCAAGAGACAAAAGACCTGGGTCCTCGTCCCAGTTAGCCTTAAGCAAGTCACTAAGTCTCTGCGGCTCAGGATCATCATCTGTAAAATGGGGCTAAAAACCACCCTTACATCTTGAGGGTTCTTAGAAGGATCAAAAGGGCTCATGGCTATGAAAGCTATAAATCATTTGTAAATGACAACCACTATTTTTGGGGGGCCCTCCGTTCTACATTCTACATTTTCCATATGTGTCTCCCCATTTACAGAGACCCAGTGTCCTCTGATTACCTCTGCTCTTACCCAAGTCCAGGCTGTTATTAATCCTACACCATGGGCCTTTCCTGCCTGCTGCATCCCAGTGATATTTCCCTGTTGAGTTCCCCTTCCCACAAGATGCTAGGTGTCAAGCTGAGAACCTGCTCCCCCTGTGCTTCAGAGAAAGTGCTGCCGTGCCAAGCACTTATTGGAGACCCTACATTTTCCAAAGCAACTTCAGTATTGGCACAGAAGGACTAGGAACTCACAGAAATGAAGGGACAACCTTTGTCAATTTTCAAAACCAGAAGAGGGCCTGATGACTTCATACCACTCTGGGCCCAGGCCTAGAAATCCAGGGCCAGCCCAGTCCTGGGAGAAATAAAGATGACTTCCATACATCCATATCCCAAACTCCTGTGAGTTGTCTACATCCCCAAACCACAGGAAACTCTGTAGACGATGTGTCTCACCTGTGATCATAAGAGATTGGCCTCAACTTGGAACTTTCTACCATTGCCAAGTGGATTGCTATTCCCTTTACTCCTCTCATATTACCTCAGATACATCGATCGGTTAAATTGGAACCAAAGACTCTTTTAAGCTAGCTCAAAATTATCCCCTTGTGGCTTCTTGATAAATACAATTCAAAAAAAAAAACAACAAAGATTTCTTCACATATCCCTCAATGCTTTTGAGGCACTTTTCTTCAGCCACAATTTGGCTTATTCTCAGGAAATTCAAACGAGGACTAATATGGTCCTGAACCAAACTTTTAGAGAGGCACTCATGCTGGCCCCAATCATATTAAGGTAAGTGTCTATCTCACTGGACGGAAATGTTTTTATATAAGGCCCTGCATGGAATGCCCCAGCTGCTGCACTTCCCACCCCCTCCCTTGCCCCCAGAAAGAACAATGCACTCAAGGTCATCCTATGGGGCAAAGCTCTTGGGACAAAAGTAAAAAAACTCTCCAACTCCCTCACCTCAGCCCTACCCACCCCAAACATATACCCACTGCTAATCCAGGTTTCACAAATGAGATCATTTCTCAGAAGACATGAAGGGAAAAAAATGACAAGGAGCAACCCAAATAATGGTTTAAAGCCGAGGGCAGGTTCAGGTTCAGGGCTGGGGAGGGGTGGTGCAGGGGTCAAGAAGAGAAGAGGAGGCGTTGGGGCTCCTCTTGCATGTAAGGACCTGAAGGCTTTTTTAGCAGCAGACACAGCTCCCTACCCTCAATCTTCCTTAGCCAAGGGGTTTTGTTTTTGTTTTTTGCTTATTTTTAAATAATAGTTGACATACAATATCCTATTAGTTTCAGGTATACATAGTGATTAGACATTTATATACCTTACCAAGTGATCACCACAGGAAGTCGAGTACCCATCTGGCACCATACGTAGTTAGTACAATGTTATTACTCATATCCCCTGTGCTATACTTTACATCTTGTGACTATTTTATAACCATTATTTTGTACTTCTTAATCCAGCTGAGGGCTTTACTGAGCATTAAAAAAATAAAGTGACTGAAAGCATATTAAAATTTTAGAATTTTATATCTCTAGTCCCGAAGAATGGATCAATAGGTCTGGATTTGGGACTCTGCATTTTTAACAGGTACCACAGGTTTTTCTGAAGCAGGTGACCAGGGAAGCTCACCTTATGATTTTCTGGCCATTGACTTCATGAAATTGAGCAAAACCTGCAGTGAGTGGCTTGGAAGTGAAGATGCTGGGCTTTACGAATGGGACTCTCATGCCGGCATGATCCCAGGGGAAGGTGTGTGTGAAGATGCTCAAAGAGAAGGGTGTGACTTGAGAAAATCAGCTGACGTGATAGCTACACTTCATGTCTGCATAAAAGGAGATGCTACGATGCTCAACCATTATTTTCAGAGGGTCTTAAAGATGTATTCTTTGATCCCTGCCTACTTAAAAATTTGGAATTAGGACAAAAAATTGTCTAAGACCAATGCCCATAAGTAATAGCAATGAACAGCTGTAAAGAATGACTTTATCTTGCCTCAAAGTGAGTTGATATAGGCATTTCCACCCTTGCAGAAACACCATTTCTGTATTTTTATTTAGTCCCATAGATATACTAGTAAGCAGAGTTGACACTGTGCTTCATGTTATACAAGGAAGGGATACTTAAAGCAGCCCTACAATTTTTTTAATAAAATAAAATAAATATCTATGTTGCCTACTCTATTCTGTTGACCATCTCAAAACAGAGTACTTTAGCATGGATTTCTTTTCTGGGAACTCTGTTTTGAAAGCTATTTTTCAATATTCCAAAAAGACATTTCTAGTATTCAAAAAAGGAAATCGTACTTTTCTCTGAGTTAAGACCATATGGACCAATATTGAATACTTGCAGTTACTTGAGTATGTTAACAATCTTTTTAAAAGATGCAGAGGTCCTTGATAGCAAGCCATGGGGGAAGCCTCCCTGCAGAGGAGCAACTCACTCTTCAGCTGTATCCTGGCAACTAAAGGTGGCTTAATCAGAGTTAAATTCATTTCCCAATTAAAAGCCTTTAAAAATGTTCTGCTCAAGAGCTATCTCTGGAAGCACAAATCACTACATCTGTCATTGAATCACATGCAATGTCAGGTTGAATTTTTGTTTTTTAATGATTTTATTTTGGTCCCCCCCAAAAAATTAAGGCAAGAACGAACACAAGAAAGGGAAGCTGTCAGAAAAATGAGCACATTCCAAAAACCAAATAAGCTGTCTCCCAAAAAAGCATCACTTTCTTGGTTGTTTATCATATGCTCAAGTGATTTGCATATTGTTATTTCAGGTGGAACTTTCCATTGCATTTCCATTCTCTCAAGAGGCTGTTGGTACCACCTCCGCATCCTTGTTGCTATGGAAACCATGTAGGACAAGGAGCAAAGGCAAAAAGGCTTTAAACAAAAATATTAACGAAGGAATCATCTGGAGAGAACATGAAAATTGCTTTCCATCAGGCAAAATATATTGAGAAAAATTACCAACATTTATAATCTGCCCTAAACAAATAATTACCTAGCAATAAAGATACTTTCACCATCTTTGTTGAACTGATCTTATTTTTTAAACCTGAATAGCAATCATGTTATACAGCTTGAATTTTATTTACTTGCCCTCTCAAGTGTTAAAGCCTTTAGCTTATCTCATATAAAAAGAGATCGGTTTAAAATTTGCCATGCTAAATTGGTAAAAATCATGTTAGATTCTTCACATTCATGGAGAAGTTTCCATGGCTCAAGTTATCAAAAGTAGTAGTGAGCCTAGAAGTCATTATACACAGCTTTGAAATGTGTGTGTGACCTTTGAAATCCATCTTAAACTCTACATTTTTGTTCCCTCCTCTGGAAAATAAGATGACACCACTTATGATCTAATAAAAAGTTTGGCACATGATTGGCATTGAATAAACGCCAGCTAGCACGGTGGCATTACAGCTGATTCCCTCAGCACACGCCAAGTGAATGGCGGAGACCGATTAGAGGATCGTAGTGGGTGGCAAGACAGTTGAGAGAACAGGATCCACGCCTGGTCTAAAAACTGCTGTGAATAATCCATAAAGTGGGTTATCCATATGATCAAATACTGACTATCCAAGGAAAAGAGCTTCCCCCACCCATCCAAGATAAAGGCCCTGGTGGACACAATAATTCCAGGTTGTGGTTTGACACTGAGCACTAGCAATGCTCACGCCCACAAGCTCAACTATCCAGAGCACAGAAATATCACATTATAACATCTGCCCTGTGGCAAAGGCGATTTGAGAGTCCTGCACACTCCTCCCTCCTCTCCACCAGCATCCAGACTGCTAAATATTTGGTGCCAGTGGTTACAGTTGATTCCATTTCCAGAAATGCAAGGCAGCTGGAAAATATTTCTCCTCCGGGGGAAAAACCTACACTGCTACTATCTCTTCAGTAACCACAGGAAACCATGATGATACGTATAGAAATCGATTGTAAAGCACACAATTCACCAAACCCCAAACAGGAAAAACGTCCATGTTGGAGCTATGGCATGAATTTACCCACAATTCGCATTGTCATTTGTGATTACTGGCTATAGTGAAAACTGCTCCCTTTTCTACAAGTGCAGCTGGGTGAATTTAGACATTTTTTTGGATATGTAAACTTAAGTTTGTTAATGTAATTCCTTCCTACTCAACTTCTTTAATTATTTTACCAAAAATGAGAAAATAAGCTGACTCTGACCCTCACACTTCTGCTGCCCTTATTTTTATCATGTTAAATGAGTTGCAGAATTCATTTAAAAGGTTTAAATAAATCACACTTAGCTCCATTTTTTTTAACCTTTCGATTTAAATTAACAGTATTTGCAAGAAAAACCTCTGTTTATAGGAATCTACAACGTGTCCTAAAATGTGGTAAGCATTTTATTACATTTTCTTGTTAAATCCTCACAACAATACCGTGAAGTACATACGTTGCTATTTTACAATGAAAGAAACCAAGGCTAGGAGAGCTAGTACGTTACCCGCCTAAGGGCATAAAACTAGAATTGATCGAGCCAGAATAGGTCTTTTGATTTCAATTCCAGTGCTCGTTCTTCCACCAGGACATCTAATTTAACTTATCCAAAAGTCGGAAGCCAAGTTTCCCAGTAACTTGATTAAGAGTCATCGTTACTGCCCTAGCCAGTTTGGCTCAGTGGATAGAGTGTTGGCCTGTGGACTGAAGGGTCCCAGATTCAGTTCTGGTCAAGGGCACATACCCAGGTTGTGGGCTTGGTCCTCAGTAGCGGGTGTTCAGGAGGCAGCCAATCAATGATTCTCTCTCATCATTGATGTTTCTATATCTCTCTCCCTCTCCCTTCCTCTCTGAAATCAATAAAAATATATATATTTTTCAAAGAGTCACCCTTACTTATCTTTGATTGCCATGATGATACATTATTTTTTCTTCCACAAAAGTCTATGTCAATGGTTCCAACTCTGAGAAGCTTTTTTTTTAATTGATTTAAGAGAGAGAGAGATTTGTTGTTCTTCTTATTTATGCATTCATTGGTTGATTCTTGTATGTGCCCTGACCAGGGATCGAGCCCACAACCTTAGCGGATTGGGAAGACTGCTCTAACCAACTGAGCTACCCGGCCAGGGTAGGGGAGCTTTTTTAATACAGATGCATAGGCTCCCACCCTCTGGGGTGAGAACGGGCATCCTATATATAGTTTTAAAGTACACCACATAGTTGAAATGTGTAGCTAGGACTGAAAACCACAGCTTAAAATACTATATTTTTTTGAATCTAAGAAGTCATTGATTGCAAGTCACAACCTGATTTCAGAGACATTAAAATGGGAACAACAGTTAAAAATAATATGAAGTCAGAGATTGTAAGTCCCATCCTAGTTTCAGGGATGTTAAAATATGAACAAATGTACATTTCAGAATTGTTTAAAAAGAGAGAGAATTTGCCATATAAGGTGAAGAAAAGTAAGACATGATACTGGGCTCCTCGATTACATAAAACAGAGAAGTTAGAATAAAATGATCTCTAAGGCACCTTTTGTACATAAGGCTTTGTGATTTGATGATTTTATATTCAGGGGGAACCCCCCCTCCACCCCACTCCTCAGAGCTCAACATCCCCCAGCACCTGTTCCACCATCCCTGTCCCACTGAGATTAATAACAGACTATTCAGCTTTCTATCTCATGCTAACAAGTGTGGACAGGAAGTATGAGAGAAAGATGAGTTAAATGAGCATTTGCATTTCTTAATCCATATATGATAGGATAATATGGAGCCATTTAAAATCATGTCTTAGAATAAGAGTATTGTGGGGAAATTCTCATGATACATTAGTAAATAAAACAAAGATTCAGCCAGAACTGGTTTGGCTCAGTGGATAGAGCGTCAGCCTGCGGACTCAAGGGTCCCGGGTTCGATTCCGATCAAGGGCATGTACCTTGGTTGCGGGCACATCCCCAGTGGGGGGTGTACAGGAGGCGGCTGGTCAGTGTTTCTCTCTCATCGATGTTTCTAACTTTCTATCCCTCTCCCTTCCTCTCTGCAGAAAATCAATAAAACATATTTTAAAAAAAACAAAAAAAAACCACAAAGATTCAGAACAGGTATGGCTGGAGAGATACACATAAAACATTGCATCAAAGTGCTGCAATGACAATTTCCATCATCTTTATACTTCTCCAAAGTTTAATAGCAAACATATATTATGTTAAAAATCAGAAAAAGTATTATTCATATATGGAGTAAATATGAATGAGTTATTATAAAAATTAGAATAACTACATGAAAATTTCCTAAGAACCAATATTAAATTAAAAGAATATAAAATTGTAAATATCATATAATTAAAGGTATTTTTCCCATGCATAGAAAAAAAGACTACAAGAGAAAAAAAATACAATAATATTATCAAGTAATTATCTTCATGTGGTGGAATTATGGATCACTGTTAATATTAAAATTTGAATTATTGAATATTATTCCTTATACTCTTAACTTTTTATGAGAAAAAAAGGCTTTAACTTTGCAAGAACATAAAAACTACTCACCACTCATATTTAATAGGATTTACATGTGTCAAATTTAACTCAGGTTTCTCTATTTTTAAGGAATAAAACCTAAGTACAGTTAAAACCCTACCCCTCCTTCCGTCTCCTCCCCTTTTTTAGAGTTAACTCTGATTCTGTAATTACTATTATTATGTATATGCATGTTTTAGAATTTATGCGACTTACATGTTTTATAAACCACATATCTTATTTTTAATATGCAGAGTAATATACTATACATATTCTTTTGTCATTTTTTTCACTTTAAGATGTTAATATGTGTAGATCTAATTCATAGATTTTCACTGCTATATACTATTCTATTGTCTGAATATCTGGTACTCTACCCATTACTCTGTTCCACTGTTCCTCAAACTTTAGCATGCATCAGAATCACCTGGAGGGCCCCACTGTATAATCTATATACAGACATCCTCGGGCTACATCGGACTCAATGTACGTCATTTTGTAGTTACATCGCCATCTCCCATTTATTTATTAAAAAAAAAAAGTTCCATCATTTCAACATATGTACATATGTGCTTTATGTATTTTATTATTTATTTACCACAAGTAAAGTTCAGGAATTGTTATTTTTCTTTTAAATTTTTTTTACTGTTTCACTTCATTACTGCTGTGTATGTGCTCCATGTGAGTGGCTTAGGTGCTTATGTAGAGGGGTTCTGACTTACAGTGAAAATTGCATTACATCGCACTGTAGGGAAGGATCTCCGACGTAACCTGAGGACCTATTATATATAAAAGCCCAGTGACCGAACAGCGGAATGACCAGAATGACAGGTCGCTATGACGCTCACTGCAGTGGCCAACTGGCCCAATCCAAACCCTAATTGGCACCCCCAAACCATCCATGGTCCCTCCCCCCGGCCGGCCCTGCCCCCGATCACCCACCCCCACCCCAATCGGGGGCAGGGCCAGCTGGCCAACCACCCGAGGGCCCTCCTCCTGGCCGGCCCTGCCCCCGATCGGCCCCCATCAGGGCAGGCCAGCTGGACCCCACCTGTGCACGAATTTGTGCACCAGGCATCTAGTACTTAAATAAATGAGCATGGCTGTATTCCAATAAAACCTTACTATGACATCAACATTTGAATTCCATATAATTTTTACATGATATAAACATTATTTGTCTTTATTATTTTTAAGCATTTTAAAAAGTAACAACTATTTACAAGCTACTCAGAAACAGACAGCTGGTTTGACCTGGGGCTATAATTGGTCAAGCCCCTCCCCTAGTCAATTAAGGGTGAGTCTACTTTTTGCAATTACAAGCAGCACTCCTGGAACATCTGATGGAGAGTCTTAGAGTAAATGTTAGAAGTAAAATAACTAAATCATAGAAGAGATACTGTACATCTCCAAATTTACTGAGACTTGCTCTACAAAGTAATGGTACAAAAGCTGTCTTCCACCAATGAATGTGAATTGCTGTTTTTGTAGGTCCTTGGGAACACTTGGTATTAGCAGGCCTTTTGATGTTTGCCCATCTGCTGGATGTGAAATGGTACCTGCTGTTTTAATTTGCATTCCCCTGATCATTCCTGAGGTTGACATCTCTTCAGTTGACCATTTGCCTTTTCCCTCCTCTGAAATGCCTCTTCATACCTTCGCCCATTTTCAACATTATTGATGTGGTGTCATTTTATAAATTCTGGATACATATTCTTTGTTGAATTTTAGAAATTGAAAAAAAAACAACAATCTGACATTTATTTTTTAGCTCAATTATAGTGTTTTGTCACACTCAAGTTTAGTAATTTTAATGTAGTCAAATGCATAGATCTTTTACTTTATATGTTCCTTATATATTTTAAGAAATCCCTTTCTATTCCAATGTGTTAAAAGTTTAATCTCCCTTTCTTTTCCCCTAAATTTTCTAAGTTTTGACTTTCATATTGAGCTCTTTAATCCACTTGGGCTTTATTTTTATACTAGTGAAAGATATACATCTTTTTTTCTTTTTTATCCTAGAGGCAAAGATGTGGAAACAAAGTTAATGGACGACAGGGTAGTGAGTAAATAATGAGTTGCTGCGATAGGATACCCAAAATATGTTCTAAAGGCCAGAAAATATCTGCTGGGAAGCAAAATCTTCAGCCACATTCATTTCTTAAATGTAACTTTTTGATAAAATATGAGCAAAAGCTTTGTAAAAGAAATTTCTTGCCCCCCCCCCCCCAAAAAAGAGATAAAACCAGAGTGATTACTTCAAAAACAGCGCCTAGTGTCTGGACAGTTTTCCATGTCAACAACAGTGGACATGTTAACAAGTCCATGATTTCTGAACCTGAGGTCGTCTACCTACACAGAGGAGCAGAAAATCAAGTGAGGAAGCCTGGGCCGTGGCAGACGGGGAAGGCGGGCAGTGCTATCTGAGAGAAATCAAGAGGGAGTGAGCATGGTCAGCTTCACTATTGGCTTAGTTCAGAGAGCTCCACAGGAAGTAAAATTAATAGGCAATATAAAGTCTCACAGAGAATAAAGCACTCATATACCTCAATTGCTGTGTTTTGCTGAAATATTAGATTGAACCATGTGAAGTTGCCATTCTTGTAATTTATAAAAAAGGTTGGCTATCTTTACTTTCATATAGCTCAATTTATTGGAAGAAGAGGAGAGTGCCAAGTTAATAATTATTCAGGAGTTGTGTGCTCCCAAACTCGTCAATAGAATGGAATTTCCAACTCGGGTTCAAAGAAGAAACTCACTGGTGCTGGAATCACTCCCTCTTCCCACCCAATGTGATAGCAAGAGGCAAAACAGGAAATTAGCTACCTCTCAGACGAAAGGAGAAATCCCCGGGGAGACTTGATGACTTCTTTCTACAACTGATAAAGATTATGGTCTCAGGACTGTGGTTCCAGGTGTTCCTTTCCCTAAAGCTCACCTCTCCGATGACATGAATAATGCTTTTCGCAGAAATGGCATCCTGTTCTGCTTATTCACACTCCCCTGTTCAGTTTGGTCACCCAGGATATGAGATCATTAAACTACTGAAATTAATCTGTTTTACAAAACAAATAAAGGTCCTTGGGTCTTTCAGAAAGAAGCAGCAGAGCAATTTGTTTTCTCCCATAACATCTAGTGAGGCTGCCTTCCGAAACCATGTTCTTCAATCTGGCTCTTCCAACTCTTTCATAGCAAACCCGTGGCTCAACACTCACATCAGTTCATCGTCCCAGCTGTCAGCTGGGCAGCCAGCTTATTCTCTGACACATTCTCTCTTCTCCAAACACACAGTATGTGTTTCTGATACTTCACTGGGTTTGCCATTCTGAAACTAGGAAAGTAGATGATATTAGTGTACCAAGGAAATGTGAGGGAACCCAACGAGCTGTGAATCTTTTGACGAGAATCCCAAAGTACATGCATTAGGTTAACTACCGTCAGTCTCAGATTTTCTTGTTTTCTTTTGTTCCCCCATATTTTCAACACTGTCTCAGACTGCTCCGTTACGGTCATGGCTAATTAAATGAGAATATTCTAAATGAAGGAAATTGAACTGGAAGCTTTTAAAATTCCCGTCTCATCATCTAATTATATGAATAGCATTTATGGGCAGCCTAACTCCAGCTAATTCACTCTCTGAATCTTTAGCTATCATACAATTTGAACATCAAACCCTAAAACCACAGGGTGGGTATTTTCCACTGCTCTGGTGATATATTCTTTTCAAGTTTCCCTAAACCATGTTCTGCCAGCAGACTGCTTTAAGGCTAACCCTGGGTAGCCAGAAAGTCTTCAAAAACCGCATTCAAATGACTACTGTTGTCCTGCCTACTTTGAGCATTCCAAGATTTTCATCTTCAATGGCTCCAGATAGAGCCACTCAAATTAAACATGGTTGAGAAGAGAAAACTTGACAGGAAATTATAGGGTTTCTGTAGTCTCCCCAAAATGCTGGCTCCCTGACATCCCATCACACTAGACATTACCTCTGTATCCAGCTACTATACAAGAGAGCCTTACAGTGACAGAAGATTCATCCTTCAATCTATCCATCAAATTTCCCCACTTCTTGTACTCCTCAACATCTTGCCAACCATCCTTGCCCATTTCTACATCTACAGTCTTAATAGAGATCCTGCTGACTTACCACAATGTCCTTTCAATAAGCCCACAAAAAAGACTAGGAAGAGCCACTGTCAAAGCAGCCATATCTGCTTAATTGCACCAGGGAAGATTCTTGGGTAGCATGTCATAACTCAAACTGGATGAAGCAAAAATCCATGGGTAGAAGTGGCTTCAGAGGTCAAATGATGTCATCAGCATTTCAACTCTCCACTGTGTGGGTTTCATTCTTACCTTCATCTTCGGGATCCGCAAGATACAGGTCATTTGCATAATAAACTAAGGGATTCCTCGTTTTCCCCCAGCAAAGAGGCCTGAGCAAAATGGCCTGGAAGGAGTCAGAGCTCATGGGCAGAGGGCTTGGTTATAATCTCAGCTCCCTTACTCCTCTGTTGTGTGTCTTGAACAATTTATTTCACCTCATCTGTAGAATGTCACTTCCTCTGTGAAACTTTCCCCAACTACCTTCTCCTTCTTCATCAAACTAGTCACTTCCTCCCAAATACTCACATGCTGTATGGCACTTACCCTGACCAGATACTGGAGTGGTAGCTCTTGGAGAATAAGAATTCTCTATTTCTTTGTGTAGGACACAATGGGTAAAGAATATTCCATTCACTGGTAGGATTAGAAGATCTCCATTAATCTTTGAAGTCACGTGATTTATATTATCATTCTACCCAGATTTATCCTTGCCTGGCTGGACCAACCTCCTCTGTGTCCTTCTCTTCTCTGGAGCAGCTCCCCAAACCCAGTCTCCACCTTTAAGATTTTCTGGACTAACTTCTACCCATCTCCACATCCAATTCCCATTCCTCTGTGTTACTATGTTCCATATGATCCTAAGTACTCCTTCTATTGCTCATGTGTGTTAAAAATGCCTGACATGAGGCCTGATCTTGCCAGTCTTTCAGGGTTTTCTTTATGTTTGTTTGTTTATATTTTTATTGATTTCAAAGAGGGAGGAAGAGAGATATAGAAACACCGATGATGACAGAGAATCATTGATTGGCTGCCTCTTACAAGCCCTACAGTGGAGTTTGAGCCTGCAACCCAGGCATGTCCTCTGACCAGGAATCGAACGGTGACCTCCTGGTTCATAGGTCAACACTCAACCACTGAGTCATGCAAGCCTGGCTTAAGTCTTTCAGTTTTTAAGGCTTCATGCCTGACTACTGCAAAACCATCTTGGCTTGCAAAGTGCTAGAAATCAAAGGCTATGGTTCCATCTACACATTGCCCCAAGAATATAGCTGTCTCATAAATGTTTTTAAGGATAATGAATGGTAATGACATTCAGACTGATTATGTTATTCTGCAGTATATGCTCCAAATCCAGATGAGCACAAAGTTCAATTTAAAATGTATAATTTGGTGAGGCTCAATAGGAGGAGGCAGCCAACAGATGTATAGGAGGTGGCAGGGCTAGTAGTTTGAAAGAACATAGTCAATATAATCATATAATGTTATACATTTGGAAAAGGTCAAACAAAATTAACTTATTTAAAACAAACCATACTTCCATTCATGGATACTTGCTATAGTGTGGATCTTTTCTTACCTTCGCAACACCCTTTGATTTCAGATATGGCTACTAAAGTTCCAAGAACTTAAGTTACTTCCCCAGGGTCAAACAGCTAGAACACAGCAGGGAAGACTTGAACTCAGGGCCGCTCTTCATTCCACCACACTGCTTCGCAAAGAAAGAGGCAGCCGTGTGGCCGGCCCAGCCTTCCGGGATTTGCACTCTGTCATTCTCCCTCCCTCCTTGATCTCAATGGGGAAGGGCCTTGTAGTATACTTTGCAGTTTCAGAAAAAAAACTTTTTTGTCTCATAAAATGGGGTGAGAAAGACTCTTTCTCTAATAGTAAAAAATAACAATAATAATAATAATAAGTTCTCTAGGGACTAGGGTGCAACTAACACCCAGTCTCACAGAACAAACCCCAACACCCACCTCCTTCCTTATGCTGAAGAGCCTACATGCCTCCTGGCTTCTGCCCAGAAAACAAAGCGGTTGGGTGCCCTGGCAGCTCTCCTGGTCTCTCGGCTCTGCTCACTGGCCTCTGAGAAGCTGGACAGTCTATGCAGTCGGTCCTCACCTAATGTCCTCTCGGTTTTTGGAAACTGTGACTTTAAGCGAAATGACACAACGAAACCAATTTATACCTAATTGATGTAAACAAGAGTTAAGTTCCTATGACACATTTCTGGTCATAAAAACATCCCCAAACTCCTAAATAGAGACCCAAAACACTTTTAACATTAAACATTGAAATAAATGTGTTAATGAAAACAAGTAAGATCATTCTTTTCTAACCTGCCTATTCCAGTTCAGGGTCCTGGGTGGCCTAGCCTCTCCCGGCAGCTCAGGGCACAAGGCGGGCACCCACCCGGACAGGGTGCTGTCCCACCAGCGCCACTCACACCCACGCTCACTCAGACTGGGACAATGTAGACACGCCAGCTCACCTCACAAGCACGTCTTTGGGATGTGGGAGGAAACCAGAGTCCCCAGAGAAAACCCACGCAGACCTGGGAAAACCTGCAAACTCCACACAGACAGTGGCCCGCAATGCGTTTTTTTCTCATCAATGTTATTACAAAACAAGATTGAAGGCAACGGGGTTATTCGAAGACCTGCTGTACTTTTGAGCACCCCCTACATGGCAGGCCTACTCCAGACAATGTTGCTAGTTTCTCATTACAGTGAGGTCATCACAGAGCTGAGTGGAGCTTGTTGAAATACAGTGGTAATTAACAGGTTATCTGAGTCCCATCTGGTAATGGCAATTCCATTGAATCAATAAAATCTCATTTTTACAAATATATCCTGGCACCGTGTGCTCCCTTCGTGACTTGCAATTCAACGTCTCGTTTCACACTCCATTTTGTGTAATGATTTTTGAAGAGCAGCTTACATCATCCACTCCTCGATGCTCAGAATCGCTTTCAAGAAAAAGCTTTGGGGTGAGATTTCACACTTGGCAAATTTAAACACCACCGTGGAGGCATAGAAAGCAGAAACAAAAATAGTTTTCAGGGCAAATTAGGTCATGAATTTTGTTCAGATGTGGAACTGGCCTCAGAGAGCCCTTGCTACGGACGTTGTAAACAAAAGAAAGTGCACATCACAGAGGTCCCCCAGAGTACGCCGAGCCCGGAATGACGACAGCCCGAGGCTCCATCAGGTAGCAGTCCCAACTGTGGCAGGAGGACATTTTTGAAACATTCCCCGAGAGGTTTTTGTTCTTAAAAAATTCTTCTAATCATTACCCCCTTTCACTTTCCTTCCCTTTCCACCTTCCCTACCCAACCCCATTTTTCCTCTTTTAAAACTGAATTTGAGGCTGAGATTTATGGCCTAAACCTAAACTCAGCAGTGGTTCTCAACCTTCTGGCCCTTTCAATACAGTTCCTCATGTTGTGACCCAACCATAAAATTATTTTTGTTGCTACTTCATAACTGTAATGTTGCTACTGTTATGAATCATAATGTAAATATCTGATATGCAGGATGGTCTTAGGCGACCCCTGTGAAAGGGTCGTTCGACCGCCAAAGGGGTCGCGACCCACAGGTTGAGAACCGCTGGCTAAAGAGAGGGCAAAATACAGTCAGAACAAGTAAAGCACCTGCATTTCTAAATCAGAATTTTTAAAACTCCTAATGGAGACAATAGTCTTGACAACCAAGACTCTTCTGATTTGCAAAAGGCAGGCTCTTTTTTTTTTTTTTTTTCTTTAGAGCAGTGAAATGGGAGAAAGGGAGGGACGAGGGGAAAGAGAGAAGTGGGAGAGGGGAGGGAAAGAGAAGAGCCAGATGGGAACCGGGCAGGCTCTTTAGCAGATAAAAGATTTTTCTGAGGTTCAAGTGCCAAAGTCCTAAGTAATCAATATATAAATTTATTCATAAATAATGGTCTGGGGGGAAAAATTTTCTCTGCTGGGAAGAGAGGAGATTAAAAATCTTTCTGGATGGGAGTGGAGTGCTGAGAAATGAGAGAGGAGAGCAATAGTGTTTATTATCAGACTCTTCAGCCCTGCCCTACAACAGCCCCAGCTGCCCCTGACTCTGCCCCCACCGCCTCACCCCATGCCTTATATGCATGCTCTCTCCCAACCCTCTGCCCCACACACTGCCTCAGTTACATTCTGTGAGGTGATCCCTGAGCAGAGGGGCCTGTGCTTGAAAGCCCAAGCAGCAAGTGTTCCTAGAGACCGTTCACCGGCCAATGCTCTAGGAGTTAACGTGAAAGAGCCTGTGACAGTCCCACACCCACAGTCTGGGTGTAGAAGGGCAAAGAGAGGGCCAACTGACCTAAAGGGGTCTCTTGGTTGGAGCAAGAAGGACATAGTGTGTGGAGTGAGACTAGGGGTAGAGAACTGGTGGAGAGAGGCCATGTGAACACAGCAGCAAAATTTAGGAAGGATTGAAGCCAATAGCCTTTAAAGACCAGAATGCCAAGGACATCTCATTAAGTGCTCACCCACCCCAGCCAGAGGATTCCCCCAACCCATCCTATAAATGCTGCCAGACCTTTCCTGTCGGTGAACTTAGATGTCACCTGCAGGATGAGGAGGGGGCAGAACTCTGTCGATGACTGGATTTAGCAGGAAATGACTGGGTCCTTGCTAACTAGACTGTTTCTCTTGAATCAACAAGAATAAATTTTCAGCCCTGACTGGTTTGGCTCAGTGGATAGAGCGTCGGCCTGCGGACCAAAGGGTCCCAGGTTCGATTCCGGTCAAGGGCATGTACCTTGGTTGCGGGCACATCCCCAGTAGGATTTGTGCAGGAGGCAGCTGATCGATGTTTCTCTCTCATCGATGTTTCTAACTCTCTATCCCTCTCCCTTCCTCTCTGTAAAAAAATAATAAAATATATTTTTAAAAAAAAAAAAAGAATAAATTTTCAATGACCAAGGAGAGTAAGTTCCAACTGCTTGTGAATCCTTACCCATTAACCTATGTAATAAAAGGCTAAAATGCAAATCGACCGAACAGCGGAACAACCGGTCACTATGACGCGCACTGACCACCAGGGGGCAGGTGCTCAATGCAGGAGCTCCCCCCTGGTGGTCAGTGCACTCACACAGGGGAAGCACCGCTCAGCCAGAAGCCCTGAGCCAGGCTCACAGCTGGCAAGTGCAGCAGTGGTGGTGGGAGCCTCTCCCACCTCTGCGGCATTGTTAAGGATGTCCGAGGGCTCATGGATTGCGAGAGGGTGCAGGCCGGGCGGAGGGACCCCCACCCACTCCGAGTGCACAAATTTCGTGCACTGGGCCTCTAGTATCCATCATAAAGAACTATTATTAATTAAGCCAGCAAAAATGTTAGCTTTCACCAGAACAGTAAATAAATCCAGAAAAGGAGTGAAGGGGGAAATCTGTGATATCATTGCTTTTTAATTTCTACAACACAAAATAATAGAAACTGTAGTAGCATTAGAACACTTGGAAATTTAAGCGATAATCCTGTCTCTGAATACATGTCATTTTTTTCATTTTGCTGGTATTAAAAGGTTCTATTCCAAGAGCTGACTTGAATATTAGAATTATCTTTAAATCTTCAAAATAAATGAGGTGAAGCATTTCAAAATGCAAATCTGATTGTGTCGATTCTCTCCAACATGCAACTCATGAGAGAGGGAGCTGACCTGCTTTTGCTCACCGGAGTAATCCCAGCACCCAGCAGGGAAGCTGGCTCACCCCTCTTTTGTTGAATGAAAATGAAAGTAAATGAATTGATGTGATGATGATACTATTATAATAACCTGGTTATTGCCTAACAGGAAAGGAGTAAAGGGGAGACTAGATGACATAGGCCTGCCATTTGTACAACTTTGCCAGGAAGCTGCAGTTCACATTCTCCAAGTCTGTTCCCTGCAGATCACTGGTAGAATGGACTGGACAATAGACACATGCCCAGTAAGATCCGGGTGATATGAGAAGATGCTGACCTATCAGTCACACCTGGGAGTGGTTTAATTGGCCAGAATAGGTGTGGCCACTGCAAGGACATGAAATCTGAGATACTTAACTCCTGAACAAAGAGAATTCCCTGTCTTGCTCTCTCTTGTGCTCCTGGCCCTCTTGCTCTCTTGGGATTCCTGTTGCAGGGGGCGTGCTCCCCTGGGTTTTCCCACGTAGCTCACAGCCATGTGGGACCAACACATGGACGGTGATGAGCCTGATGCTAGATTGGACCCAGCTCCACCATAGAACACATGCTCTGGACACTGGCTTTGCTTTTGGCTCTACTGAACCCCCAGCTGCCCATTTTCTAGTACAGTGGGGCCTTGACTTACGAGTGTCCCGACTAATGAGTTTTTCGATATACGAGCCATCTCTCTGCCGATTTTTTGCTTTGAGTTGCAAGCTAAAATTCGGGTTACGAGCCAGCTTCAGATACCCCACCGCTAGTTGGCGCAGCAAACGTCACAGTGAACGCCACAACATCAGCCCAGCATCACGTGTCTCACTCATTCACTTTTTGATTTGATATACGAGTAATTTGAGTTACAAGCTCCGTCATGGAACGAATTAAACTCGTAAGTCAAGGCCCCACTGTACTGGTTTAAAGACAATGGGGCTTTGCAAACAAGGGGTGTAAGTTCACACACAAACACACACACACACACACACACACACACACACACACACAAACTTAGTCTCCTATGTGAGCCTTAGAAAATTCCTTGTCTGAAGATATTGCAAGAACCCCACTCCCACTAATGGCAGAGGAATTCCACCCGCCCAATCCTCCAGCAACAATGACATTGGTGAACGAACTCTCTCATTCTGGCTTAGAACCTCTGTAACCAAAAGAGTCACATTTACTTTCCCAGATGAAGGATGACAAAGAACCCCTTGAGTTTCAGTGTTTAAACTGATGAATCTTTGCAGTAACTAAGAAATGATTTACCCAAAACCGGTTTGGCTCAGTGGATAGAGCATTGGCCTGCGGACTGAAGGGTCCCAGGTTCGATTCCGGTCAAGGGCATGTACCTGGGTTGCGGGCACATCCCCGGTGGGAGATGTGCCGGAGGCGGCTGATCGATGTTTCTAGCTCTCTATCTCTCTCCCTTCCTCTCTGTAAAAAATCAATAAAATATATTTTTTTAAAAAAAGAAATGATTTAATGTTTCTGTTCTATTAATTGCAGTTATACTCTCACAAATATATATATATACCGAGGTTATTTAATACAGTTCTTGATCTCTGGAATCTAATTAATAGGCTTGAAAGTTTGAACTTAGAACTGAGGTAAATGCTAGAGTAGGAACAGGTATAATTCCTTCATGTTGCAATTAAAATTTATAGAACTGGCTGTGTTTTGTTCCTAAGGAAAAATGCATATGGAAAGAACATCCCACTAAAATAGTTGAATGCAAATGAACACACTTCCTTTTTCTTTCCCCCAGATTGATCTGCAGAGGAATTAATTTATGTCCATGACAAAACCTTTTCCCTGAGAAGAGTAGCAAAAGCATACGCTTTTGGTTTTTATCGCCTGACCATTTGGTCATCTCCATATATTTTGTTGCACAGAAACATTTTGATAGATTTATGACTATCTATGTAAACACCTTTTACTCCAGCAGTTCTCACATTATCAGCAATTGGAGGAATTTAAGATTCTCAATTCTCTACAAATTATGAGCAAAAATACTGCAAATTCTGCTTCCTCACCTGCCAAAATCTCCCATGTGGTAATTTTAAAGTCTTTATCAGCATCACCATGAACTACATAACAACCCAGTCTTCCTAAAAATAAACGCACAGGGGGAAATTCCTCTCAATGATAAGCAAACAGCAATTATTATTCCCTGTTATTAAAATGCTCTCGGTTAATTGCACAGATACCAGCAGAGAGATTACCTTAAAAGGCTAGATACCAAAGGGGAGTTAGAGTTTTGAACCTTCTGGTCTAATTTAGAGGACAGTTTACAGAGCGATTCAGTAAATATTTGTGAGGAACCATTAACATTGAGTAAACAATTCAATGCCTACAAAGAAAAATGCATTTAAATAATTGTGAAAGAATCTTCTTTGATAAATGCTGAAAAGGAATTATTTTGAAATGAAAAGAGCCTAAATACATTCACCGAAGAATACTACCAACCACATTTTCTAAGCTTTCTTTGTTGTATACACAGTTTATCATTCTGGACTGTATTTATAAGAAGCACATGTTCAAAAAAAAAAAAAAGGCTGCTGTTTTCACTCAGGGATTATTTTACAGGGAATTCAGTGAGCTCAGCCCTTTCTTAGCATTTTTCCTGTTTCAGTCCCAAGAGACGTGGGATTTTACCTTTGTCCTGTGTGCTGATAACACACCACTTGCCAAGGTTTGATACTGTACTTGCATTGACAGGGTGGAGGAGGAAAGAGCCAGGAAACGAGGACGTTCTGAGGTTCCTCTTCGCCTCCAAGGGACAGCGACAGCTACCCAGTGAACATGAAATAACTTGGAAGGCTTCCTGGCTCAATTAAAATCCGACTTTGATGAAATATTTTGTTTAAAGAGAAAAATGGTGTCCCTCTGGTGAAAACCGTTTAGGACAGCTGCTACAGGGGAAGCAGGTGCTTGAGTCTACCCTGAGGGTTTCAGAAATATTAATATTTAAACCTTTCACATTTCACTCAAGTTCGGGGCCACTTCCTAACGCCTGGAGGAAGACAGAACAGGAAAATCACAAGCCACAAAGAGGGGGGAATACCTTCTAATCTGATGTGGGGTCTATTGTCTGCATCCCAGCTCCGCCTCTGTTTGCTGTGCCGTTCACAAAGGCACTGCGTTACAGTTTCAAAGCTGGCTTCCTCCTCTCCCCATGGCAAAGACATAACATGTCATCAGAAGGCAGGGTTTGCCAGGACCGTGATTTGTTTGTCTAGACTGGTCATTGAACTCTGTTTATTACTAAACATCATGTGGAAGTGGCAGCGAATCAAAGGGGTTTCTGGGAACCTGCAAGGCCTGTCTTCCCGAGCACAGCCAGGATGGCTTGGGGACAGTCTTCCTCCTCCAAGTCCATAGCCTGGAGGGGCCTGCCTTTCCCAGGACCTGGAGGCTGACCATTAGACTAACCTTTCCTCTTTTTTGACCCAAGACCTGACCCCAGGTCATTTGTAACCCTCAGCGCCCCTCCTCACCATTGTTCCAGTGGGCAGCCCTTAAGAACTCTGTTCTGGGCTACTGCATGGGGAGGTCAGGAGGAATGACTAATGATTAACATCTGAAAATGGAACAAGAGAGAGAGGAAAATGCTACCCATCACAGTAAAATAGTCTCCCAAAAAGAGCAGAGGACCCCCAAAAATGCATATAAATAATAGCTTCTTTTCAAAATGCAAATGTGGCAGTTAAAAGTACCCTTCAGGTTCGGTTGTAGAAGGACGTGTAATTAGCAGATGCACGGTGATCATTTTAATGGATAATTGTTAGCTTAATGTTTAATGAATATATAAGTTCTCTAAAAGATCTGATCTGGAAGATAAATGGAATGGAGATTGACAGCTTTCTTTAGAAAATAATGCCTGACTTGATTCTTTAAAAAGCAACTCTGCTGCCTATAAAATTAAAACTGCTTTGGAAAAATATGGTCTCCCCTGCAACATTTCTGAAATGCATCAATTGTGTTAAGACTTAGGAGCTAAGACAGCTACTAAGCTCCATGGCCTAAGGATAAAGGTCTCTAGCAAGAAAGGCCGAGACAACTAAGCCATATGAACTTTACACAGCTACATGGGGGCAGGTTATCTAATCTGTATTTCACTCCGGCCTGGAATTGAACGCTATTACACCAAAGGGATGTTCAGCAACATAAAGTAGCACTTCCAAAGGAAGTCTAGCTTCTGCATTATGACAAGTTAGTGGTCATTCATCAGACACAGAAGCCTACAGGGTCCAAACCCCCAGAAACCTAGACCCTGGCCAGGGCCTCCGGGCCCTTCCTCGCGCATGTCTCGGGAGCCCAGCAGGAGACTTGGCCCTAGTCCCCTCTGTCCACTCTACCTGCATCCACAGGATAGAACTAGAGACCCATCAGTCCCAGAGGGTCCCCACAACCACGGCCTGCAAGTTCCTCACAGCCCAGAGAAATTCCCGGGGAAGGAAGGAAACCAAGGCTCCTGGGCCCCATCCTGACCAAGGCCCTTGGGATGGCTTCTGAAACCTCAGAAGGACAAAGAGGACTTAATGGTGCTGCCCCGACGAGCCGGGGGTGATGCTGTCATACACCGAAGCCAATGAACAGGGGCCTCTGTCCCGGCTTTGGAGAAAACTGCCAGTGAAGTCAGCTGCCCCAATATTACCAGCATCCCTGTCGTGGAGATTAAAAGGGTTTTGTGATTACAGTAATGAATGCTCCGTGTGTGTCTAGGAATGTGAGTCCTCTTACACAGCTAGTTGGGGTACACTCCGAGGGTACACCCCACGGGCCTCTGCTTTTCTTTTTACTCCTCTCCCACCCCTATTTGGAAGGTGCCTATCATGTTGAAACGCTGGTTGAATTAAATGGAATACATTCGGTGGAACTTTTAAAGCTTCAACACAAAAACAAAAAAAGCAAATAGTGATTGTACCCAAGTTCACACAACAAATCATTTTCTTTAAAGGTTGAAAGGGATATCGGATGACAGTAGTAAGAGCAGATGTATGAGAAAGGGGCTCCGCCACCCAATGTAGACATTGATTTTCTCTCTTTTTTTAAAAAAGAAGTCTTTGCAGAGGGGTACCAAGTTATAATTTAACTCTCAAGTTAACTATAGGTCCCCTTGTCTTTCAAGTCCCACAAACACAAAGGGCTTTAATGATCTTTTACCGAAAGCGAGAAGAAACAAGCCATGTGACAATCGCTTCTCCCACTGACACCGCTACCCTGGCCACTCCAAGACGGGCCTGCGGGACCTGGAGCCACAGGCCCATTCACAAGAGGAGCGCAGGAAGCTCTCAGCAGCCCAGACAAATTCAAGTTTGACAAACACAGGAAGGGTACTAGCCTGAGAGGTTCCGATTATACAATTCAAACCTGATACATTTGAATAATAAATAATTTCAATCCTAAAAAGAGAATAGTGGATGTTTAGTTAAGTCAGTTCTCCGTTTCAATTAGACCAAACCTAATGCATAAGCATCTTCTTCCACCACAATGAAGAAAATGAAAAAGAAAATCCATGAGCACTCATAATAATCTAGTGGGAAGAGACACCAAGTAGATTTTAAAAGGTGCCCCTCAGGAAGGCGCTCATCTCTTAAAGGAGACTAATGGACACATGTAATTTGTATATAAACTCATCCTTTAAATGCAACAGAGGACTTACTCCTTTATAAGGAAAAAAAATACTTTTAATAAAGAGGACAGAGAGCTATAGGATTGTGAATACTTTTTCTTTATTCTTTTTCATATTTTCCAAGTTTTTACACAAAGCCCAATTTTTACCTTTAAAATTAGGAAAAAAAACTTATTTTCTAAATTTAAGAAATCCTGTGGTAGACTCTAAGGCAGTGGTTCTCAACCTGTAGGTCGAGACCCCTTTGGGGGTCGAATAACCCTTTCACAGGGGTCGCCTAAGACCATCGGAAAACACATATATAATTACATATTGTTTTTGTGACTAATCACTATGCTTTAATTATGTTCAATTTGTAACAATGAAATTGGGGGTCACCACAACATGAGGAACTGTAAAGGGTCGTGGCATTAGGAAAGTGGAGAACCACTGCTCTAAGGTGAAGAATGATCTGAAGACTCTGAGCTGGCCCATTCCCTGCCGTTGGGTGAATTAGAAACAGGCAACGGGGCAGACACGGGCCCCACGGATGCCGCCCACCTCACCCTCGGCGACAAGCACCACACACTGGGCAATCCTGCACTCGGTCCTGCTTGCTGGTTCTGTGATCCAGATTCCTAGTACATCACCTTTTGCTTGTGTCCGTTGGCCCCTGTGACCAGGGTCCTCAGTCTTCACACACTGACCAGGAATGTGGTTCCTGACCCTGACATTTCACTCCAAAATCCTGTCTAAAGAAGGCACCCAGGCAGCTAGGTCTTAAGAAACAGAGCAATTCCCTTTACATTTCAGCATAAAGGAATACCAGGAGGGGCTTCACCAAGTGAACAGAGGGCATGCCAATGCGGACAAATAGCAGAAAACGCCTGTTTCCATGTCCTCTTTCTGCACGTGTCACTTAGTAAAGACAGGTCTTTACTCTTTACTCGCTGCAGCTTTGGGTCTTCATCAGCCTCAGCATCCAGTTGTATTTCTTTTTATTTTTAACACAATGCCTCTCACCACCTCACCCCCAGGTCAGCACTGACACCTTCCTGAGTGGCCATACAGAAGCTCATGGCTGTGGGTGACGCTGGCACTGTTAGTGCTCGGCACATGGGTCCTCCTCAGAGGTTTCCTGGGTCCTGAGCCTGAGCACCAGAGCATGTGGCACCTGGTCAGATCTGGATTGTACAGGCACAGCTCTCAATCTTCCCACGTTGGCCAAACCGTCAGGGTCAGGCTGTGAGGGGTGGAGCTGCCATCCTGGTCATCAGAGGGGCGCCAGATTGACGTGTATGGAAAAGGAGGGAGGAAAGGAAGAAAGGCCTGTTACCCAGCCAGGCATATGAACAGGATTACGTCTGGCCTGTAGGACTGGCTACATAATTTGCAGAGCCCAATACAAAATGAAAACATAGGTCCCTTTTCCCAAAAGTATGAAAAAGTTCAAGACAGTCACAGCAGCACATAAACCAAGCATGGGGCCCTTCTAGAGGCAGTGCCCTAGCTGGGCCTGCCAGCAATCAGTGGTAAAGTCACTGGCCTCTGTGTCCAAATAAGCAGCAAATGGGCCAGAGAGAGGAAAGTAATGAAATAAATAAACTCACAAGCAAACTATCCAGAAGTCAAAAGCTCTACATCCCAGGTCAGCCTCTTATTTGCAGATAGCTCAAGGCATGGTTCAAAATATTTTTCCTATTTTTTCATTTGGGGTTTTAATAGTGACCAACAGCACAGTGATCTGACTTGAATTTGGCAGCTCCTGATTCTAGAAGTGGAGAGCATGTTAAATATACCCCCCATCAAATTAAAGAGAATAGTCTTCATTATAACAGAACTGGATGGAATTCAAATAGCTTTGAAAAACAAACAAAAAAATACTATAGAGCCATAATTTTCTCTCCTGGTGTATTCATGTTCAGATAGAAGTTAGTTATGAAATTTATCTTTTTCTGGGCAGCCAAACACAGAAATAAGAGCCTTCACTTCCTGGAACTCTTGAGCCAACCAGGGCCCAAGCTCCCAGCTGGACCAGTCCTCCCTGAAGAGTTTCAGGATCTCCTCTTGCCAGCCTTCCTGGGAATTCTCCAGGCTCCTGTATTCCCGCAATTACCTCCAGGTCTCGGCAGAGATCCCAACAAATAAATGTATGTACATATTTTAAAACCAATTATTTTGTTTTTTTGCTCAAAATGTAGTTGGAGCTGAGCTTTTAAATAAAATTTGTAGGATTCAGGATTTCACCAAGCTGGATCCTCCATCTTTAATAAACTGTCTTAAAAAATGTCCAGGCACCAACCCTGCAGCTTACTGTGCCCGGAAACTACTTTGCAATGTAAGTCACTCTTTTAGGAGAAAAGAGAAATTCTAACGCTGGCACTGAAAACGTCCTGCCGAGGTGGGTGAATGGTTTGTGGAGCTATAAAAACATACCCGGGCCCTGTATGAACATACCTTTGGCTTTCAAACATTTGAGCCACATGGCTATGAATGGTCTGGTGTGCACACTGCAGGGTCCTACCCACTCACACATCTAACCCACATTCACCCAGGGTTCCTCCTTGGGGAACTAAGCAAACACATGAAATCCCTAATGCTCTGGCTGAAAGAGGCACTTCTTTATTCTGAGCATTTTGTGTGGAAACGGGAGGGAGAGAGAACAGATTGGTTGACAGCCTACTGTGTGCTCAGTTCTATGCGAAGTGCTTTCACAAGGGTTGGTTCATCTTGTCTTCCCAAAGTAAGTCCCAGCTTAAAGATGACTGGCTACCCACAGGTCACACAGCTGACCTGCGGTAGAGACGGGGTTCGCTACCACCTCGGCAGGCCCCAGAGCCTCCTCTTCCCACTCCATCACAGTGGGGTTCTGACGCTTCATGAGCCAGAAGCAGGCTCAGAACCTGAGCGGCCGACACAGCTAACTGTAAGGGAAGGGCTGATGTGGAGCACGGGAGCTCATAACTTGTCTTCTCTGCCCCCTGGGAGGGGTCCAGCCCCCCAAAACAGAATACAGGACTGGAGGCGGTGGCATTCAGAACATTCCAGGAAAGCAGCTAGACAGAGCAACAGGGTGTCCTCACTGGCAAGCAGAGCCCGGGCTGGAGGCCTGCAGCAGGCACTGGCAGAAATCCATGTGGTCAGGCCATAGGCAGCTGCGCCATCTCTTCAAAGAAGACACTATGGATTGTGAACCATGAGAAGTGGTGCTTCCCCAGGTGACAAGCCCACTGTGTGCTCAGTTCAAAGGCTAATTCTACTCTTCATTGACTGGTTGGCCTTGACCAAATGACTTAAACTCTTGCCTCAGTTTCCAATACCAAACTAAGAGCTTTCAAGGGTTGAAATTATTTAATTTTTGACAAGCACTTGGAACAATAGGGAGTGGGAGAAAATGGTTAGACACCAGGCATCAAGTATTTTCTGCAGCAGATCTGAGACCACAGAAAGGTCTCTTAACTCCAAAGAGGCAGAGACTTCTGGGGAGGCCTTGGAGTCCCCCTCCAAGTATAACAACAGCCCCACATTCAGCAGCCCCTCCCGCAGACTGTTCAGTGGTCTTCGTTCTGAGGTGCGGGGAGGGGGTAACATCTGCTTTACGACCCAGGCAGACCGGGATCCATGAGCAGCAGCTTGAAGACTGCGTGCCATCCAACATTTCCCGTGACAGGACCCCGTCCCTTCCCTGGGGTTCAGCACTAAGAACACTCTCCTGTGCAAGTGGGTCCCTTCTCATCTGCTGCTTCTAAGAAAAAACTATCAAGTCGCTGAGGCTGAAATTTACAAATCCCAGGGAACCATCCACTCCCCTGTGTGATCATAATAAAATGTTCGGGTGCTGCTGGGGGATTTGCCCTCCTCCACACCAGTCCCTGGACCTCCCCCAAGGGAGCGCCACCCTTCCAAGAGGAAAAGCTTCCTCAGCAGGGAGCCTATCAGCATTTCCATCAGCCGGAGAACTGCTTTGCCGCTAAGACTATCAGGAGATTAATGGTTCCATTTGCAGCTGCTGAGTGGTGTTCCAGGGAGCCGTCCCTCCTGCTGTTTGCCCCTGGGTTGGCCCCGGGATTTAGGGTTAATGGGGCAGGTAGAGAAGCCCTTTGTTTCCCCTTCACTGGGTGTGTTAACACTGATCTGTTACTCTACCAGTCTCTAGGCTTTCATCTCAGTCCTGTTCTGATGGAATGTTCCTCTCCCACCTGCTCCTATCAGGCCAGGTATTGAATATCTAGAAACTGATAGCTTCAATGAATGCCCAGTTTGTGTCTTCCAAGGACCCAGTCCTCAAGGAGGCAGATATCTGCAGCAAGCCTCAAACAATACAAACATGCAGCAACACCCGGCTTACCAGAAGGGCTGCTATCTTTTGCAGCACTGATAGTTCCGTCGGCACCTTTGCTGGGGGCGTGAGAATTCATAAGATTAGACAAGGGTTGTGTCTTGCTTGTTAGTTTCTTGGCAACCTCCTTCTCCCACCTACTCCACCCGCTTGTGTTCGTTCCCTGTACACGGCAGTTCTAAGACCCCTTTCATACCTATGACTTAATCTTTTTTTTCCTTCTTTAATCTAAAAGTAACACTCTTGCCTGGCCAGTGTAGGTCAGTGGTTGAGCGTCGACCTATGAACCAGGAGGTCATGGTTCAATTCTGGGTCAGGGTACATGCCTGGGTTGTGGGCTCAAGCCCCAGTGTGGGGCATGCAGGAGGCAGCCAATCAATGATTCAAACATCAACAGCATTGATGTTTCTCTCTCTCTCCCTCTCCCTTCCTCTCTAAAATCAATTTTAAAATATATTAAAAAATAAAAGTGACACTCTTACTCCATTATGTATACTGTTACATTTTTAACTTGTTTACAGCAGGTAAGTAATTTACTTTCTGCCCATATTTAACATAGCTTTTGAATTCTGCCTATGTTGCTTGTTTCCTTACTGTCCGCATGCCTAACACATATGTGAGTGTTGCCTGTATCTCATAAGCTACTAGCTTGCTTGCATAGTAATGTGTGTTTAACATATAAGTTTCAAACATTCCATTTGTTTTTCCTGTATTATTTGAATATTCTCAAATAACTTCATCAACATCCATTATGGATATCCTAAATATAAATGTAGATTACAAAATGGTATACATAAAATGATTGTAAGTAGATAAGAATATGAATTTACATGGATAGCAATTGGAAATAATATGTAAAAAATGAAAAAAACAGGCTAGGATAGTGATATCATGAGTAATTTTTGTTTTAAAACGTTAATATGTTTACATATTTTCAATAGCATTTTTAAATAGGCAAACATTCCATATATATTATAAAGTACTTCTTTTTTTACTAAGAATTCAGATAATAAGTATCTAGCTGCAAAACCTACCTAGGTTTAAGGAATCTGTGAAGTAAACTGAACACTTAGACAAAAGTATGGTCCCTACCTCATTTATTTCCCTAAGAAAAGGCTTTAACCACAGGTAATTTACATATTTTATAACACAATTTTTAAGCAATACATTTTGCTATGTTGTTTGCACTTACTTGAAAGTAGCTACTGAATATCACCTGGTTAGTAATGCATTAATTTTCTTCCTACTTATAAAATCTCATTTGAAATCTCAAGATAATATTTAAAAATTGAAATAACTTGTGTGTGTCTTTAGTGGAATTTTTCTATTTATACAACCTACTAAGCCAAAAACTAATACTTTGGCATTGTGTGTGTGTGTGTATTTATTACGTACTGAACAGTTTTCCAGAATGCCAATAATTCTCAGCTATGATCCACTTTAATCTCTCACATTTCTATTTATACTGAGTCAGTTTTGCAAAAGAGACAGAGCTTTAAAGTGGGACTTGGAACTTCCCAACTCTTAGAACTTAAAAAAAAAAAAAACATATCTGCATTGTAAATGGAAGAAATAGTTAACTGGTCTTCAAGACGCAATGCTCAGAAATGCACCTTCTTGGTTTCCAGCTCAGGACCTGCCCAGCCCCTTGCAGGCTGGTGAGAGCTGAGCTCTCCTCTCAGCAGAAGGCTCCACAATTTCGCTTCTCTGTGTGATGACATGAATAGATAGAACCGTTCAAATCTTATCTTTTGGATTTTGCTGAACGGCGCAAGTTGAAAAGTGTGCAACTTGAGCAAGGACAGACATCTTGAGCTTGAAATTTTCAAATGCCACGGCAAAAAATTGAGAATGTTCTTGATATGAGTAAGGGCTATCTTTGTAAACTACTCATATGCTTAGGCAACTCAAAGTACCATTTAAACACAAGAATAATTTTTCCAGTTAAGTTTGGGCCGGTTCAGACAGAAAGTTAGTGCCCCGGCTAATGTAAATTGTTTGCTTTAAATCTTCTCACTATGTCTGCATGTAGTGAGGAAGAGAGGTGAGTCCATCTAACTAGTGCTGAATCATTAATTCTGGTAAAATCATAATGCAATTTTGTTTGCTCAAAGCCACTCTTTCAATCACCATATGTGTGTGTAAAGAACATTACAGAGGGAGAGAGACTTGTTTTAGACAAACAACAACTCTCACTGGAACTAAATTTAGTACTCATTGGTTAATGATAGTGAACACGAATTTTATATATGTGAAAAATAGTGATGAGACTTATCTATTTTGTAAACCAATGGATCTCATGCATACAGTACAGCATTGTCATGAAAGTGCTTCCCTTGGACAATGGTCCTAATGGGTCTGCCATTGCTTGGTACTATATTGGAATTCCTGTCATAATTGCTTTTAGGGCCACTTTACACCAAGAAAAGAACATCAGGATATTATAATGCAGTCTTGTTTAATCACCTACTTTATTCATTGAGTCTGATTGCTAAGGATTTTGCAAGAATCATTTTACCGTCTAAGTACAGACATTCACCACCATTGAGGATACACAGAGAAAATGCCAGCATGGCAAGAGGACTTACGCTATGCTTCGCAGCTACTTTGAAAAGAGGACTATGTCCGGTGTGCTGGGCGTGTTGGCCAGTAAATGAGATCCCTCATCTCCATGCCGAGAAGGTGGGCCCTCTCCCCGCAGAGTGGAGTCATCTACGGTCCCTTTCACAGGAGGGTGGGACCACGGAGCTACTGGGAGCAGAGGGCTTCCTGCCAGAGACCCTGCCTCTGTGGTGCTAAGATGCAGCTTCCTGGGGCCTGAACCTGCTTCAGTAGAGTCTGTGGGGTGTTCCCTGCAAAGTCCCAGGATTTTTCTGGTCCTTTTCTGCCTGTTTACTCATTATGCAAAGTAGAGCCCCCGCATAATGGAGCCCAGTATCCCCTCTCCACATGCTGGGGGCCCAAAGGGAACCCAGGTCCAATGAAAGAATGAGGTGACCCAGTGCCCAGTGCCCAGCAGATGGAGTTTTCAGAGGCTGGAGACCATGTTTCTCAACCTTCCATCATGGCAACAAAAACAAACACCTAGAGGAGCTACTGAATAAGGACAGCTTGTTTAAGCTTGAGCCAAAGTGTCACATCAGGGGTCAGAAAAGTGGCAAAATTCGTTTCTATTGTTTCCAAGCCCTGGTAGCACTTAATTTACAACTGTCCCAAAGGCTGGATAAGCAGGCTCCGTTCACAGCACAAACCCTGCCTCCACACAAAACTGTTCTTCATCTCAGGGTAAAGGAATCCTAAAGGCAGAATCCCAAAGACCAACCCTGCACCAAAGTCTTCCCCTACCAGGTTCTCACTGCGGAGTCCTCAGCTCCTCACCCATGACTACCTGGAGAATCAGAAAAGGGTTTCCTCCAAAGACGTCCACCCCAGTCTATCACTCCCCATTGAAGGACTCTGTCTCCCCCATCCCATATGTCATGTAAAATGTATCCCTTTTTGGGTGCAGTGGGAAAGCAGCTCAAGGCTAAGCTAATCACACTGTCTTCTACCATTCAGTTAACTGGACCCCGGCATCCAACACAAACCAGTTTCCTTCCACTTGTTCCCTTTTCTACCCCCATCCCGAGGATGGCACTCCTTTCCAGCAAGTTCTACTCCAGGCCTGAGCTGAACTCTCTCTTTGGTTTCCATGTTATAGAAAGCAAGGCACGGGCCCACTCCTAGGTTTTACCTCCTGCAGCCCCTGCTCAGCCTCTGAGCCCAAACTGGACAGCAAGGCCCAGGCTCAGCCCCAGGAACTCCCCGAGAGAGAATGCTGGGAACAGAGCAACTGCTGAGCCTCCCTGAACTCCCACCTCCTCCCAACCATGCATCCTTCCTTCCATCCCTCTGTAAGTTACCCTTTCCAACTTTCTGACTTTCTCAGTTTCTTCCCCTGGGAATAAGCATTCAACATCCCCAACAGGAGCACTTCAAAGCAACCCAGAGTCACTATCTATTCTATCCAGTAAATATCCAATCTACCAACCCACCCACACAAAGACAGACATGTGTAACGTAAGCCTATTTCCTTGTAGTATGTTTAAATTCCAAAAATATCCATTGGTAAATATCGGTGGAGAAGCAAAGCTCTGGATTTCCCCCCCTGACCTGACAGCATGCTAAAAAGCATTAAGACTGAGCCCTGATGATGGATAGAGCAGTAACTCAACAGGGCATTCCATAAACACTGGGATTATGTTCATTATTCCTCTGGTTACCACTAAGGTCATACTACCCCTTACCCCCCAATGCTTATTCCTCCACTTTTCAAACACACCTGCCATGTACTCCTCGTCTCCAGGCCTACAGACTGCACACTTGTTCCAATGCCCTTGACAACCCTACGACATATGGCTGCACTGGTGTGTAGACGCAGATATGACGTCTTTATCCCCCAGGCTTAGAGCCTACATTTATTCCAGACCAATGCTACTCACACCTCCATGTACATCAGAATCATCTAGGGGACTTGTCTTGAATGTAGATTCCTGCGTCCCATATGCTTTGGATTCTAGGAATCTTCGTTTGTAACAGACCCGTGATTCTGAGAAGGGCTCTTTGAGAAACACTCCTACATGTGTCTTAGGTTGTTTTACTACACTGTAACTCTCTTGAGGCCAAGGATGACTCCTGGTTCTTCTTTGCCTCTCCCATAGGCTTTAGTACTGTTTCCATCATACAATGGGCCCTCAATAGACTGAACAACACTGAAAACTGTCATTACATTGAGGTTTAGTACCTCATATCACATAGAGTATGTTGCATTGACCCTCCAATATTCTTGTGCCTGTTGTAAGACTGACAAACAAGAAGCTATTAAAAAAATAAAAAAACTACTGGTGTGTATGGAGGAGTTACGTGTGCGGTGATGATAAATGCATCTTTCCCCAGTTGCTGGTGACGCTTCACCTAAGAAAACCTGTGTGTGTAGCCTGGTCATTAGCTTCTCTGCTGGAGTTAGTGACACGTTAACTTTTAGCAAGCCATTAGCTGAGAGATCGCAGATCACGTATCTACTTTCCCACTGTTTAATCTCTGTCCCCAAAAATGCACTTCTCACATTCCTTTAGGATGACCTGGCTCTTTAAAGCACAGTGGCCCAGCCCCAAATCCAGCTCTACAGCTGAGGGATTGTAAGTACCATTCCCCAACGCCCTAAAAGAGTGAACGAACTCATGGGAATTCTCACTGCAGAGTTTCCCAGCTACTCCTGGCCATGGGATGTGAAGTGATGCAGTTGGGTTACCCCAGAAACACCAGTGTCCATCCCAGGCTCGAGATGACAAGAGGGGAACAGACAGCCTAGACCAGAGGCACCACTAAACTCTGGAGAAAGCCTTATATCTGCTTTTCATTTTACCTGGTTGTAACTCTTTAACTTCTACTGGAATTCTTATTCTCCAGTAACAGGTGTATATTTTAAGGCTATCAGAATACTTTGTTCTGATTTGTTTTTACTTTAAATTTAGGTGAACAATAGGACCATGGGATGTTTCAAAGTTTTAGTCCACATCATTGAGCATTTTACAAAAATATCCTAATGCTTCCATATAATGCATCACATTATACCCAGAATTAAAGCTAACACCTATTGAATTAACTGTGCCAGACACTGTTGCGAGCAAAAGTAGGTTTACAGTAGTGAGTACATGAACAGTTTATTCTTGTATTATTATTTATTATTATTGTATTCTTTTCCATCCGAACAACTGTAAACCTACGTTTGCCCATCCCTATACTGACTTACAAAAACAAAACAACATCCCTATATGGTAGGTGCTACAATTATCTCCATTTCACACATAGAGAAAATGAAGCTTAGAAAAAGTAGTAACAGAGTATATTTATGCAGGGCAAGACTTCTATGTGGATTATTCAGTCACCGCCAGACCAAAAGTCATTCTCCTGAGGACTTCTATTCAAAATTTCTAGCACAAAAATCAGTCTTCAGGAAGGCACGTGTGTTTTAAGTAAGCACAATTTTTTCAAAGAGGATGCCACTGATATTCTGATAGGACATTTCTTCATTGTTCAGGACTATCAGACTATTCAAAGATGTTCAGCATCCTTAGTCCCAGGACATGAATTGCCAAGGCTACCACATAGTCATTGAACAGCCAAAAATATTGACAAATATCCCCCTGAGAATGCGGGACACCCCTGCTTAGGATACCTGGGAGGGACAAGGCAAGATTTTAGCTCTAATCCTGTGTAAACCATATTTGGTTAAAACTCATGGCCTCCCAAGAATGGGGCATAGATCAGCAACGCTCTGATGAAAGGAGCCAGGGAGAGACTGGAGGTTGGTTTGATTCGCCCGTGGCATGAGGAATGGTCATGTTTGACAACTGTATTGCAAGGTAGAGAGGAACAAACATGAGTGTGAAGGTCCAGGGGACCTGGCTTGGAATCTGACTGAAAAAGGCTCACAATGATCAGCACAAATTAGTTAACTTCTCCAACATCTCAACTCCCTCATCTGTAAAGTGAGGTAATACCTACCTCAAAGAATAAAATCTAATAAAATAGCTGGTGTACCTGGAATTAGAGCACCGTGTTGAGCACAGAGAAGTTCTAAACAAATTTGAATTCCCTTCCCCCTTCCCTCCCTTTGCCACTGAGCCAGAGGTCAAAGATGTGGTTTCTGTCTTCACCCTGCTGTGTGACCTTGGCCATCTCTTCATATCTCTGAACCTCAGGTTCCTTGCCCATAAGAAGAGATGAAATCAAACTGTTTCTAAAAACAACTTAGAATCTAACACTCTGACCTGATTATTGGGGGGAGGGAGCAGGTACCAAGAGCCAGGAGCCGGGACAGGAAGGCAGAGCGTGACCGAGCAAGAACAGCCACATGAGCGAACCCATTCCAGGCCACCTGCCCTCTAAGGACAAGACTGGCACCTATTACTCCAACGTGAAAACCGGCACCTTAATAAAATGCCCACTTCGCTTGCCCTTGAATCCACTCCTTGAGCACCCTGAGGACACTAGAGAAGGACTGAGCCCAGTGGACCCTGTCACTCCACGGTGGGACTAACTGAAAACAGCCCAGGTCTGACCCATGGTCTCGGGCACTGCTCCAGGAGCTACCCCTGAGCCACAGGGGGCCTGTTTGTGGCTTTTGGAGCCAATCACAAGGGGTAAGGCCAGTGAGGACTCCTCCTAAAGGCCTGCCCGCCCTCAGCCATGATAAAATCATGAACCTGCTAAAAAGAGAGCTAATGGCCACCTCCCGCAGCAACACCTCCCTCAGCCATCCCTGGGAGCCCTGGGAGGGAACCCAAATTTTGCCCCCAGGAAGCTGCCTCCTGGGATATTGATTTTAAGCTGTTTATTTAGAAACTAGACTCAGAAAGAACCTTTGGCCTTTCCCCTTTCCTGTCCTAGAGATTCAATAGAAAAACCTGCTTCAGGAAGGAATGTTCACTTGAGCCTAATTTCAATTAAGTGTGGTAAATCAGAGCACTTCGGACATGGGCCGTTAGCCGGGAACCCTGGGGTCCCCCGTTTCTGAGTTGCCTGGCAAGGATTTTCCTGCCCCGTGTCTTCCCCTCTTCCTCAACTACCTGTAAGTCACCCATTCTCACTTCTGAAATCTAAGACCCCATCCTCCCCTTTCTTCATTGTCCAAAAATGTCATATATACCCAATGTTGCCTCACCTGCTTACATGAACTTCTCATTCTCGTAGATTGAAATTTTTATTTTCTCCTGTTAATTCTCTTCGTTGATTTGATCATTAGCCCAGTAAGAAGAACTTAAAAGATGGAAGAGAAAATATTCTTTTTTTTTTTCAGCCCCCATATCCACCAAGCAGAGGCAGCCACACACAATCATGTGCGGCTTCGCAGGCCTGCTCACAGCTCCTTTCTCTGCACATTTCTTACTTTGTTCACATGGGGAAAGTCCTAAGAAGCCGTGGTGGGGAGGGGAGAGAGTGGAGTAGTCCACCGTCCCTCCAAACCCCCAGTGGTGAATGAGGGCCACAGCCCTGGGGCAGACAAGCGCCCACCCTACACACAGGCATTAATGCTGCCGACAGCCAGATCTCTAGGGCACTGAGAGGGTGGCTCCCTGCCCTGCCCACCCTGAGCCAGGAGGAAGTTTCCAGGCAGAAGTTATTTAATTATACAAGCAATTCCCAGGTTCTCAGGCAGTTTGAACCCAGAGGCCACCTGGGCTGCCAGGAGGCCTAAGGTTCAATTAGTGCAAACCTCTCATTTACAGGAAAAAAAAACAACAAAAAACAAGTCCCAGGACTGCAGTTAGGGCAGAGCCCCAGCCCAGCGCTCCTGCTCCCAGGGCCTGCGAAACCTCATTTGCAGAAGCAAGGAAAGCTAGCGGTACCCCTTAGGCTCACTGGATGGCACCGAGGGCTGAGAAAAGCAGGCAGCAAGCCTAAAGACCAATGTTACATGTCAAGTGTTTCTGTCTTCTTTTGGTGGTCGGTTTTCAAGGGAATTTTACTCCTTTGGGAATGTATGAGAATATTGAGGCTGGCAGGTCACTGGTGTTTTCAAAGGTCTGGCAACAAGAATTGCCTAGAGTGGGGAGAGGGGAGAGGAGATAAATAGGGGGAAGGAGGAAGAGAGGGGAAGGAGGGGGTGAGGGCAGTGGGAGGAGGAGAAAGAGAAAGGGGAGGAAGAGCGAGGGAACGGAGGAGAAAGGCTAGCACTGTGTTTGCTGTGTATCTTCTATGTGCCATACACTTCAGAGCCACTAACTCATTGAGCCCTCACAGCTCCGGGAAGCAGACACTATTAGTACCTCCATTTTACAAATAAGGGGGGTAGGAAGAAGTATAGGTAGCTTGGCCAAATCAGACAACTAGGTAGGTTTCATTACAAATGAGAAATGGGTGAACTGCTCAGCACATCAGTAATTACTTATTTAAACTCATTTCAGGGAGCTTCAATATTCCTATACCTTCAGTTCTAAAAAAAAAAAAAAGAAAAGAAAAAAACACCTACCATCTACAAAAAAAGGTGATAGGTCTGTAGTCTTTTCTAAAAGGTTGGTAAATTGGTAAATTTACCTCTTAAAAACTACAGACCACTGAGAGAAAGTCACATTTTCACACTGGACCCCAAACCACAGTATTAAGTGACATTTAGTAATTATTATCCAACAAATGTGCTAATGTGCTGAGGGGGAGCCTCCCCGTTCGCCACCCCTCCCGCTCCCTCCTTCCCCATCAGCATCACCCTGGGCTCTTCCTCGGAGGGAAACCGCCACAATAGGAGCCTTGTTTCTGATAAGAGTATCTGTCACTGACAAAGAGGAGGCGATGTGCTTTTCATTGAGTCGACCCCCTTAATGAGCAATACACAAAAGATCATTAATTATAAGCCCTCCTCTGTTCCAGGCCCATAGACACATTTGCATTGCCAAAAGCTCCACTCAGCCCTCATGAAAAGGTTTGCACTGGCTTTTGTGGGGCTGGGTAGGAAATGGCTGCACCCAAAGACACCTGCCAGCCCCAGCTCTCTTTTTATTTGTTTGTTTGCTTGTTTGTTTGTTTGTTTGTTTGTTTGTTTAGGAGGCTGCTGGAGGTTCCCAGGGAGGTTTTTGCCTTTTTTGTTTTAATATATTTTATTGATTTTTACAGAGAGGAAGGGAGAGGGTTAGAGAGTTAGAAACATCCATCAGCTGCCTCCTGCACACCCCCACTGGGGATCGAGCCCGCAACCAAGGTACATGGCCTTGACCGGAATCGAACCCAGGACCCTTCAGTCTGCGGGCCGACACACTACCCACAGGACGCATATTTATTAGTAAATAGCACAAGCTCCCCAGCCCAGGCCTCAGGGGAGGATGTCCACAGGTAAAGTGGCAGCACCGTCCTGAGACAACAAAGGCCAGTGGGGGGAAGGGGTGAGTTTCCTGCCTCTCGTGCGTTTTTTGTCACAGCACAAACATCACCTAAACCGAGAATTTTGCTGAGTTTGGGGACCATGTATGAATGAAAAGGAAAAGAAAACGTCCCGTTTGGCGACGCTGTGTTCTCGCTGGGGAATATGGATTAACTTGTCGAACTGAAACAACTTACTGAAGCCGCTCCCTCAGATGTGCTTTGTGGGCTCAACACACTGGGGCAATCCTCACGTTTACCTTTCGCATGACACACAGTCTCATAAGATTGCTTGTTTCAAAAGAACGCTGTGGGCAGGCCTGTTCTCCACCGTGCAGGGATGTGCTGTATGTTCTGAAAGAGGACACGCTGTATAGGACTCCTAATCCCACTTTTATGATTTGGAAATGGATGGGGAGGAGGGTTGGGGGAGGGATCCTGCCTGGTGAGCACCTTCTTGGCCTGAAAAAGTGAATGAACACATCAAATGTCATCAGGGAAGTACAAATTAAAATGATGGTGAGCCCGGCTGGTGTGCCACACGGGTGGAGTATTGACCCAGGAACCAAGAGGTCACCGGTTCGATTCCTAATCAGGGCACACGCCTGCCGGGTTGCTGGCTTGATCCACGGTAGAGGGTATGCAGGAGGCAACCGATCGATAATGTTTCTCTCTCGTTGATGTTTCCATCGCTCTCTCCTTTCCCTTCCTCTCTCTCTAAAACTCAATAAAAATGTATTTTTTAAATGACATAAGACACCACTACACAAATATTAGAATAGCTAAAATCCAGAACACTAACAACCCCAGATACTAGCAAGGATGCAGAGCAACAGGAACTCTCATTCATTGCTCATGGTGATGCAAATGGTGCAGCCACTTCGGAAGATAGTTTGGCAATTACACAATTAAACACACTCTTGCCACATGGTTCAGCAATAGTGTTCCTTGGTATTTACCCAAAGGTTATGCTACGCAAAAACCTGCATGTGGTGCTTATAACACCTTTCTTTATAATTTCCACAACTTGGAAGCAACCAAGATGTCCTTTAGTAGGTGAATGGATAAACGGTGCTATAGCCAGACAATGGAATATTATTCAGCACTAAAAAGAAATGCGATACCAAACCATGAAAGGACAAGACGTAACCTTAAATGCATGCTTCTAAGTGAAAGAAGCCAATCTGAAAAGGCTATGCGCTACATGATTCCAACTATATGACATTCTGGAAAAGGCAAAACTATGGAGACCATGAAAAGAGCAGCTTCCGGGTGCTGGTGGGAGGTGAATAGGTGGAGAACAGAGGGGTTTGCCGCAGTGAAAACACGCTGTATGATACTATAATGACGAATACGTGTCATATACATGTGTCCAGACCCATAGCTGTGCAACACCAAGAATGAACCCTAACATTAATTATGACTTTGGTGATAAAGGTATGTCAATGTAGGTTCATCAGTTGTAACAAATGTCCCACTCTGGTGGGGGATGTTGTTGATCAGTGTGGCTATGCATGTGTAAGGGCAGGAGGTGTATGGGATATCTCTGTACATTCCTCTCAATTTTGTTGTGAACTTAAAACTTCCCTTAAGGAATAAAGTCTTATTTAAAAAAATTTTTAAATCTTTGAAGTTATGTCAGGTGACCATCTTTCCTAGGTTTAGCAAGAGCACTCCCAATAGACTTAGACAGAATAAACAATTGAAAAAAATCCATGCGAAAGTGTATATATATATATATATCCTATCTAATAAAAGAGAAACATGGTAATTGGCGTACAACCGCTACCCTTTCCATTGGCTAATCAGCAAGATATGCAAATTAACTGTCAGCCAAGATGGCGGCCGGCAGCCAGGCAGCTTGAAACTAACATGAGGCTTGCTTGCTTCAGTGACGGAGGACTCCAACGTTCCAGGCCTTTAGTTTCAAACATTGTAACAAATATAGACGCTAAACAAAACCCCAGAAACCAGCTTTCAGCCGGCTGGGATCTCAGAGCTGGAGTTGATACAGAGTTTCGATGATAGAACCGAAACAAACCAGATACCTGATTTCAGGAGCGAAGGCCTAAGAGCTGGAGCCTCAGAGCTAAAGCTGGCCCAGAATAAAAAAAAAAAAAAAAGAAAAAAAGGAGCAGTTGGGAGCTTCAGTCCCAGCCTGAAAACAGCCCTCAGTCCCTCACCCAGACTGGCCAGGCACCCCAGTGGGGACCTCCACCCTGAAGGGCGTGTGACCAGCTGCAGACAGCCATCATCCCCTCATCCAGGCTGGCCAGGCACTCCAGTGGGGACCCCCACCCTGATCCAGGACACCCTTCAGGGCAAACGAGCCGGCCCCCACCCATGCACCAGGCCTCTATCCTATATAGTAAAAGGGTAATATGCCTCCCAGCACCGGGATCAGCATGACAGGGGGCAGCGCCCAAACCCCCTGATTGGCCCTGCTCTGTGTGTGACAGGGGCTGGGGCCACAACCCCCCCCCCCCCCCCGGGCCCTGCTCTGTGTGTGACGGGGTAGAGCCATAACCTCCCCATCAGCCCTGCCCTGAGTGTGACAGTGGCGGCGCCCCAACCCCCTGATTGGCCCTGCTCTGTGGGTGATAGAGGGCGGCGCCCCAACCCCCTGATCCGCCCTGCCCAGAGTGTGACGGGGTAGAGCCATAACCTCCCCATCAGCCCTGCCCTGAGTGTGAGAGTGGCGGCGCCCCAACCCCCTGATCGGCCCTGCTCTGTGGGTGATAGAGAGCGGCGCCCCAACCCCTGATCCGCCCTGCTCTGTGTGTGATGGGGGGCGGTGCGCCAACTCCCCTATCGGCCCTACTCTGTGAGTGACAGTGGGGAGCTCCTCAACCCCCTGATGGGCTCTGCTCTGTGCGTGACAGGGGGCAGCGCCCCAACCCCCTGATTGGCCCTGCTCTGTGCGTGACAGGGGGTGGCGCCACAACCTCCCCATCGACCCTGCCTTGAGTGTGACAGGGGGCGGTGCCCCAACCCCCCAATCTTCCCTACCCTGAGCGTGACTGAGGGTGGCATCGCAACCTCCCAATCCGCCCTCCTCTGTGCATGACAGGGGGCGGCGCCCCAACTCCCCAGTCGGCCCTGCTCTGAGCCCAACCAGGGGCTGCACCTAGGGATTGGGCCTGCCCTCTGCCACCCAGGAGCAAGCCTAACCCAGCAGGTCGTTATCTCCCAAGGGGTCCCAGACTGGGAGAGGGCACAGGCTGGGCTGAGGGACCCCCCCCCCGCCCCCCCCCCCCCGAGTGCACAAATTTTTGTGCACCGGGCCTCTAATATATATATATATATATATATATATATATATATATATATATATATCCAAAAAGAACATGAGGCTCACAGAAATGCATGCTGTACAGGTAAACTGGGGGCCACCTTAAGCTGCCTGGATAATTGAGATGTATACGGAAATCTCACCCTCAAACACAACAGAATACAAAGCACGTGGAGGTACTGAGCAGAGGAATTAAGAACACAGGCTGGGCAAATTGCTTAAACCTTGCTAAGTCTTAGCTTCCCCATCTACAAAATGAAAATAATACAGTTACCTCCTAAGGTTGTTGGCAGGATTAAGTACAATCGTGTGCTAACAAATTTTCAATACATCTAAACTATTAATCATAATAATCTTGATGAAACAAAATAATCCAAGCGATAAAAAAAACATGAGCTCACAAAGGAATTGATTCAGGTTGGCCAGCATAAGGACATCACCCTCAGTTTGCCCCTCCTGCCAAGGCAGGCATTCTGACCTTGGGATCTATGTAGCCTTCAAACTCCCTGAAACTAATGCAAAATCTTGTGTATAGTTACGTTCTTCTAAGAAAGGAGTCCATAGTTTTCATAAGATTCTCAAGGGAGTCTGGCACCTTCCCAAAATCAGGAATCCCTGCCCTGAGGTATAGCAAACTCTTACTTTAAGTCTTGTTTTCGAATCTAAATGTACACAAAACTCCCTTTCTTCTTCCTCTTTTAGTTCAGCCGACACATGCTGCACGTTTCAAAAGAATTTCACTAAGAATCTAGGGAGGAATTAGAGAGGGAAATAAAGCACATACAAAAAAAAAGGAACATCAAAGTGCAGTGCACACCACGGATGCTAAGACCAAGACAGTAGAGCCGCACGTTGGCTGGGCCTGCTTGCAGGTGTGTGGGCCCATTCCTTCCCTCGCACCTCCTCTTTTGTCCCTTGGAAGATTCACTGCTTTCTTCTACTAAAACATGGAATTCTTTTCCAGAACATCCCATCTGCTTGGATTTTTTCTTATAGATACAGACCACTGCTTCTCCCCTTAACAGAACTGCTAAAGGAGAGTTTACTAATAACCAAAGCGGGGTGGGACTCATTCAATCTCTTGATGACTAGATGACTAGGAAGAGATGCAAGGGAGATTAGAGAGAATTCAGGGAGAACAAGAGAAGGAAAAGAAAAATCATGTTAGAGCCCTATACTATCAACAACAAAAATTTATTTCAATAAGCAAGCACGCCATGATCAGTTATTGAGTCCTTAACGTTAGTGAGTTTTAGAGGCTTCCCTGAGTAAGATTCTTTCTCTGGGGGAAGGATCAGAGGTAGGTAAGGAATGCAAAGATATTAGACCTATGAGATCCCTGAATATGCTCTCCCTCCCTTCTTCTGTCATTCAGTCTGAAAAGGAAGGGTGGGGAAGGAACATGGAGAATAGGGACGTTTCTGAAAAACGCTGGGCTCTGGACTAGGCTCTAAATTGAAAATGGAGAGAGTTGAGGTCATATCTCCACACAGCTCTTCTCTAGGGAAAGATATAAATGATAAACAAACATTATTCAAAGTGATAAGCATGTTGTGAACTGTGCAAGGGGGAGCCAGAAGAGGAATGAGGTTGGGAAAAACACATCACCTATTGAAGACCAGATTCTCCTCATTTAAAGTTATTTCTGGGGCCTGCCCTTTCCTATCTACAACTACCCTGTGTTCCTCCTGCACCCAGGCCAACGTTGACATGAAAAACTTTTCTGGGGGGAGAACCAAGATGGCGGCATAGGTTAACACTGGAGTTTGCTGCTTTGAACAACTACTTCAAAAGTAAAACTAAAAGACGGAAGGGACATCACCCAGAACCACAGGAACGCTGGCTGAGTGGAAGTCCTACAACTAGGAGGAAGGAGAAACACATACGGACACTCAGAGGAGGCACAGTGCTGAAGTCAAATTCTGAGGTGCGGAGTGCGCGGAGCAGGCTGGCGGCGGAGGGCGCGGTTGTTGTTTTCAATCGGGAGGGAGTCGCAGACTCTGAGCTCCAGATACAGGCGAGTCTTTAGGGACCCAGACTCAAATGGGAGAAGCGGGACTGTCTGGCTTCGGTCAGAGCAAGTGCAGCTTTCTCTCCGAGCTTTGCAGCGGGTGCTGGGACTCAGAGAAGCAGAGCCCCTGGGGACAGGACTGAGAGCCGCCATAACTGCTCTCTCCGGCCCACCCTGTTGATCCTGTGCCACCCGCCCTACCCAAGCCCTGCACAGAGGCATTTGCCGGATAGCCTCAGGCAAAGGCTAGATTAGCACCTCCCTAGAGGACAGAAGTTCTCTCACTGCTGACACAGCTGATTCTCATAGCCACTTGGCCTGGAGGTCAAACCCTCCCTGGTATTAGCTACAACAATCAAGGTTTAACTATAAGACTGCGAACAAAGACCACTAGGGGGTGCACCAAGGAAGCATAACAAAATGCGGAGACAAAGAAACAGGACAAAATTGTCAATGGAAGATATAGAGTTCAGAACCACACTTTTAAGGTCTCTCAAGAACTGTTTAGAAGCCGCCAATAAACTTAATGAGATCTACAAGAAAACTAATGAGACCCTCGATGTTATATTGGGGAACCAACTAGAAATTAAGCATACACGGACTGAAATAACGAATATTATACAGACTCCCGACAGCAGACCAGAGGAGCGCAAGAATCAAGTCAATGATTTGAAATGCAAGGAAGCAAAAAACACCCAACGGGAAAAGCAAAATGAAAAAAGAATCCAAAAATGCGAGGATAGTGTAAGGAGCCTCTGGGACAGCTTCAAGCGTACCAACATCAGAATTATAGGGGTGCCAGAAGATGAGAGAGACCAAGATATTAAAAACCTATTTGAAGAAATAATGACAGAAAACTTCCCCCACCTGGTGAAAGACATGGACTTACAGGTCCAAGAAGCGCGGAGAACCCCAAACAAAAGGAATCCAAAGAGGACCACACCAAGACACATCATAATTAAAATGCCAAGAGCAAAAGACAAAGAGAGAATCTTAAAAGCAGCAAGAGAAAGAAACTCAGTTACCTACAAGGGAATACCCATACGACTGTCAGCTGATTTCTCAACAGAAACTTTGCAGGCCAGAAGGGAGTGGCAAGAAATATTCAAAGTGATGAATACCAAGAACCTACAACCAAGATTACTTTATCCAGCAAAGCTATCATTCAGAATTGAAGGTCAGATCAAGAGCTTCACAGATAAGGAAAAGCTAAAGGAGTTCATCACCACCAAACCAGTATTATATGAAATGCTGAAAGGTATCCTTTAAGAAGAGGAAGAGGAAGAAAAAGGTAAAGATACAAATTATGAACAACAAATATGCATCTATCAACAAGTGAATCTAAGAATCAAGTGAATAATCTGATGAACAGAATGAACTGGTGATTATAATAGAATCAGGGACATAGAAAGGGAATGGACTGACTATTCTTGGGGGGGAAAGGGGTGTGGGAGATTCGGGAAGAGACTGGACAAAAATCGTGCACCTATGGATGAGGACAGTGGGTGGGGAGTGAGGGCGGAGGGTGGGGAGGGAACTGGGAGGAGGGGAGTTATGGGGGGGGGGGAAAGAGGAACAAATGTAATAATCTGAACAATAAAGATTTAATTAAAAAAAAAACTTTTCTGGGATCAAAGCATTTTATGGTAAAATGAGGAAGATGAGAAGGAGAGGGTTTTTTTTCTCCCCCTCCCCCACCCATCCAATAGTCTGAGCTCATGCAACTGTGGTCTTTCCTTTGCTTCCAGAATGCTTTCCTCTGCAAAATTCAGAAATCTGTGATACAGAACCTACTTTGCAAGAGTGTAAAGAAATCTCAGGGTGTGAGCTTTATAAAGCAGGAAAACTATGGGCACGAGTCTGATTTCTTAGACCAACTTGGCACTAATCGATCTATTACTAACAGGATGTTACTTCTCAGCTCTACTTCCTAGCCCAACTTCTGTCACCAAGGAAGACAAACCTTTGTGTGTGGGCCCCAGTCCAATTCTACACCGAAACTGTCCTCTCCATCATCACAGGACCCTCTTGGAGTGAGTCACTGAGAGATAGAACCCTTGGGTGACAACAGTTGTGGGTAAGGGAAAGGTAACAAGACAGGCCAAGTCCAAGGTCCCTCAGAGGGTAAAGGAGAGGGATCTGGAAAACCCCATTTACACTGGCAGGAGGTCCAACTTCCCACACCTTACCGAAGAATATCGATGAGTTTCAAACAACTTACTTAAAAATACTGATCTGCCAAAAATGATTTTTTTGGACTGCTTTACTAACCCATTTTTAAGGAAGGAAATGGAGGTTTCTCTGGGAATCTGTGCTGCTGCATGATTTCCATGCTGTACCTCTGAGGGGACTCCAGAACCAAACCTAGTCTCAGCCCTGGTTCCTCACTGATGAAATTCGGAACTATAGCATGCCTATTCTCTCCAAGCTAAAGCAAACACGCTCACTGAAATCTTGGTGGGACTTCTTAATTTGTAGGAATAGTTGGTTTATTTAATTATCTTCAAAGGATCTTAGTCTAATTTCTAGAAAGTTAAAAACATGTTCCTATATTTCTATAGCCATCTTGTGTGGTTTTGAGAATGGTCCATTCATTTTTAAGCCACGTTCCCTCCTAAATTGGTCTGGCTCTCCTCCAGATCCATTTCGCTAGCAAAAGTGCTTGCTAAATGAACCATTGGTGGGTTTAATAAAGTCATGTAAGAGAGTATTCAACTACTTTGAGGGGGCTGCGTCAGGCACTGCGCCATAGTAGGTGACCAGCGCATGTTTTATGGAAAACAAAGGACAGTGTCCATCGAGCAGCAGCAGTCACGGTAGCCGTCTCAAAGTCAGTACCATGGGAACAGTTGCTGTTGTCATCCCCAGAGCCAGAGTCTGAGGATCAAGATGACATTGTGAGCTCAAGCTTTGAAGTCACTCCCTCTACTTTAGACACTAATAAGTGGCCTAAAGAAATCTGTAGGGAAAGGTGTGGGTTTCTTAGATAGCAGCTCACTGAAGGCTGCCCGTGGCCTAAGAAAACAAAAGTTTCCACATTTCTTCTTTGTTACTAAAGAGAAACATAAGCACTGGAAGAATGAAACTGCTTCTTCAGTAACTAAAGGATTTGAAATAGGACCTTAGTATATCCTCAATTCAGCATTGTTATTGATTATAAAACAACATTCATTTTAAAACCATTTTGCCTATATTAATCATTGATTATAAGAGGCCACACCTGATTTCAGAAACACTAAGCAAGCATTTATTTATATTTTTATTGAGATATGTTTTACACACATTGTGTAAATTTAAAGTATACATATATTGATTGGAGAGATTTAAATTGCAATATGGTTGCCATCGTAGCATTAGCTGTGGTCACATAATTATTTCTTGCAGTGTTGGAAATAATTAAGATCTAGTCTCTCAGCAAGTTTAATGTTTATAATACAGTTTTGTTGTCTAAAATCATCACACTGTGTATTTGATTACAAAGGGTTATTCATCTACTAGTTACAAGTATGTACCCTTACTAAACAGCATCTCTCCTATTCCCCCACCCTCCAACTCTGGGCAACCACCATTTTGTTTCCTGCTTTTGTGAGGTGTTTTATAATTCCATATATAAGAGATACCATACAGTCTGATTTATCTCACTTAAGATCCAATCATGCAGTTACCAATGGCAAATTTCCTTTTTTCTCATCTATATATATATAAACGGCTAATATGCTAAGTGTCCATCCAGGTAATGATGTCACATAGCAATGCCCAGCTTCCTCTCCCTAGTGACTAGCCTCCTTGCAGTTTCTTCAGCCCAGGAACACGACTTGCTTTATACCCAGTTGCAAACATTTCACACTTAACCAAATATCTGTGAAGCGTTTTCCCATGCCTCATCTCATTTGATCCTTACAGAAGTCCTGGAGTAGGTAGATAGGAGACTCAGTGGAATCCCATTTTCTTTTCATTAGCTGGAAAATGGAGATTTAGAAAGCTTAGCAACTTGACCCAACTGAAAAGAAGAAATGGTGGATCTTGAAAATGACTTCAGGTTTTCTCACTGCACAGAATATAATCAAACACTGCTGCAGTTAAATATTTTAGCCTTTGTTCTCCCTGCATGATCTACAATAATAATCTGCTTCATGTGGATATTTACTGCTGTGTTGCTGACAATTACCTGAAAGAGAAGGTGGGGTGCTTCACTGGGCTGGAAAAAGTTTAGCTACATCAGAAAGCAGATCTAATTAAGCAAGTTTTTTATATATATAATATACATATATAGGCTAAGTTGACTCACACATGCATGATTCATATAAAGCTCTCGCTGGCACCAATCACATGCGTGTGTTTTGATCTGTCATTGTCGATCATGAATTTAGTTGACACTTCTATTATAGAGAAAGAATGAATAGCAATATTAAAATATTCCTTCTAATTAATTTCCTTTCAATGTGCACAAATTTGTGCACAAGGCCACTAGTAGTTGAATAATATTCCATTGTATATATGTACCACATCTTCTTTATCCATCTATTGATGTTTCCATTTCTTGGCTACTGTGAATAATCCCGTAGTAAACATGGGAGTGCATAGATCTCTTCAATAACCTGTTTTCATTTCCTGTGTATATATACCCAGAGTGGATAGCTAGATCATATGGCAGTTATATTTTCTTATTTTTTGAGGAACCTCAAGACTATTCTCCATAATGGCTGAGCCATTTTACAATCTTACCAACAGTGCACAAGGGTTCTCTTTTCTCCACATCTTCACCAACACTTGTCACCTCTTGTCTTCTTGATGATAGCCATTCTAACCCATGTGCGGTGATAGCTCATCATGGTTTTGATGTGCATTTCCCTCATGATTAGTGATACTGAGCATTTTTTTCTTAGGCCTATTGACTACTTGGATGTCTTCTTTGGGAAAATGCCTATTTTAGGTTGTCTTTTCATTTTGTTGATTGGTTTTCTTTTTGTTTTGGGGTTGTTTATTTTGTTTCTGTGCAGAAGCTTTTAAGTTTGATGTAGTCCCACCTATTGATTTTTTTCTTTTGTTGTTTAAGTAAGCTTTAGAAAAAAAACCATAAAAATGGAGCCACCCATTCTGGGAGAGATCTAGGATGAAGCTATGACGATTCTAATTAATGAGTTAACTACTAGTCCAGAAATCAAAAGGTGTGGTTTCTGTCCCAATTCTGCTGGTAACTAATTTTAAGACCATGGAGGTGAGGAGTGTGTGTGTGGCGGGGAATTATTTTTTCTTTCTAGGCCTCGGTTTCCTCATCTATAAAATAAGATTGGATTAATCCCTGATCTTTGAGTTCAAGGAATGGGAGTGTGGACCTGCAACTAATTTCATCTTCAGGCATTCTTTGAAAGAAGAGCTCCCATTATCACCCTGCATAAGGCAGTGGGAAAGTGCGGAAAACACCTAGAGCAGTTTCTGCTCTGGGCTAGTTCATTAGCACAAGGGCTGCAAACGCTGCACCAGACTGCCCCTCAGAACCAGAGCTCCACCCTTCCCGTTGCTAAAGTTATTCCCTAGTAAGGAACTTACCAAACGAATACAGCAAAGGGCGAGTGAGAAAATGCAGCAGCGCTCCTCTAATTGGAAATTACCTTGGCAACTATGCAAAGCAATTTCAAGTAAAAATGGTGGCAACCAAGAACAACAACAACGACTTGATTTCCAAGCCTAAATATCTCAGATTCAGCCCAAAGCCAATTGGTATAGACAAGCCACCCATCCTGGGAGATGCAGGCCCCTGGAAGAACTGTATGGGTGGTGGCGACAGGGGCCCTAACAAAACAACCTTTGGAGGACAAACAGACTGTTAACTAGTTCTAAGAAAAAGAGTTTTTCCTTTAAAAGCTGTCTTTTGTGAGTCTTGGATTCTTCCAGCAATAAATGTAGTGCCAAGCTGTTAACCCAAAGATTGGAGCCCTCCGCACCTCCTCCAGCGTCCCCCGTAGAAATCTGGTTCCTGCTGGAAGCCCTTTTATCAACACGTCAGCTGCTCCTGCCGTGTAGGCTCCAAACACCACTGTCTAAGGAACTATCTACAAACACCAGAATGGCTAATCCCCAAAACAAGGTGTTAATTGGTCTCTGGGTGATTCCAACTTCATGCACAAAAACCCTTTTTAGTGTTTCTTTACAACTGTAGAGGTTCTGCCCTCACTGCTGGTCCTAAGTGCTGGGCCTCTTACCTGGGTTTCTTTTTTCTTTTCCTTCCTTTCAGCTCATGTTTTAGGTAAGGAAAAAGGGAAATGAACGTAGTGAGAAATATAATGGGTCTTGCTCTCTTCATCTGACAGTAATTACAGGGTGTTAAACCCAAAGTAAACCGGGCTGCACAATGTCCTCTGGAAGAACCGAATTAGGAGGGAAGTGTGTCATTCCTGAAGTCTTCATCAAGAGCTCAGGAATCCTGCCGCTAAATAATAAGCACCTCTCAGTGCCTCCGGCCCAGCTGCCCAGTTCATTGCACTTGGGCCAGTTTCCCTGGCTGTTGGCTGTTTACCTGAGGCGCAGATCCAATCATCAAATTGCTGACATTAATCCTTTGTATCATCTTCATTTTCATCTCCCTCCTCTGACCTGCAACTACTTCTCCGTGTCAGCTCAGAATCTAGGCCGTGTGAGCCCTCCCTGAGCCACTAAAAATGAAGCCGTGAGGCTGTGGGGCCACCAAAGGGTAGGAGGACCTCGCAGCACCACCAGCAGGGACGGCTGCCTCTGGGTCCTGCTCCCACGCTCCCTTACCCTCCACTCCACCACCCATTGCCACTACTTTTATGTAAGGCCTTTGCTGTAGCATGAACAGAAACAACCTGGGTTTTTTATAAGATTTTCAGTTGAGTAGATGGCCCTGGAACAACGAAGTTTCTAGAAAGTGCAGTTCCTGTCCTTTGCTTGCGAGCTGGGCCAGAGCAGAGTCAGAGGAAAGGACTGGTGATGGCGATGGTGCTTCCCCCAAACGCTCCAGCAGACAGTGTTGGCCTGTTCTTGTGAGACCCTCCTGGGACCGTGTGTACTTCCTGATGGGTCTGGCGGCCGAGCTGCCTCCGGTGGGACTGGCTGGGAGCCTGCGGAGCGAGGGTCAGGAGACAGGATGCAGGGTCCATGTGGGAGCAGAGACTGGGCCGGCCCCGCGCTGGGAACTGAGGCCTCAGACATTACTTCACATCTCAGCGGAATGATGCAACGGTGGCTCTGCGGCGGGTTCTGGTAAACAGCTCAGTGTTTGGTTCTCGGTCCTCAGTGATATTCTTGTCACCAGGCCAACGGCTTCATCAGAGGAATGAGGCAAGGATCCTTACCTAAAACCGTATTTTGTTACTGGTAGTAAACAGTAATAATTATAGGCTCCTTAAACCGATCACTGAGCAAAAGCCAGAAAGAGGGAGAAAAAAGTGGCACCACCTTTCTAACAACTCATCTCCCTAAAGATTATTTTTAAGTCCTTGTCTATGATTCAGTCAACAAATATTCACTGAGCAGTTTTATGGGCATGGCAGTATGCTGGGTGTTAGATTTGCTGCTCGATGATGAATTTGACACCCTCCTACCCTCAAGGGATGTGCAAGACATTATAGAGGCCAGGCGTGCACATAAAAACCAGACCGCCCTAAATACCATCACAGGGACTGGAGCTGGTGGAAGCGAAGGCGAGTTCTCGCTGAGGGCGGGCAGTCGGGATTGGGCTGTGTTGAGTTATCCTTGTGTGTTACACTCGGGTGAGTAATTCATCTCTGCTATTGTAAGTCAACCCTATCCCTTCCCCATGCCCAGATATAGTAGACTATGTATTTTACATAAAAATCTCACCTGGTCTAGTTTTTATGTTGCTTCCCACTATGATAGATAAAAAAGAGGGGAAGGAGGGAAACCTCTAAAGTCGTTTAGAATGATATCCGATAATAAACCCCATGGTACCCACAGAAAATCTGAAAAACATTCCTCCGGTGGGACTGGCTGGGAGCCTGCAGAGCGAGGGTCAGGAGACAGGATGCAGGGTCCACGTGGGAGCAGAGACTGGGAACTGAGTGTCAGACATTGCTTCACATCTCAGCGGAATGATGCAATGGTGGCTCTGTTGGATAGCTCAGTTGGTGAGAGCATCGTCCCAATGCACCAAGGTTGTGGGTTCAATCCCCAGTCAGGGAATATACTAGAATCAATGAATGCATAAATAAGTGGGACAACAAATCAATGTTTTTCTCTCTCTCTCTCTCCCTTTCTCTCTGTCTATAATCAATGAATAATTTTTTAAATGAACTGCAGCTGTCTTCACTTATTTACCACAACTCTCCTTCTGCCCTCTTTCAGCAATGCATCCCAGACACACCCCAATTCCCTCTCCCCAGTGCCTAAAACATCTCCCAGAGGCATTCCCTGAAGACCCTACCCAAGAGAGCTTCCCCCTCTCCCCTGAACCCTTTAACTCATTAAATACACCACTCTTTGTAATGTGTATTTTCTTATTATCTATCTTCCCAACCAGACTGCAAGCTCCTCAAGGATGATGGTGTACCCAGTGCTTAGCAAAGTGCCCAACACAGGAGATGTGCACAAATTATTTAACACGTGAATGAGTGAGTGAACAAATGACCAGTAGTCCTCCTTCCTCTGTAGACTGTGGTTGCCGCACCAATAAAATGAAAGAATTCTACGCAAGGACCCATGATTATCTATAATTCTATGACTTGGCACTCTCAAACCTAGCTCCTCACCAGAAAATGTTGAACATCTCTGATTTAAACAGAGTTTTCCTAAAAGAGACATAAAATAGGCAAATTGACGGAAAAACATTGGGTGTTTTGGTCCCATTTTTTAAGAATCAAAAATGCTTAAATACATTTTGTGCTTGCTAAAAAGCCAGGGAACTAGAAGTTTCTCCTCACAAACAGGCAGACTGATTCAAACAGTGTGGGCAGTCAGAGGCCCTGGCCTAGCCCCTCCCGCTGGAGGCCACTAGCAAGAAGATACTCGCAAAACACTTTCTGACAGAGTCAAAATTGCCTCTGTTCAAACCCACAAGCTTGCATGAAGTGCCTCATCCACCCTAAGCCTAGCAACGCCTTATGGATCCAAAAAGTGGGTGGTCTCAACCTCTGCCTCCAAGCCCACCTCAGGCTCAAACAAACCCCGCGTTAGTCCAGAACACAGAGGCCAGAGGGGTGGGATGGATCAGAGATGTTGGGAAATACAGTGGCTTTCTTTCTTTAATCAGCAGGAAACATGAGCTTCTGTTCAGGCCGGGTGGTGGGAGGGAAGCACTGCAAGTAATTTCTATCTGAAGCTGTTTAGTAGCCCATGTGAAATGCATTGGTGCTGTCCTTCTAATTCACAGCAGACCCGGTTCCAAATTTTGTTTTTTAAGTCAATCTTTTTCTGTTTCCTGTTAACAAAGAACATGGGGTTATTTAAACACGATTCCGCTGGGTTCTCCCAAGTGTTGATAAGGCTTGGAATCCTGCTCATCTCCTGAGAAAAAAATCTGAAGTCCTAATTAAAAGTTTTGTTCTCACAATCAAATCTTGAACCTGTGCCCTCTGGCTCCACTTCTCATATAGTAACTCATTTCGATCTTCCTTTAAAAGAGAAGTTGACGGTGTGTGGGAGGAAGCATTATGAGAAGATTACGGACTATTATTTATGATTTGAAAGGAAATGTAATTTGCTTCAGAGACTGTCTGAGGCATACCTGTCTGCCCAGCCCCTCACATGGGACCCGGGACATACCTGGCAGTCAATGCACACAGGTTATATTACATTTTTTCTGAATTAATCAAAATTGTCCATCTCTAGGGCTAGCTAAATAAATAGAGGTGGTTTATTAAATAGATTAGGTTTAGGCTCAGGTTGAATCCAATGACAAGCAACTGGAACTGGATCTGACTCTGGGTGACTTGGTATTTTTTTATCATTTTAAACAGATAATTCGTATCCTGTTGTTTTGGAAGGCTGTCCAAAGCTGCTCTACATATATGGAAACTATAAAATGCAAATTAGGGCTTTGACGAACCACCTGCTTATGTCCCTGAGCAGACTTTATGTTTTCTAAACTAAAATACCAGGACTACATGCCCTAACTGGTTGGACTCAGTGGATAGAGCGTCGGCTGTGGAATCAAGGGTCCCAGGTTCGATTCCAGTCAAGGGCATGTACCTTGGTTGCGGGCACATCTCCAGTAGGGGGTGTGCAGGAGGCAGCTGATCGATGTTTCTCTCTCATCGATGTTTCTAACTCTCTATCCCTCTCACTTCCTCTCTGTAAAAAAATCAATAAAATATATATTTTTTTAAAAAATAAAATACCAGGACTACAGACCTGGATTTTCAGAATTGGAACAGCCCCAGAAATCTGAAGCCAGGACCCGAAGCCTGCAGTTAACTTACAGCTTTCTTAGCTACACCTGAACCCTTTACTCATGTTCCCCTGCCCCAACACACACACACACACACACACACACACACACACACACACGCCATTCCAAAATTTCACATTACTGGGAAGAACAAACATATTTTATAAAACTTAAATATAAAAAATTTAAGCCACTATAAAATTTTAGAGACGGTTGGTATTTGAATGCTTTCAAATCTAGTCCACTTATAATTTAGAAAAAGACACACTCAAAATTTAAACATTAACGCAGTGGTGGACTCATCCAGGCAAACTCCTTTTTTTTTTTTTAATAATTTTTTTTAATATATTTTATTGATTTTTTACAGAGAGGAAGGGAGAGAGATAGAGAGTTAGAAACATCGATGAGAGAGAAACATCGATCAGCTGCCTCCTGCACATCTCCCACTGGGGATATGCCCGCAACCCAGGTACAGGCCCTTGACCGGAATCGAACCTGGGACCCTTCAATCCGCAGGCCGACGCTCTATCCACTGAGCCAAACCGGTTTCGGCAGGCAAACTCCTTTTATTAGCAAGAATGAGAGTCTTACTTCTGAATCCTTTGGGGACCACGGAGAAATTTCTGGAAGGGTAATGGTGTGAGCACCCTTTTTTGCTACCAATACTGTCAGGAGTTACAGCAAATTGTATTATAAAAGTGTCCATTGCAAATAATACATCCGTGTTTGGAAAGCTTTGGGTGGAGGGAGAAGTAGGTGGAAAGGCGACCTCTGTGGCCATAGCCAATGAGCGGAACCAAACTGAAGTTTCCCCAGCCACTCTCCGGGCTTCTAGAAGGCTCTCCGCCTTGGACAGGTGGTTACGTGAAACAAGGAGGAAAGGCAAGGCTGAAGGAAGTCCTTGTTCATCAGGAGAAGAACCTTCCCTAAGGCGTATCCATCTCTTGATTACTCACCCGTGGGTTCCGCGGGTGCCTGGCACCTCCCCCAATGTTAGGGTGCTCTTAGGCCACTTATGGTTGGGGGGAGACAACAGGTGAAATTCTAGTAGCCTGGCTTCCCAATCTTTACAACTGAAAGATTTTTGTGGAAGGAGTCTTAAAGTCAAGCCAGATTCAAGGCCTTTAGGATAATATGTTGATCTAAATCATGCCTGACATATCTGTTCCCTTTGCCTTTGCATGATGAAACAGAGCCAAACTAATTGGACCTTGTTATTCTATTTTGACATTTAATATTTTTCAAAGATTCATATTTTGAATGGATGTAGGAACATTTTTTGGCCCAAGAGCATCACCCTCTTGTAGGTATTCTCCCAGTGGCTCAACTCATATCCCCCGGGTGTTCCATGAAGGAGCCTTGGGCTCTAAGCAAGACCAGTGAGCTCGCCAGCCCACCGTGTAATAGAGAGGTCATCTCACTCCAAGAAGAGGCAGCAGGATGCAGGGAGAGGAAAGGGGATTTTAGTGGGTGACAGAAAACACCTCCCGCTCAAGCGCTGCAGCCTGCCCCTCCTCCTCGCCCCCTCACCCCTTCCTCCTCTGCCTACTCCTCCTCCTTTCCCTCCTCCTACTCATCATCATCTGTGTGAAGACAGAGGAGCTAATTTATCAGACCCCTTCCAGCACAGGGTTGGGGCGAGTTTTCCCCTCCAGTGCACCTCCTTTCCTCTTCAGATTCACCCACAAGGCTCTGTGGGGCCTGCAGGCAGGCACATTCCAAAAAGGATCTTGAATATTTCATTGTCAGGAGAATCCTCATTAGCTGGCTTCTGCACTCACTCTTTTCTCCAGCTCTCACATGAAGGCAGGACTAGCTAGCCTTTGTCCCTTTCTAATTTGCCTTCTCCACCCCTCACACCCCAAACCCACTGGCTCTGGCACCCCTGCTGAGAACAATAGATGGGGGAGAAAATATTTCCGGGATTAGTCTCATAAATCTTTCATTGACTTCCCTGGAAATTCTCTCTCCTTGAGCAGGTCAGGCATGGGGGAGCCTTAGAAGATCATTCCTGACTCAGCAGCACGTTTCTGCAACGTGCCAGCTGGATCATCGAAAAGCTATTCAGCTACCCAGGAGGAAAGGCTCCTGGCCAAACGACAGGTTAACTGGAAGAATATAGTGCAATCCTCAATCTTAGCACCAGGTACAAAGCAAAAAAGGCCACTTCCTGACTCCCAGAGTTGTCAGTGTCCTGAGTGGATTTTTTACAGAGAGATTCTGTCCTTGCCTGCAAAGCTTCCTAAGGAAAGGCTGGGGGTGGGGGGGGGGGAGGTAACCCATTGTGTGCTCCTTTGTGCATGTCTGGGAAGAGGGAAGTCACACGCCTTCCTGTTCCTGAGGGAGCAGGCCCTGGGAAATATGGTTACTTTTCTCTTGTCAGATCCCAGTGCATTCAGTCAGGCTGATAATGTGAGCCTTTAGATTTTCATGTGAACACTCACCATTCATTGTCTTTTCTGCTTTGGCCTCCTCCATATCTAAAAGATCTTATCATTACTTTCCCATTGTATCTGTGTCTGTTTTTCCTTCCCGTGTAAAGCTTTACCTGGTGTCAATTTATCAATAATAACAGAAGCCACTGTGCTGAGGGCTTTCTATACATTAGCTCATTTATGTCTTGACAACACTACAAAGTAGGTGATTTACACGCTATTTACAAATGAGAAACTAAGGTTTGGGTAAATTAGGACTGTCACTCAAATCACACAACTAGAAAGTGGCAGTCAGGATTCAAACCCTGCTCTGACTCACAAGCATTGCTCAAAGCCACGCAATAAAACACAGAGAGCCCAGGGAAGGTGCACTTTCTCTGATTAACACCCATATCTGAGCACATGCTACAGAGTCTGAACAGTGTCTACTGTTACCTCCCCAACTCTCTGAAGATGATGACAAAGACTAACATGGCCATGGCACTTTCTGCAAAAAGGCACAATACAAAAGGAATTTAAGAATTGTTAGAAACCTTGAGGCCAGAAACATGCTTAGTTCCTAATACAAAGCAGGGTGCTAAACAGGTGCCTGATTAAATGCTTTTGATGATGAAAGGGAATTCCTCCGGCAATGGAGGCAGATCAGTGAGGAGTATTAAATGAGCCACCCCCAAGGGGCAGAAACAGGGGTGCCATCAAAGACAAGGAGACAAGCCAGACAAACATAAAACCAGCACAATTATGAATAGAAAACGGGAGCCTTTGCAAGTCTGAGGGATGGTAGAAGGTCAGAGATTATACCAGAAGTCCCTCTTCTGTTGGATTCTAGTCTTCAAATCTCTACGTCTCCCCCTCCCCAATACTAACCCTCCAGCAGCATGGACTAGTAGACAGAAACCAGATTGCCTGGGTTTATGGGTAGGAAAATAAAAAGCCCCAGGTGCACAGAATTGATTCAAGAAGAACTGCAGTACCTGACATGGTTTTAGTGTTCCATAGGGCAGTGGATGAAGTCGCTGGCTGAGAGGGAAGAAATGGAAGTGGAGGTCGGAGAAAGAGAAGCGTTGGCATAGGTGCTATGGAGACGGTGTAGAGAATAACTTTTCGGGTGTGGTGGTTATTTGAGAAGTGGAAAATGCTAAACACAGTCATTTGTTCCTTCAGTAAATACTTTTAAGCAAAAAGTATTTTTTGGCTTGGGCAAAGAGATCTGGCCATGAACAGGCCCATACCCTCATGCAGCTTCAGGGGTGGGTGGTCATAGTGGCTGGGGTGACACTCGCCATTACTCTTCATAACACTGTACAGTTGGACAAGCACTTTCACATTCCATTATTTCATCCAACCTGACAATGTTGTTTTGGAGGCCAATGTTGGGAAACTCATTTTACAAAAAGAGAAAACTGAAATTGAGGGATTAGAAGATGTGCCAAAGGCTCCACAGCTAGATAATGAGAGGCTAAAAATGAGAACTCAGGGTAGATGTTTCTCACAATGAGCAAAGGGCTGGATGGGCAGAAGGCAGCTATTTTGGGCACTAAATGTCTCTTTGCTCTCTCCTTCTATCCCTTCCCTCCCCTGTCCCTGCCTTTCTTTAAATTAAACAAAGGCCTCTCTTCATATCTAATTTCGTGATCTGGACTCAGCTCCAGCATTGAAATGCCAGTTCAAGCAACTCTGGGCTCGGGGGCAACCAAAGACAGCAGCCATCAATATTTAGATGAACACTATATGGTACATTAACTCAAATCCTCATGCACCCAGATTTCCTTGTCCCTTGAGCTTTAGTAAATTTGGTTTAAACCACCCATTTCTAAAAACAGTGAAAGTTCAAAGCCCTCCCCTCAATTTCTATGAATTCCTGGAGCTTTAGAGTCTTATTTCCTTGTACCTGGTTTCTGCATTCGCACCTGCTGTCTTCTTTGGCCCCAACCTGAAATCCAGACCCCTTCACTTGCTTCCACACCAATCCGATGGTTTAATCAAATGTACAGATTTGCTAGGGGGTGGGGAAAGGAGTTTGAGGATATGTCTAATTAAACATCACAGAGCCCTCGGCCATCTCACTATCTCCACTCTCTCCTCCCATTTCCTCTCCCAGTCCTCCCCTTGTAAGCTAAGTGAAGTCCTCTTCTTATTTCACACAATTCAGTGTATCAATCGCATTAAGCATCCTGAGCTTGCCCCTGGGAGGGGTCTTATCCTCTACTCAGAGTGGCTTACCCAAGCATTTCTTCCAAATAAGTATAGTATTCCCTATTAAGAGACATGAAGGAAAACAAAATGTTCTACATTTTGTGACATAATAACTCTCTGAAGTAGACATTATTATTCCCACTTTGTAGATGACAAACCTGAGGCACAAAAACAAACTAAGCCAGCGGTCGCCAACCAGTGGTCCGTGAGGTCTGAAAGGCTGGAGACTGCTGAAAGCCACCTGCCCACATTTTTATAGCTGATTGCAGCTCTAAAGTCTAAGCCCCGATTGCAACAAAGATCTGTCTGACTCTAAAGTCCAAGTTTTTTGTAAGACACCATAATCTTGAAGTTGTCCCAGAAAAGTCTAGATCAGCGGTTCTCAACCTGTAGGTCACGACCCCTTTGGGGGATCAAACGACCCTTTCACAGGGATCGCCTTAAGACCATCAGAAAACACATATATAATTACATATTGTTTTTGTGATTAATCACTATGCTTTAATTATGTTCAATTTGTAACAATGAAATTTGGGGTCACCACAACATGAGGAACTGTATTAAAGGGTCACGGCATTAGGAAGGTTGAGAACCACTGGTCTAGATGAAGGACCAACCTTGGAAGAAAAAAAATTGAAAAGGGCCACTTCCTTCTATATTCAGGAAGGAGTTGCCAAGCAGGAAGTTATGCCTATAGAGATAATTCCCTGTGCATAGCCTGGTGAGAGTAAAGCCTAGAACCCAAATTGCTTTTTTGAAATGGTCTAATACAGATACGTCTGTGACTTTCTGATCTGAGGAGTTTATCTTGAAGTGATGTTTATTCCAAGTATCAGAAGTACTTAGACCTTAACATTGTTCACTTTAGAAAATTGCAGTAAGACAACATCGATAGATCTTGAGAACATTATGCTAAGTGAGATACATCTGGTGGAGAAAGACAAATACTGTATAGCACTGACACATGGAATCTAAAAAAGCCAAACTCATAAAAGCAGAGAGTGAAATGTTGGTTACCGGGGTGGAGAGTGAGGGGGGATAGGACAGATGTGGTTAAGGGTAGAAACTTGCAATCAGTAGTAAAGAAGTCCTAGGAATCTACTGCACCGTATGGTGAGTGTAGACAGCAGCACTGTATTATAGTCAGCAAACTTGCTAAGAGACTAGATCTTAATTATTTCAAACATTAAAAAGAAATTATAATTACATGAAGCGATAGGGGTGCTGGTTATTGCTACAATGGCAATCACATATAACATATAAATGTATTAAATCAACATGCTGCACACCTTAAACTTACACAAACCTATATATGTCAAATATATTTCAATTTAAAAAGAAAAGAAAAAATTACTGTGGAGACGGACACCAAGGAAAATGAAGTCGTGATTGAGGAAGCATCTTTCAAAAATCCGACACTGACTGTAAGGATGGTGATGGAGGGCCGCATTAGCTCCGGAAATGAACCAGCCAGCCTCAGGACGCTCTCTTCCTGCTGACACTGCGAATCTAATCGCCTGTGGGAAGCTGCCTAACCCAGCCGATGTCTTTGCAACACCTTGCATGGCAGAGTAGAACCCAGAAATGAGGTCTATACAAAGGGGTGAATATTGCATTTGACTCTGGGGTTTAACAAAAATTGTAGAGGGAAATCCTAAAGGGATTTTTTCCCATCTTATCACCCCATATGTTTGACAAGAACACATCATCATCATCATCATCAACAACAACATCAGCATAAGCCAGGCACTGTGCTAGGCACGGTAGGTACAGAGACAAGTTAAAACAGAGTTGTTGCCCTCACAGAAGTTCTAGTCTAGAGGGGAGGGAGATTTTAATATTAAAAATCACAAATATGAGCATTAATTGCATTAGTAAATTCTAAATATTTTACTCATTGACTTGTTTGACTCCATAACCCTGGGAGGTAGATAGAATTATCCTTAGTATTATCCTCATTTTATGGATTAGTACATTGGGATTCAGAGCAGTTAAACACCTAGCCTAAGGTTCCATGGAACTGGGATTTGACCTACTAGTAGGTCTAAATTCAGAGCCACCCCACTGCATTCTGGCTCCACTGAAAAGAAGGACCTAAGATGAGCCTTTTAACGTTGGATTATGCGATGTTAAGGCATGTTAGTGATCGTGGGAGACAGGGGAGTGACTGCTTATCCACTGTGCCTCATAGAGCCTTTTGGGGGACCCCTTACAGTTTCTGCCATCACATTCCACCAGGTTGTGAATATGAGCAACTTTTGGATTTTCTTATCCTGAGTTCTCCTTTTTTTCTTTTTTTTTCTTTTAAGGAAGGGTCTTTATTTCGCATAGAGGAAGAAGGAAAAAACAAACGAACACCAACACAATTTGCAGGGCTCTGTATAGCAGAGCTCCCGGAACTTTTTCTGTGAACAATCAGATAACAAATTTTTTAGGGTCCTCTATCTCTGCTGCAATTATTCTGCCTCTATTGCAACTATGAATTTGTATCATGAAAGCAGTCATTGGCAGTAAGGGAATGGAGGGCATCACATCATTCAAGTAAAATTTTATTTATGGCTACAAAAATCCGAATTTTATTTCACTTTATTTTTAGTTACATAGTATCCTAAGTTCTCCTTCAAAAAGGGATGCTTTCACAACCACTTTGATTATTCCCTTGTTTATTTGATTTTTATCCTTCTTTCCTTGATTATTTTCTTGATTACTGTCAACCAGGAAATGACCAAGAGTCTTAACATGACAAGTCCCATATGACCTGACCACTAGCATCCTCTCCAGCTCCCAAGATGAGCACACCATCCTTTCAAGACCATATCCTTACATTTAACTGCCTGGGGAATTTTTTTTTTAAGCTTAAAAGCTTTCCCTGCCTACTTCAGGCATTTCCTTTGTGTTCTGGCCTTTATTAAAACTCTTATCACCAGGTGAACCCTGAGTTTCCCCAGGTAAGAACTGTGTCATAGCCACCTGCAATTCTAGCACCTAAGAACAGGCACACAGTAGGCACTGGATAAATGCTCTGTGGATGAATATATGAATGAGTGAAGGAATGATTGAATACCCTGTGAGTCAGGGCTCTGGCATTCCTGGCAGGCACAATTTCTAAATTCCTCCTAAGCCATTTCGCTTAAGCGGCTCAATAAGTAGCACCACAGAATATCAGCTCTGCCATGTTTCTGAAATACACTCTCCCAACACTTATAGTTTACAGATCAGGAATGGAGGTTTATTGCCTATGGTCACTTCTACGTTACTCTCCACTTACTCCTGAGTCACTCTTGGTTCAGATGGTTCATTCTTCTAACTGCGAGCTCAATGCAATCCCAAGACATTTTTTAAATTAAAATTAATGACTGATCTACAAAGAAGCCTATTAGTGTCACAATTACCCGGGGGGCACTTGAGAGACACTCTGGCGGGTGGAGGGAGGCAGAGGCAATGAGGTCATCGTGGTGTCTGTGTTTATCAATGGGGATCTCAGTTCCTTCCCTCCATGAAGACTCTCTGCACTTAATGGGGGATTTTTAAAGCCTGTGGTTTGCAACAAGATCCATCACTGTTGCTTCAGTTGAGTCTATTATTCCTTGCTGCTCATTGCAAGTACAAAGTGGAACTTGAATAAATGTAGGATGATACTGAATAAATATACATACGGTGTAGGTAACACAATTAACCCAAGCATAGATGATGCAACTAATACTCAACCATGTGTTGTAGTCAAGAATTTGGCAAAGCCTCGCCCCAAAAAGTTCTTATATTGTTGAATTCTTTACAAAGAGGTTTTACCTAAAAATAATAATGTAAAAGGTGTAAGTCTGCTTATCAATCAAGAAGCAGGCAGAGCTCACTGGCTGCCCACGGCTGTTTTGCTGTTTTTCTTCCCTATAGAAAGCAAGGGTTTTCAAAACAGGATTCATCTCTTTACATCTTGTATCCCCAATGCCTCAAATATAGTAGGAGCTCCATAGATGTTTGGTGAAATAATAAGTCAACAAATAAAAGAATGAGTGTTTGCCTACTGTAGTCATTAAGATTAGGTTCAGTTGTACATGAGTGAAAACAATGAGAGGTTCGAACAAGATTAAGGTTTCTATCTCTTTTACACAGAAGAGAAAGCCTGATTAACATGAGAGTTCCACAGCCAGAAGAGACCCAGGCTCATTTTATCTTTTTGCCTCCTCCTTTTACGCTCGAGGTTGCCTCAAGATCAAAGGTGGATGCCATAGCATTAATCAAGTCAGTGATGAAGGCAGCCAGAAGAGGGGGAAATGCACCCCACCTAGTCAAGAAGATTTTTTTAAGCTTAAGTAATTTTTAAATATTTTTTCTCTTTTTAAATTGTGGTAAGATATAAATAAATAGATTAGATGTAGACATAAATACCTCATAAAGTTTGCCATCTTAACCATTTTTATGTGTATAGTTTAATGGTACTAAATACAATTATAATGTACAACCATCATCTCATCCGTCTCCAGAACACGCTTGATCTTATAAAACTGAAACTCTGTGCTCATTAAACCCTGACTCTCCATTCCCCTTCCCCCTTGTCCCTGGCAACCACCATCCTAACTTCTCTGTAAACTTGACTACTCCAGGTACCTCATATAAGTGGAATCATACATTATTTGTCCTTTTGTGACTGGTTTATTTCACTTAGCAAAATGTCTTCAAGATTCATCCATGTTGTAGCATGTGTTGGTATTGCCTTCCTTTAATTTTTTTATTTTCACTGTTGACACTATTACAGATGTGCCTTACTTCCCCCCTCTTTGCACAGCTCCTCCTCCTTTCTTTTTTATATTCCATTGTATGTATATGCCATATTTTGTTTAGCCATTCATATCAATGGACATGTGGGTTGTTTTCATTTTGGGCTATCAAGAATAATGCTGCGATGAACACAGGTATATCAACTAGATCTCTTTTAAAGAGCTTGACTGGCCATCCTTAACTATAAGAGAGTTTAAGGAAAGTGGCCTTTATGTGGACACATTTGCCATCCAAATAATGTATTTCCCAAGTAAAAAGAGAGAGAGGATATTGGGTGGGCAGCTAGCAGACCATGCCACTCTGCTGCAAAGTGACTGCTTTTCTCAGAATAATCCCATCTGCTCCCAAACTGTCTGAACAGTTTGTCTGTGGGTTAAAGGACAATCTCCAGAAATCCTCTCCCTGTGAAAGAGTGGCATGTTCAGCCCGAATAATAATTCTGCTGAACAATTTTCCAAGCATTTTCAAATATCTATGCTCTCATCTCCAGACCCACACACAGTTGCAAAGACCTATTTAAGCTGGAAATTCACTGGCATTTCACTCAACAGATCAGGAAGGGTAATTATCCTCCCATTGCCCACCAGCCAAGCAGCTCTCCCTTCTCACTTCTCTTTTCAACTCAAACAGGTGTTCTTCCTGTAACCATTAAGAATTTTTAATGTGATCATTTGTATTGTGGCGCTCCAAAGGAGAGGTATAGACCAGAGCACTTGCAAATGTGTTTGTCCTTGGAACTCTTTCCGTCTTTTATGGAACAACTCCAGATCAGTGTACTGAGCAACATATTATGGGAAAGAGCCGGGAAGCCTGGACACGCATAAAAACCTTCAGGTCCCTCTTACCTTTGCCGCTCTCCAAGTCATCTCAGTTCTGCCTCACGAAGCCTCTCATCTCTCCTTTCCTTCCCTTCTCTCCTGTTAAATTAATTAAACAAGGACGTCATTAGACTGAGGTGGCTCTAGTAAGTTTGTTAGCAGCTATGACATAAGCAATCCAAAACCTAAGCCTGTAAATGCCTCAAGGTTAGGAAACAGAAAACTATGGCCAACCAATCACAGTCAACTAGGCCTTCCCCAATAGGCAAACGCCTAAGCTATAGCCAATCAAATGAGTTTCTTGCTTTGCCTCTTTCCCTTTTTACTTTATAAAAGCCTCTCTCCCCCAGCTCCTGTCCTTGGACTGCTCCTAACCACTTTTGGTTCCTCATACCTAACTGCAGACCTTGCATTTAGTAGAAGATGTCCATTAAGTTTGCTGAATTGATTTGCATTAGATGACAGTGGCTGTGCCTAAAAATTGGAAAAAATAAACAAATGAACCCACAAATAATGGTCTAAAGAGCTTTTTGACTAATTGCTATAGTTCAGAACACTCCATACGGACCATCAAACAACAGTCATAGTGATTAACATCTCTTGTAAAGACTGGAAGTGAAAAATTATTTCATCCCACTCATCTTCTGTCAGAGATGCTGAAGAAAGTTCTAGACTCAGGGGTCAATCGTTGCCTTATTTTTTTTCATTGCTGAAGCAATTCTATGCCAGACACAAAGGCCTCCTTGTCTTAACTTGTTGCCCCTTCACTCTAAGAAACACTAGTGTTCTTTTCACGTCTTAGCCACTAACCCCACACCATAATTAAAACCCAATCTGAAATTTTCCCAGAGTTCAATGACTCTCACCTAAGTGATAGACTTAGATATATAAAAATATTTCCTTTAAAACACAACAATGCCATCAATATCTGTGAGGGTTTGATGACAGAGCAGGGGAACAGAGATGGTTTGGGAGAATTACAAAATAGTAACTGATCACGGAGATAACAAAAGGAAAAGAGGATGCCTGAGGGAAATTGCTAAATCAGGGCTTTTTCTTTTTTGCTTTTTCTCTTGCTCTGCATTTTCATTAATTGCTGTCTGGATCAGAAAAGGTCATAGGCCTAATTATACCTGTGGACACCACATAATAGAGGCATTAACATGGTGCCCAATGACCCGCCAAGAGCACCTCCCTGCCAGTCTGAAAGTTCCCTAACCAGTCAAATTAAAAAGTCCATGAAATGTAGATGACATTTGAGATGTTTTAGGTATGAGGATGATATGTTTTAAATAAAAGACAAAAAGAGAGAAAGCCCATAGCTCTCAGAGATACACATTGAAATATTTACAAATAAAAATATGATGTCTGAGATCTTCATCAAGCTACTTCTATAGGGTGGGGGGGGGGAGGCGGTAGGGGAGAAGGAATAAATGAAGCACAATTGCCCCTTTACTAATAATAGCTGGCTCCGGGTGATGGGAGAATGGGGTCCGTATACAATGCTCTCCTTGTGCATGTGTGTTTGAAATTTTCTATAATGAGAAGTTTCTAAAATACCATGGGTGTCTTCTTTTTTAGAGACCCCCTAAGAAAGCCAGACTTTTGATACCCAGAAACCTCCTCCTTGAGGCCAGGAAACCAATATAAGCATGTTGGTATTATCACACGCTCTTTGTTTCTAAAACATTAAATGTTGAACTCTTTATCTCCAGAGAAGGAGAAGCTAGGAGTGAGGTGGAGAACCTCTCTCACACCATAAAAACATTAATCACATCAATGTTTTTTCCTCACTTCTAATCATGTACCCCATGGCCTGCCAGATGTTAGCCAACTGATTAGTTTCAGAAGAATTTGTAAAAGTTTACTACTGTTATCATCAGCACAAGGCCCTGTGGGCAATGCATTCTAAATAGGAACAGACTGAGATCTGGTTATAATTCTATGTTCAAAATAGCTTCTTCTCAGAAGCCACATCCACAGGCTCCCTAGGAAACGTCCCTGTTTGGGGTTTAAGGATTTCCTTGTCCAGGAATCTGGCTCTTGAGGTTCCTCTTAGTTGGCTCACTTCTCAGGCCTTTTTGTCTTCTTTCACAGCAAGCAGGGGAAATTACTCTTCTGGAAATTTCCTCCAACCCTTCTGGTTTCTCCTTCCTTTCTAGAGCAGCACAAGATACTGTCCTTAGAGTCTCCTGCTATGCCCACTAGTCAAGTAGGGCACTCATCCCCTGTCAATCAGGAGTTCTTGCCAATCAAATCGAGTAAGATCAAAAGGTATCGGTGTGGCACTTTCTGTGCACCCAGAACTTTCCTATGTCCTGGAAAAAAAGGAAAGAGAAGAATGAGGTATAGACAAAGGGGTGGTGGGGGGAGTGAAGGGAAGAGAAAGGAAGGAAAAGGAAGAGAAGAGGGTAAGGAGAGAACAGAGGGAGAGGAAGGAAGGAAGAAAGAGAAAAAGAAATAAATGACCTTCTAATTAACTATGTTCCATAACTTTTAGACATGAGAACATATTTTTTTCAGAAAATACTTCCTCAGATTCACTAACACAGAACTTCAAGAGAGAAAGAACTAAGCATAGTTTTCAAACTATGCTTTGTGGGGTTTTGGTTTTTTTTTCTTGTCACCTTCAGTCACCTTGAGTTCAGAAGGCTGCTGCTGTAAGCTGGACCGTTGGTGGAAGCAGCATCCACATTTGATGATTCAATTGACTCAGTGGGTGACTAGATAGTTTTAAAAGCCCTTTGTGTCAGCACAGGTCATTTGTACATATCAGATGCAAAAGGAAACTCTGCAGCCTCCTCAGACCAGCCTCGAATGCTCTCCCAAATGGACAGAATGCTGTGATTTGTTAAGAAAATTTGAACATTACCTGGTAAAGTTCTTCCTGAATAATGGGTCTGGATGTCGGTTTGAAAAATGTCCCATGTGCTTGTTTCATTTTAAAGTGTGTGGTTAAGAGACTTTGGCATGATTTATTTGTTGGTTGGGCGTGTGGTAGAGTAGAGGGAAGGGGGCAGAAATTATATGACAATTTAAAACATAACAGATTTTGTTTGGCACTCCTTGGTGGGAACTTGAAATTGAATACAGTAGCAAAGTCATCTGTCAAGGGCAGCTTGCTCTGATGTCCAAGAGAACCTCCTTAAAAACTTATACGTCATCGATGTAAGAAATAAATGGCATTTTCATTCCTTCCATTCTTCATGTCTTGGGGATATGAGATGCAAGGAACGAGATCTTGGATTGTAAATCATGGTGACTGGCTGTTAAATCTGAGACCAGGCCCAACGGTTAGTCTGCATGTTCAGCATTGTTCATTTCCAGCTCCCTCTTCCCACCCTCTCTCAGCTCCCAGCCTACCTCCACCCCAGGCTTGTTATTCACCTTCATTTATCTTGGTAAGAATGACATAATGGGAAATTGTTAAGGCTTGAAGGAATTGCAAAGAAATGGTCAACCCAAAGAGCCAGCATGGTCCTGCCCCCTTTTGGGGACTTGTGATAAAACCAAATGATAAATGAGGGAGAGGAGGAGGAATTGAATTAAACCAGCAAGTTTCTTGCACATACTGGGAAAAAAATAGATATTTTTTCGCAAATCTGACTCGACACTGGCATCTACTTGAAAGATCTTAAATAACCTGCTGCTCAACTAAGATGAATTCCAGCCTATGTCTGTCCGTTCCCCACCTGTAAAAGAAGTCAAGATTATAAAGGCATACCTAGGTTATGGAAGAAAAATAAAGTTGCTTTATTTTACATAACACCAGCATAAATGTGGTCTTGAGTCCTATTTAGAGAAGTGTGTGTATGTGTGTGTGGGAGAATGTAAGGAGAGGAATAAGTTGGGTCACCCTGGCCTTTTCCAATATGTGCAGCTGGAGCCCTTTTCCAGCTGCCGGGGTCTCTGCTCCACTCAGTCCTGGGCACGGTCAAGCTCAGAACCCAGGAGGGGCAGTGGTAGGGGGAGGAGCCATTATCTCTTTCTACAGTGTCAGAGGGCACATTGCTAGTACACCTCCCCAGGGCACAAGCAGGGTGGGGCTGACTCCTCTGAAACCTCTTTGCAGACAGAAAACAAAGTTATTTCAGTGAAGAAACTGACACTGACTTACAATGGTTCCGGCAGGAAACTGACAGGAGAGTCAGTTTTTACAAATGAACAGTGGGTGCTGTGGCCCTTGAAATGGCCTGGAGCCATCCGTCATTCACAACCTCCGCATCTGAATGTGACATCTCCGTGAGCAGGAGCTTTGCAGAAATTTTATTTTTACATGTGATTTTTCAGCTACTCTGAGAATAGCAAGAGGTCAAAGGAACTCAAAATAATGGGTGGAAAGAAATGGCAATAAATTAAAATACACATGAAACTGAAGCACAGTTGGTAGATGATTGTGGAGTCACTCTCCAAGTCCAGGCCACAGAATCAGAGTGCTCAAAAGTCCCCAAGAAGCTGAGCGGCCCCCAGACCCACCGACAGCCTGTTCTCAAGACCAGGAAGACTCCAGCCACAGGAGTCTTCAAGTCAAAGAAAAAGCACATTTCTCTACAACCCATTATTCCATCTCTCCTGGTTCTGGATGCGCATCTTGTCATGTCACCAAAATCATAAGAGATTGTCCAACCATCCAAAATTCTAGTTTATTCCTTTAGGGATAAACATAATGGCCAAGATAACTGGACTTCTCATGTCAACCTCTTAGAACCTTCTGTTCTCAGCAGGAAAATCAAAATAACAGCAAACAAGCCTATTGGTGAGTATAATCATCACCAAGAGAGTTGAACTTAAGGAATATTTTTATCAAGATATTACAACTTCCAGAATCACCTTTTTCCTTTAAAGGAATTTATCTGATACTTGGACTAGAATTGGTCTTCCTTCCTTTGAGTTAACAGCCAAGAGAATTATGGTTAGTATACCCCAGATCATCAAGCTGAGAAGAGTCAGGGATTTGGAACAGATAATCAATCTATATAGCCAAAAAAATTCTCTCAGAAGACCAAGTGAGAACAATGTACAATGTGAGTGTAATCATGATTATCATTAAGAGTTCATGCTCTGGATGCAAATCCAGGCTCCACCACTTACCCAGCTGTTCATAAGTTTCTTTACCTATAAAATGGGATATTAAGGTTGCTGGGGAGGTTCGATGAGCTATAAAACAGCAGCACACAACGCCTGGCCCACTGTAAGTGTTCAATACATGTGAGCTAATATAACCATCATCATTTGCCGTCTTGATTTTGCCATTTTCACCATATACACTCTCCAGCTTGCTTTGGATTTCTCTCTTTTATGAAACTATTCCCTCAATTTAAAAATATAGGTCCTACTGACTCATTACACTACCTAAAATTTTCTTATAAAATATAAAAATAATTAAAATAATCAGTTGGAAAGGAGAGGAGAAGAGACATTTTCCAGCACCGTTGGCTGGTGCCATGAGCCTTGGGTGTTTCACCCAGTGGCGTGGAGGAAATAAAAAACCGTCCTCTGAGTAAGGGCTCCATGCTTCCTGGGAGCCAGGGAGTGCAACCTGCCTGCCATCACGTAGGCCTGATTAGCTCCTAAGATTATACCTGACTTGGTCTTATCATTGCTTCATCCTCAGTCACCTCTGCAACTCAAAGCCGAGAGAAACATGCTCTGGCTTTCTCCAAGTCTGGGGTAATTTTATTCAAAGGATCTTTGTTTCCATAGGAACCACTCTTGGGTGTCCCTGTATGTTGCTCGGTGTCTTTACTCTTGAGTGTCCAAGACCCTGTAACCCATATGCTCCTGGGATAAAATTATTTTGAGTAGTGATGTGCTTCAGGTGCTGATGAGTCCAAGAATAGCCCCTGGGGGGACTCGGGAAAGGATTCTGAAAACAGAAACGGGAACCAGAATCTCTTTTACCACAAACAAAATAGATAGTCATCGCCATAGCCATCAAGTACTTATTACTACCTTTACCTTTGCCTCTAAAATAAAAATCTCCATACTTGTCTATCCAAAATGTCCACTTACGAATTTGGCATGTATAAGGATATTCAGTGTGGTATTGTTTCTAATGAGAAAAAATTGGAAGAAGTCTGAGTAAATTGTAATCAACTATTATACAACCATATTTTAGAATACCATCTAGCAGTTTAAAAGAATGACATAGAGCTTCACATAGTGACTTGGAAAGATGTTTAAAACATGTAAGAAGAAAAGCAAGTTACTGAGTAAATATAACCCCATTTGTGTTAAAATATGTATACACATACACCAAACAAAAACAAACATATTTTATGTGCGCATATCCTATCTAATAAAAGGCTAATATGCAAATTGTCCCCTCAACTGGGAGTTCAACTGAGAGTTCAACTGGGAGTTCTACCAGGGGCAAGGCAGGCCGGCCAACCACTACCCCCCTCCCACCACCACCTCCCAGGCTGGCCCCGCCTGCAGCCCCTTCCCCCGGCTGCCCCAGGCCCACCTGATCAGGGCAGACCAGCTGGACCTCACCTGTGCACAAATTCGTGCACTGGGCCTCTAGTATACACATAAATATAAATGCATAGATATAGGAGGGAAAGGGAGTCTGATTCATTGGAAAGAGAAGAATGGTACAATTTGGCAGGAGGGCTTTGATTTTCCTGTATTATTGATTATTTTACATAAGAATGTATTTAAATATGGATTTATTCTCAAGGAGTTGTTAAGGAAATTTAATTAAATATATAATCTCAGTTGGATAAAAATACTATGTACAGTCTCAATGTCATTTACAGCAGGAGAATTCTCCTGGCATTTACCAGCCCTTTTACAACCAAGAGACCATTGTGTTTGGCATAGGAGAAAAGCCTGAGGCAAAGATTTACGGGAAGGGAATCAGAGGATCACATATTTTAAGGAAATCAGGTTTAACCATCTGGTCAAATTATAGATAACCCATCACCTGTTGAGAGTCACAAATTATTTACTAAATATGAATCTACCTACCATGCAGGCAAAGATTAATTTGTCAATCCCAGAAATGGTTCAACCCCCGTCACTGCTCTCCCACTAACAATGCCTTTATTGAGTAGCTTTCCTGTTCTCTTAATGTTTATCAAATGGAAGCGAGGAGCATAAGTCATATCTCACACAGCAGGGTAGCCAGCAGGCAGTAGGGAAGATGAACAATTCGCATAAGGTTTTCATAAACTGAGAACTGTTCATTCAATATCCTGTTGTGGAATACAATAAAGAGATGATTGAGGCTGTAAACACAGAACTAACTGTTGTTAGATTGTAACATTTATATTGATTAGCTTATTTTTTAGGCCATTCTGCTGCAAAATCTCAAATATTTTCAAAGATAACTCTTCTTGATAAATAAAGTGTTAAAGAGACATTCTGTATAGAGTTCACACTAACGTCTGAAAGATACAAATGCAAGCCTTTCCACCCCACACACCCCCAAACAAAGAAAGCGGGGAGTGAAAAAACATCACTTCCATGGTGAGTAGCAAGCTTCTGAAGCTCATTAACCCAGGATGCTGTCAAGAAAAGTCTGAATAAACCCTAAGGACACAATGGGCATAATTGCTTTCATTATTTCCAAAGTATTTTAACATTTTCTGTTGTTGATATAACAACCCTACGGGATAAGCAAGCAAATGATAGTGTTCCCATTGCACAGATGCAGAAATTGTGATAGACTGAAGAGCCCAGTATCTTATGGCTAAACTGACAGGGCCAGAGTTAGAATCCAACTAAGTACATTGACTCCCAAGCAAGGTCTTGAAAATTACTTAAGTAAAATATCAATTTCCTAATTGGAAAGGGATGCTTATCCTCCAAAAACAATGTGACTGGTCATTTAGTCAAGTCCTGTAAAAATGACTTCCTGCTTAGCGTGAGCCTTCAGATGCCCTTAAAGAGAAATGGACCCAAAGCCCCATTCTGGGCATGCTCTTGTTGGGCAGGTCCATGCTGCAGCTTCAAGTTGTTTCAATGAGTTCCAGCAAACAATGGTCACAGCCCATGATGTTTCCACGCAAGTCATTTCAAGGTCAGGACATGTGGGCACCAGAAGCACATCACACAGTGGGTACTGCTTGCTTTCTCATTGTAGGACGCCTGGGCTGCTCACAGGCTCTCCAATAAATCTCAGACTAAGAGCTACGGACTGTATTGATTAACCTTTCAAACTTTTCCACCAAGATGACACTCCACATCCTATTAGTCATGTTTATCTAACTCTGTAGACCAGCCGTGGGCAAACTACGGCCCGCGGGCCGAATCCGGCCCATTTGAAATGAATAAAACTAAAAAAAAAAAAAAAAAAAAAAAAAAAAAGACCATACCCTTTTATGTAATGATGTTTACTTTGAATTTATATTAGTTCACACAAATACTCCATCCATGCTTTTGTTCCGGCCCTCCGGTCCAGTTTAAGAAACCATTGTGGCCAAAACCGGTTTGGCTCAGTGGATAGAGCGTCGGCCTGCGGACTGAAAGGTCCCGGGTTCGATTCCGGTCAAGGGCATGTACTTGGGTTGCGGGCACATCCCCAGTAGGAGATGTGCAGGAGGCAGCTGATCGATGTTTCTCTCCCATCGATGTTTCTAACTCTCTATCTCTCTCCCTTCCTGTCTGTAAAAAATCAATAAAATATACTTTAAAAAAAAATAAAATAAAATAAGAAACCATTGTGGCCCTCGAGTCAAAAAGTTTGCCCACCCCTGCTCTAGACCTTAGAAATGCCCACTTCCTGGCTTTGGAGAGGACTAGGGTTATCTAGTGACATCACCCTTCCCCCTGTTCAGGAAAGCTTTCCTTCCTGGGAGAAGTGACTGGAGGTTGTTATTGCAGGATCAATGACCTGAATATAGGAGAGCAAAACTCCCTGAGAGAATTAGATTCAAGAGACTTGAAGCTTCCCAGGAATCTGAAAGAAATGGCATTTAGGTTTTCATGGCCCACTAGAGCTGGTTAAAAGGTCAGAAATAAAAGGTTATTGACCTGGGAGATTTTCTTGAGAGGAGGAGGCCCCTGGGTCCCTCCAACTTGGGGATCATAAAGGAGCTTGCAGGTCACTGACCCTGGAGAAAATAAAATGAGAAAATGACAGGAAAATCTACTCTGCATTTTATTTTATTTTTATTAAAGTAAGTTACTAGGTGATGCAGAGTATACTAGCTTTAATTTTCACGTAACTATGGAGAAATGGAGACCTCACTATGCATATGTCACTGAATAATACAGCATCTTCATGCCCGTTATTTTCTTTCATTCTCTGGGATTATTTCCTCAGGATAAATTCCCAGAAGTGGAATTTACTATGTCAAAAGTATTAACATTATTTTTTATTCTGGGTACAGAACATTCTATTGTTTTACTAAAGAGTTTATCAATGGTAAGTGCACACACACACACACACACACACGTACGCACACACATATATATGTACTAGCTTCAGAATAAGTTGTTGTATTGATTTGTCTTGGGTCTTATGTTCAATTTAATAACTTTTTCATTGGTACTTCCTGAGGTCCACACAATTCAGTTCCTGGTCTCCAAGTAAGTAATTGTATATTTGGCTGATTCTCTGTTAGCTCCTAACATTATCCCATTGTCTCACAACCAGGAAACAGCAAACATAAAATTCTCCTTAGCTTTGATCAAGACAAAGTGCCAGTCATCTCAAACTGCATTTGACAGAGTGGATGTACAATAGGAAGTGAACTAGTAAACTGGGTCATGAAATTGGAGAAAAGGAAAAAAGAAAAAGTTCACTGATCAAAAAGCCGTCACAGCAAGTAAGATTAAACGTCTCCAGACATGACACTGGACACCCTTTCCGAAAGATTAGTCTTGTGGAAAGTGTAGTTGTATATTCCCCTAGAACGTCTGAAAGTCCTCCAGCTCAGAATAATCAGGAGGCTGTGAAAATGCCACTTTCCCTCTGAATCCCCAACAACCTGGAAAAGCCCTGTTCTTGACAATTTATTACACCCAGCCTGGGCCATTAACATGCAGCTTCACACACTTCTTGGAGTTTGACACTGGTTGAACTTGTTTTTCTGGTCCCCTGGGGCAAAAACAAGCAATAGCCAACAGTAATTTCACGTTGTAAAATGTCCTTTCCTCTCCCAAACGTCTCCCCCAACCACCAGGCGATACCTGAGCTCATACTCCGAAGAGGAATGGGAAAGGGGATTTAACACAGCTCAGCAGCCAACACTTCCCAGTCAAACAAAGGGGCCATTGGTCATGGACAGTTGACCACCAATAACCGGACAGAGACCAACAAATAACTTTGCACAGACCTCTGAGCAACTGTTCTGGGGAAATGACTTGTTGCTGAGTTAAGCTTCAATCAAGTGACTTGTTAAGGCATCTTGGTCAGCCACCATTCTCAAACCTGTGCCTTTTGATGGTTTCTGATCACTGCTGAGTCCAAATTCAAGTTCTCCCTTCAGCACGTTAGAAATGCCAAGGGGCAAAAGGTAAATATACTTCATGTAGCATTATACAAACAACCTATCCGCCATGCAGGTATCGTTTCTGCAGCAGCCCATCCAGGAAACTTGGTGAGACAAAGTCATTATGTGTTTGTTCACAGAATCCTTTTCTTTCCTAGGGGCTTAAAAAGAAGTGGTCTTTGCTCACCCAGCTCTGGTCTCTGTGCTTTTATGACGCAGAATGAGGGAAATCCATAGAGAACTGGAGGGAAGAAGGAATGGAAGAGACAGGAAACAAAAAGGATGTGGGAGTTTTTTTGTTTTGTTTTGTTTTGTTTTGTTTTTTTAAATATATTTTATTGATTTTTTACAGAGAGGAAGGGAGAGGGATAGAGAGTTAGAAACATCGATGAGAGAGAAACATCGATCAGCTGCCTCCTACACACCTCCCACTGGGGATGTGCCCGCAACCAAGGTACATGCCCTTGACTGGAATCGAACCTGGGACTTTTCAGTTCGCAGGCCGACGCTCCATCCACTGAGCCAAACCAGTTAGGGCAGATGTGGGAGTTTTTGCTTGTTGGTGTTTGGGGGTATTTTGTGTTTGGGGAGTGTTTTGTTTGTTGTCTTGGCCTGGGAATTAACAGTTAGGGAGAGAGATGGGGAAGGACCACTCCTTTCTGCAAAGATTGCTGTAAGTGTGGATGAAAGGAAAAGACAAGACTTCGAAGATATTTAGCATAAATTAAGAGTATATTTCCCTGTGTACTTTTGCAGTTGCTCTAGATATAAGTTAAACATGAAGTTGCTATTGGTTATATTTTTCTGTTGAATGACTGTTTCTTTAAACCACCCTTGAGACTGGGCCACATGGGGCCCCTGTTATAATCAAGTTATCCTTGAAACCAGTAGTGGCAAAGCAAAGCTCAAATAGGATCCTACAGTCATGACTAATCAGAGCCCAATTCAGTACAGAGACCTATATTTTCCAACATTGCTCACTCTTATCTATTCTTTTTTTAAAATATGTTTTTATTGATTTTTAGAGAGAGAAGAAGGGAGAGGAAGAGCAAAAAACATTGATTAGCTACCTCCTTCACCTCCTCCATGCCCCCTAATGGGAATGGAGCCTGCAACCTGGGCATGTGCCCTGACCTGGAACTGAACCAGCGACCTCTCGGTGCACAGGACAATGCTCAACCAACTGAGACACACCAGCCAGGGCCATTCTACTGATAAGAAGGACACCTACATTATTGCTATCCCTTGATGTACTTGGAAGATAAAATTATGCCAGCCTGACATTGACCCTATCATTACGCTGATAAAAGTGTTCAATCAACCAGCTGCCTGCCTTGGAGTAAACAGAAGATCTAGATGATTAACTGGAATTTTCTTTTCATCTGGACATTTGCTGTGAGGGGTCACTGACCTTTCAAGTGTGAAAACCCTAGTAGGTTAGATACAAGGCATGCTGGTGCCTCAGTAGGAAAATACGCTAAAACTTAAAGGACCAAGAAAGGGAGATGGTGGAATGGGTCCCTTGGGGGAAAAGATGGCCTACAGCCCAAATCAGTGCTCCCGAAGGACAGTGAACTCGGACTCAGTGTTGTATCTGGAGTGTTTGACATCCTGACTGAATCATTTTTAACACCTTCCCTCTTCTCCAAACAACAAAATTGGATTTAGTAATAATTATTAAATAAATCAAATAACAATAGCCATAAGAGAGTAAGCATATGTCTGCAAACATAGAAAATAGTAAAATACATTAAAGTATATAAAAGGGAAAAATTAATGTGTTAATACTTTCTAGTGTATTTCTATTTCTAATTTCAATGTTTTTTTTTGAGAAAATAAAAAAAGTTCATATTGATCTGTTACAGTAATGAATCTTGCAGTTTGCACTATTTTATTGGTTAAAATTTTAAGCACTAATTTAAAATTCCAAGTGATCATGTTCCTTCATGTTTACAATCACTATGCTATCATTTTTATTTTGAATCTACTGTTTAAATGTAGGAATAGATGGTACCACGGGGGTTAACTTGTGCCCTAAGGGAGCTCAAATGACTCTGAATCATTGCAAATTTGGGAAACAAACATATGTCTGATTCCAACTGTGTTGTGGGCCAATTGTATAACTAAGAGTCCTCAGAATTAAATTCCATTTTCATGGAATGCATATTAAGGACGATAATAAGATGTGTATTACAATTGTATTGAATTACAGTGTGTATTAAAGGACAATGATAAAAATGTGCCCATTTGACACTTACATAAGATTATTAAATGTCTATTGCTTAGAATTTACTTTTTGCACCCTGGGGGAATTGCTCCCAGTGGCCTCCCCTTAAATTGCAGTGTGCAGGCTCAATTCGGTGCTAACATTGTCTGTTTTGATGACAGGAGCACAGCTACAGAAATCTCCAGATTGTTTCAAGGTGAGGGATGTGGAGTCTAAATCAGAAAGTGGACACACATGATGGGAGGGGGAAGGCTGCAGTTCACCAGGCACTCAGGACTGACTCCACTCCTTTCCTGCTCACAGGAATAGAACGTTTATATGAAAAGATGAGCATTGTCACTAATTATCCAAGAAATGCAAGTTAAAATCACAATGAGACACCAACTCACACCTGTCAGAATGGCAATCATCAATAAATCAACAAACAATGTGCTGGCAAGGAGGTGGAGAATGCTGGTGCAACACTGGTGGGAATGGAGATTGCTGCAGCCTCTATAGAAAACAATATGGAGGTTTCTCAAAAAATTAAAAATGTAACTGCCTTATGACCCAGCGATTCCACTGCTGGGAATATATCTAAAGAAGCGCAAAACAGTAATTCGAAAGAATATATGCACCCCTGTGTTCATTGGAGGATTATTTACAATAGGCAAGAGATGGAAGCAATTCAAGGACCCATCAACAGACGTGTGGATAAAAAAGTGATGGTGCATATACTCAGTGGAGTATTACTTACCATTAAAAAAATCTTACCATTTGCAACAGCATGGATGGATCTAAAGAGGATTATGCTATGTGAAATAAGTCAGAGAAAGACAAATATCATATGATTTCATTTATATGTGGAATCTAAAGAACAAGATAAATGAACAAACACAATTGAAACGAAGTCATAGATACAAAGTGCAGACTGATGGTTGCCAGAGGGGAAGGGGTTGGGGGATTGGGTGAGAAAAAGTGAAGGGATTGCCCTGGCCAGGGTGGCTCAGTTGGTTGGAGTGTCATCCTGTGCACCAAAAGGTGGTGGGTTCGATTCCTGATCAGGGCACATGCCCAGGTTGTGGGTTTGATCCCTAGTTTGGGTGCATGTGGGAGGCAACTGATCAATGTTTCTCTCTTCTCTCTCTCTCTCTCTCTCTCTCTCTCTCTCTCTCTCTCTCACCTTCCTCTCTCTAAAATCAATTTTCTTTAAATGAAGGGATTAAGAAATACAAATTGGTAGTTACAATGGTCATGGGGATATAAAGTACAGCATAGAAAATATAGTCAATAATATTCTAATAACTCTGCATGGTGCCAGGAGGTACTGGAAATACTGGGGAACACTCTGTAAAGTGCTTGTCTAACCACTATGCTGGACACTTGAAACTAATACAAAATAATATTGAATGTAAACTGTAATTGAAAAATAAAATTAAAAAAGAAAAAGAATTGGGTGTTTAATTTTCTGCTAAGTTTGGTCCAAACAGCTCAGGACCACGTGGGTGGGGCCTGCCTCTGGGGAAAGTCCTTTGACCTGATGTCCTTGGAATGTCCTTCAGGCGGGTCATTAATGCCAGGTGATCAGTGGAAGCCTGTGGAAGTCCTCCCAACCTTGCAAGGGTGTTCACATGGTCACTCTAAAGTTGGGTTATTTAGAAAGTGAACGTTAATTTGGGGAAGTCCTTATCTGCCTTTTTCACGGAAGAATTGAAGAAGTGAAAAGACGCTGTGGCTCACCATTTCCTTGGCTGCTTTGCCTTGGGTTTCTGATGTGGCCACTTTTGAAAAGTTTGCACGCATTTCCCAAGTTATTATGTGACTGCAGTGCTTCAAAGATCACCTGCTCAGCAGGTTCCGGAGCAAACCTTGAATTTTAATTATTATAACCACCATTTATTGGGCATTAACTATATTCTAGGCCCTGTGTTAAGCTATAGCTATAAAAGTAATAGTAATAATTGTTCTTTTCGGTGCAGATTTACAAAGAGAGAGTTCCCCGTCACAAATAAGAACAGAAAATAGCTTAAAGGAATTAGTCATCATCCCAGCTGATAGATATAATCATACCAAACTATGTCGGAGTCAGGAAGTACCACAATGTTAAGAAGATTACAAAGGACAAAGATGACTATAATTACTTACATTAAGTATAATTGAATCGCATAATTCATTCTCATTACTTAAGTTCCTGGCTAGGAATGGGATGCTACTAGAATCAGGAATGGCCTATTGACTCCACTCTTTCCCATTCAAAGATCATTTGGGAGCCAGGGGGCCTGACACTCAATGTGGCAAATAAGACTCTCCTGCATCCCCGCTCCCCCCCCCCCCCCCGCCGCCCCACTCCCACCCACCCACCCCCACCCTCACCCCCACCCCCGCCAGAATTCTGGGACAAAGGAAGACTCTGACGTTATAAACTACAATAGACTTCTCCTGGGTGAGAAGAATTGTAGGAAACAGCTAGCAAAGCAATCATCTGTATGATGATGCACTTAAGCAAGGCTGTGTGTTAAGAAGAATGCAGGATCCAGCAATAGATCTGAATTTGAGTCTCCATTCATACCTAACCGGTTCTGGCCCTTAGCAAGGTCACAGCCTCACAGATTCCTGCCTGTGGGACAGTGATAAGGACACTGTCCGGCTAGCCTTGCAGTTCACAGGTGAGGATTCTGAGATGATGCCTGTGAGCGGCAGGCCATGGAGTCGGGGCATTCTGCCTGCCACCCCAAGTGCAGGCTCATGACCACAGTTTTTCTGAGCAATAGATAATATCAAATTCAAAATACACTTTATTATAACAATCATTTCAACCAATGCAATCTGCTTCATTTTTTAATTGTCTTTATGAGAACTGGGTTAGTCATTTTGCTGTCATGCAATCTGCTTTTAATCTTGCTAAGATATTCCACTGGGCCGAACACAGACGCTAGAAGGCAGGCAAGCAGTGGGAGGCTGGACAGACCCCGGTGCCGCTTCAGTCCCACAGGACTCTGAGAATGAGGCAGTTAGGGTAGAGGGGGCAGGGGGTGGAGGACAGTGAGGGGGAACAGGAAGGGATTTCCAGCTTTGAAAATACCCCTGGCCAGGACAGAGAGCCTCAGGGCCTTGGATACCAGCAGAAAGGCATCGATTCAGTGTCAGGTGGAGCCCACCACCAACTCAGCCCCCAGCTCTGCTGCTCTTTCCCAGGAGGCCAGTGCGAAAACCCACCTTTTGGGCCATCGGACGTGGTGCATTTTGCTGCAGCCCAGGGCCTGGAGAGCAGTGTCAACACCAGACGAGCATGTTTACTTAGGTTGTGGCAAAGCTGGCTCCACCACAGAGCTGATATTTGCTTAAGCCTCAAAGCTTATTAGATAGATTGGGAGGCAATTCGCTTGCCCTGTTTACCACTAGGCTGTCATTGTTTTGGTGTCTGTGTGCCTTGTTGTCTTCTCATTTGTTTGTGTGGCCAAAGGGAGATGTAGAGCATGTGTGTGGGAGGGGTTTCTCAATCAATTATTTAAGAAGGGATCATGTCAGCCCTCGCCGGTGGCTCAGTGGTTAGAGCATCAGCCCACACACAAGGGCATGTACCTGGTTGCAGGTTCCATCCCTAACTCTGGTCAGGAGGCAACCAATCAATGTGTGTCTCTCACATTGGTGTTTCTCTCTCTCTCTCTCTCTCTCTCTCTCTCTCTCTCTCTCTCTCTCCCTCCCTCCCTCCCTTCCACTCTCTCTAAAAATCAATGTGAAAATATATCCTTGGATGAGGATTTAAAGAAAAAAGAATTGATCATTTCAAATAATCTATCCTATATAATAAAAGGCTAATATGCAAATCAACTGAACAACCAGTCACTATTACACCTACTGACCACCAGGAGCAGACGCTCAACACAGGCGCTGTCCCCTGGTGGTCAGTGCACTCCCATAGGGGGAACACCACTCAGCCAGAAGCTGGGCTCACAGCTGGCCAGGCACAGCAGCGGTGGCAGTCGGACACCCCCCAAGGGCTCCCGGACTGCACCAGGCCTCTAGTTGTTAATATAAAAACAAACCTTTGTTTTGAAGGAATAGGCCATTAGCTAAATTGTATTTCTGGTTCTAGCACATCTCAGCTTGTGAGAATTTCAACCACATTCATATTTTCTGATTTCCATTTTGCTTTGATTCCGTTGAAAGGAAAAGTCAGTCAGGAGATCACTGGACTTTGATTATTCATCCAATACTATGTGCTCAACACAGGTATCCTAGGACCTCAACAGAGGCATTGGATTTGGTGACTCCCACGTTTTGGGGAAGCCCCACTGTGATCAGCTACCCGAGCATGGTCATCTCTAAGAGCCTTCTCGGGGGCTGGGACTGAGGAGAGAGCCTGGAGGGCTGAGGACACTGTCACTTTCATGCTATTAATCAAGCTCCAATGAAACACATGCTCTGTCTGCAGCATGGAACCACGGTCATTTCCCAAAAATGTGTAAGGCACAGTCCCAATCTCAAGGAGATTGAAGTCTCCTTGTGGGCTACAAAAGAAATACCTATAATGGAGAGAGAGAGAAAAAAAGAGAAAGAGAGAGAGAGTAAGAGAGAGAGAGAGAGAGAGAGAGAGAGAGAGAGAGAGAGAGAGACCATGTGGTAGGAGGCTTATCACGCTCTAAGTCAGAATGTTTTATAAAGGCCAGTTGCCGTATGAGCCATAGAGCATAAAAAGCTTCCAGGAAAAGGTGGGGCTTGAGCTTGGATTGTTTTATGTGTCCCTGTAACTACTGTCCTCCTCAAAGTTCACTTTCTTCTACCCACCACCTTAATCCACTAGAATCCGCCTCTCAAATATTGTCTTAGCAACCGTTTACTGATTAACACCAAACAGGCTGACATGAATGCTGCCGCCAGAATGCATGCCTCTGGCTCTGGGCTGCTCTTACACCATCACAGAGTTGTAAGGTCAGAAGAGTCTATAGAGGTCACCTCGTCAAAACTCTTCCATTGCTCGGGAAGGAGACATCTGGGGACAGGTTCTTCAACTCCTAGGAGCGTAGACCGGTGCCTGTGGAAGTCTGGCCAGCACATCAGCCCTGTGCCCGTGAACAGGCAGGGATGCTAGGACACAAAGCACACCTGAGCAGTCTCTCTGGTGTGAGCAGAACACAATCACTGCAAAGATTTAGGCTCCCCTAATGCCAAATTGTGTTACCATGGCCACACTTCGAATTATCCCTCCACCAGACCAGCCACACTGTAGTCTGCAAGCCTAACGCTCAAATTCAGTGTAGAGGTTCGGGAGTTCTTACCCAAGCCAGTTCCGGCCCAACTCAGAACTCAGGGGCAAAGACTGAGCCTCATTCATGTGTGCATCTCTGGCCTAATGCAACACCTGACACTCTATACACAGCCCCTGTGGCTTCGGTGAACTGAACTGAGTTGCGTGAACTAAACTGAACTGAATGATACAGAATGAGGTACCATGAGTGAGAGTCATGTCAGCGACAGGAAATGTGACAATGGCTGGAAGGAGAGAAAAAGATGAGTAAACCAATTCCCCTCCTCGGGCTCTCTCCCTCCAGAAAGAAATATCCATTCATAGATAGGGTGAGATAAAGATATTGATTTCATCTGGAAATAATCATCTCAATGTAAAATAATAATATTAGAACAATTAAGTTACAACCAGTAAGTTTAGAAATGAGATTTGATTTTTTTTTTTTTTTATGGAAGAAGTAGAAATTGAGCTGGTTTCAAAGGATGGATAAGACTTTGCAATCAATACATGGGTAGAAAAAGCGGGGAGCAGTGTGAGGGGACACTGCCAGAGGGGGAGGAAGAGGACCAAGCCAGGGCAATATCACCGCACCGAGAGGAGATGGGTTTCCAACACATAAATAGAAGAATGTTGATGGCAGCAGACTAAAAAAATTAAATAAGGGCTGACTTTTTATTAAATTTTCTTTTCTTTTTTTTAAATATAGTTTCTATTTATTTCAGAGAGGAAGGGAGATGGGGAGAGAGATAGAAACATCAATGATGAGAGAGAATTATTGATTGGCTGCCTCCTGCATGCCCCACACTGGGGATTGAGCCCCACAGCCCGGGCATATGGCCCGACCAGGAATCAAACTGTGACCTTCTAGTTCATAGGTCAACACTCAACCACAGAGCCACGCCGGCCGGGCCTCATTGAATTTTCAGTAAGGAGGTCAGAGCTGACCATAGCAGGGGAAATATAAGTGGAGTAGTTGGATTGAGTCCAGACTGCAGTGGGTGGAACAGGAGCGGAGTCAGAGTTGCCCAGAGGAGACCTGCTTTTAGGTCACTTGGTGCCAGTAGCCTGAATCAGTCTACAGAGGGGCGTGGAGCAGAATGAAGGAGGGTTCTCTCCCGTCAGAGAACATTGAGTTCCTTCACAGGTGGCACAGCAAGAGCCAGTTCAGTGGGAGAGGCTGGGGATGCAAGAGGAAGAGGGACGATTTGCCTTCGGGAAAAAAGGAACAAATCTATAGCAACACATCCTGCACCTCAGCAATCATCCTCTAACCACATCCCACACATCGATTTTCAGGAAAAGAATTAGTTTTGTATTTTTGCCTTTCAAAGAATGTCAAGACAAGAAAACTCACACTTAGTGAGTGGGTATTGTGTGTCAGGCTTTGTACCAGGAACTTTAACACTTAGTGGATCATTGAAATGTTTCAGATGCTCCCCTGGCTACAGGGGGTGAGCTGCCAGCTGGGTGACATCTGGTCCCAGCTCTGTGAAGCTGGAGTTCAGGGCATCAGAAATGCTTGCACAGAAGGGTCCTGATGGAGCAGGCAGCACACTGCCATCTGCCCACTGAACTTTCTAAGATGGTAAAGAAAGAGTAATCAAGTCCCTGGCATTCCCCCAGGAACTTCCTTCTCCAGTCGTCAACTTCTGTTAGACACCTTGACCACAAATAGTATCTTCCTTTCTTTCATGTTGTAGAGGAAAGTAAAATACCCTAGGTATTCACAACTTGCTTATTCATTGAACGCTTATTAAGCACCTATTACATGCCAGGCTGCATCCAGCTTGCTTTTGCTGCATCCCAGTTCACCCCAAAACAACAAGCACGCATCATTCTCACAATTCTGCACGCCCAGCTACAAATCACGGATTCTGATGAAGATGGTGGTGGCACAGAGCTAGGAAAGGCCTTCCACTTGGGGAGCTCAGGAGAGGGTCTGAAAAGAGAAGCACTTGGTGGAGGTCTCAAACCTCAGACAAGGGGAAGATGTTCATCAGGCAAAGCAGGCGGGGCGGGGGGGGGGGAGCACTTAAAGGGAAACAGCAATGTGAAACAATGGGGTGAGTTAGGGGAACTGCCTAAAACTAGTGAGACAAAGTACAGGGTGAGGTGGGGCTGGAAAAGTCAGGTCTTGAAGGGTAATAAGAAGGCAGGGCTGTCTTTGCAAACTAAGGGAAAGACAGTGGAGGAGAGAGAACATCTTTGAGAGCTATTCTGAAATAGGAGAGAGGGAGAGGGAGAGAGAGAGAGAGAGAGAGAGAGAGACCCAGGTTTTGGCCTGTGACAGTACCACTAGTTGGGATGGGGGATGTAATCAGAGAACAGGAGTAACAGTGATGGATTTGTGGTGCAACCTGGAATGGCTGTTCAGTGGGTGGTTGCACACTTTGGTTTGGAGCGCAAAGGGAAAGTTCTGGGCTGGAGAACTCAACTTGCAAGCTGTCGGCATAGGCAGTGCTTTAGGGATATTAAAAAGAATAGAGATCTTAAATCATGGATCATCCCAGCTGGTAAAAAAAAAATTTTTTTAAGTCATTCATTTTTTAAAACAAACATCATTTTCAAATTCTTTTCTCTCCCAACAAAGGAATTAGCCAAGGGTTTGTTTCAAGACCAAACAAACAGGGGGAAGCCATTGGCTTTCCTCATGAATGCAATGGGCAATTCCTGGGGCTCTGAAAAATACAGCTGCCGTTTTGCCAATAATTTCCTGTGCCTGTGTAAACAGTGCCATATTCTCTGAAGCCCTTTCCCCCTTCAAAAAGGTAAACTTTGCTTGGCCAGTAAGAGGGGGCAGAACAATGTACTCAGCCTGCACATTCTTTCTGGGTAAGACCAGGGTCTTCCAGCAGCCTTCAGAGAGTAAATGAGTTGGTTACTTATTCGCTGGAGAACTGGGTCAGAAACATGTTAAGTACAAGCGGCCAAACATAATTAGCGGTTATTACTGATGTAGCTGATGAAGACTGAGGAGGGGAAGGCAGATGGATCCTCGCCACAGGGTTCTCACTGTAGCATTTCCCTACGTTGGAGAGACTGTTTGCTACTACGGTTTCAGGCACATTCTGCGACTCCACGAAAAGGGAAAGCAGAAGCAGTATGCTGGCCACTGAGCGGACGCTGAGTCTGCCACCCCACGAAATGCCTTTTAGGGATTTTGATTATTTTAAGCTGGTTCTTTTTAAGAAACAAAAGACTCAAAAAGAAAAGTTTGACCTTCCCTGTTACCTGCCGAAAGGAATTCAGGTAGAAAACCCGCTCAAAGGAAGGGAGCTATCACCTCAGCATAACCTGAACCAGTGGTGCAGACAGGAAGGAACCCAGCAGCTGTTTGGTAGACTCCGCCTCTGTGCCCATTGTTGCCCAGTGGCCCCAGCAGGAGTTTGTTTACCAAACATTTGCTCTTTCTCCTCTCTCCGTGAACGGTCTACTTCCCCTTCGAAGTCCCAGACTCCTGCCTCCCTCTCCTTAGTCCAGAACAGTGTATAAGCCTCAACTGCCCAGTTTGCCCTGGGTCCTATAATCTTATGGAACCCCTGTATGCACATATGTAATAAGTTTGGTTATTTTCTTCTATTGATCTGCCTCATATTCATTTGATTATTAGACCATGCAAAAGAAGTTAGAAGGGTAGATGGAAAATTATTTTTCCTTTGTGACACCAAAAAAATTTGGAGAATACTGAAAATTAATGCCCCTTTTAGGGAATCACAGTAGTAAAGAACCTTATTTAACTTTATTTAAATCAGTGTTTCCCCACATTTATTTGGCCGAGGAAACTTCGCTTCATAGCGTTCTAATTATGATCTTATGGTCTTATGAAAAACCAAAATGCATTTTGGGAAACACTGTCTTCTGGGCTTTTGGATACCGCTCTGCGGAGTTACTAGAGCCTTCTTCTTGGCATTTCTCTCAGGGCTCCCTTGGGTTTGTAAAAAGAGGCAGCGCATTCTCCCATCCCCACAGACCTGGAGAGAAGATAGCAACTCTGGGCCGTCCTTCCCAATGTAAATTCTGAATGTGAGTGGTCAAAAACAGCTTCCTCTCCTCCCCCCGGACTTGCCCTGCTCCGGGAGAGGTTCCTATTGAGGAGGAAATCCACCATTTCCTGCCCAAGCAGTGCTTTTGGTGAAGTGGGCCTTTGACCTACTGAATTGGGGGTCTGTTTTTGGAATTATTCCAGGACCCAAGAGAAACTCCTCTCAGAAAAGATTCTTTGTCTTTGAGTAGTATCCCTCCCGGGAAAAATAAAAAAACAAACTCAGTCAGATTTTTGTAGCCTTATTTTCTATTCTATTCTGTATATTAGATCAAGAGGAAACACTCTTTTAAAAAAAACAAAACACAATCCAGTTCAGGAAAAGTAAAAATGTTTATGGCAGTTTTTTGCTCTTAGATATTACATCCCATTTTAATTCAGGAAATGCAACATCTGCATCTGCTCTTAAGGATTCTCTTTTTATTTCCTCATCACCAAAGTTTTTTGAGGCTGGGGCGGGGGTGGGGGGGAGGGGTCGGCTAAAATGTCAGGCATAAATTTGCTTGTACCTTGGAACTAACTTTGTGTAAGATGAGACCAGGTGCTAAGGGAAAGTGCTTAAGAAAAATGAAACTGTGAGGGGAACTGAGAAGGGAGTGTCAGTTAGCATCAAAGTTCAGCCGTAACAAATAAACAAACAAGAAAATAAATCATCACAATGACTGAATCGGGAGAGTCCAGGTTCAAGTAGGAAGAGAAGGAGAGGGAAAGGGGGGTATCTGAGTGAATCGGAGATGGGCCTGTGATGGGGGGGAGGTGACAAACACTATATGAAGAGCTGACCTTTCATTTTCACTCACAACATGTAAGATAGATGGCAACATTCTTATTGCATCACTTACCCATGTGTGTAGGGGAGGCTGGGAAGTCATCTTTCCTCTTTCCTCTTGGGTCTTTGACTTGTTGCTTCAACTCACGCGATATCATCCTCCCTGTGCGCACTTTCCAGACCTGCTCGGATGTCCCGACCCACTGGAGACCCAGGTGCCACCGCGGAGGAAGGTTGATTGGGTTACTCAACTCAGGAAGGCCTTTCTCAAAGCACATACAGGTGTATAGGGTTTACAGTGAGTGGTTACAGTTGCTCTCAGCTACAAGTAACCAATAAAGCGGTTTAAATAGACAGGAAGAAGTCTAGAGCAGCAGATTCTCAACCTTGGCTGCACATTAGAATCACCTGGGAATCTTTTTAAAATCCTGATTTCTGGGCCTCATCCTCCGGAAATTCTGTTTCTTTGTTACTAATGTTGTGTCCCCACCCAAGAGGTTCTGGGTTGGCAGGAGGCGCTCACTCTTACACCCCTGTCCTTGGTAGCTTGCTTGCCTGCTGCTGCTGTTGTGGCCCCACCCCATAACAAAGAAACAGAATTTCCGGAGGGTGAGGCCCAGAAATCGGGATTTTAAAAAGATTCCCAGGTGATTCTAATGTGCAGCCAAGGTTGAGAACCACTGGTCTAGAGAGAGGCCATTGTTGGTTTGGTTCAATACCTGACCCAAGTGAGGTCGATGCCTTCAATTGTTACAGGCTTTCCCAATGTAGACCTCATATCCACATTCAATCTTTCATTTAGGGTCTAAGAAGAAGGAAAAGGGCATCGGTGCAGGGGTGTCTTTCCCTGCGATCAGAAAAGAGAAATGTTTTCCAGAAGCCGCCAGCAAGCTTTGACTTAGCATTCATTGGCCAAAACCATGGGACATAGACATGTCTACCTTGAAGGAAGGCTGGAAACAAGGGTGAAGTCTTTTCAGCTTAAAAAAATGGAGGCAACAAGATGATTGGGTAGGTCTATTGGTTGAGCCAATGATAAGCATCTGCCACAAAATTATTATCCATTAATTTTATTTTCACTGGAATCTCATTCCTGAAATTAGATAGAGGGCCCCCTCCTGAGGCTAGTAAAGCCACATTCTGCTCATCACTACACTTGACCACTTACAGTTTAGTGATGTGTTTGTGAGTCAGTGGTATACACTAACTTTGTTCCCACTTAAAATAAAAAACCTTTAAATTAGTTTAATTTTTTAGGCCCATTCATGTGCTCCAAAAACCCTCAAGTTTCTTTGGTTTACATCAAAGTCCCATCTAATTTGCTCCCAAGAGGAAACCTACCACAATAGTGAAGTTGTATATTTCCACAGGGATTTTCCCTAAACAGTTAATGAGTTGTGACTTCCTTATATGTACATGCAGGCGAGACTGGTGCACTCCACGCAGGTAGACAGAATTCGAACCAGATGGTTCAAGGAAAGGAAACTGGATTAGCAGATCATTTCAAACACCTCCATGTGTTGACTGAAACCCATAAGGGGAATGACAAAACATGTAGCTTATTTTCTCAACAAACTGTGCACCATATTGAATGTTGAACATTAAATTGAGGGAGGGGTAGAGCAAGCCCTGGTTTTTCTTTCCTTGAAAAGAAAAGAAACCATAAGCCTAGTTTTGCCTGATTCATGTATCCAGAGGGGGACAAAAAAGAAAGAAAGAAACGCATGGCTGATTCATAAACTCATACCACGGAGGGACCCTGTGGTAATCCTATAGCAATGGCATTTGAATGAATCAGAGGTGGCAGGGGTGTGTCTAATTTCCATGAGTTCCTGTATGGAAAGCAAATCCTATTTTGCCTGATTTTCCAGTTTAAACAATAAACCATAGGAGTCTCTCATCCTCACCCTTAAGCCAACTTCATTGAAAGGGGTGGAGGGGGGTGATGCAAATTGAGGCACTTTTCAGTACTTCGGCCCCCCAACCCCAGTTTAATTAAAGCCCAATTTGGTTGAGGAGTAAACTGGTATTTAAAAATCAGGAGAAAATCTAGTTCCAGTAATTAAAGGGATTTTCTAAATCTTGTCCTCCATGTTAGAACACCCATTTTAATAGTTAATTAAAGACTCCTTAACCATCCTTTGAAGGAAATTTGAAAAAGAAAAGATTAGGACCCGCCACAAAGACATCACTGACAACGGGGACTGAAATTCTTTGTTAGGCCCTGTAGGGAAAACCAGGTCTTCCTTCATTCACCTAAAATACTTTGGGCATGCAGACCTTTTTTTTCTTTTAACAAAAAGATGTACTTATTTGCCATTGTGTTGCTGTGGGTAGCCTCGCAAATGTCACTGCTGTTCCACAAATATAAGCCAGCTGGCAAGACACCCGTCTACCCCTGCCATTGCAGTTAGGGTAGCACACTTGTTTCTTTGGTTTCCCAAGTGGTGCTGGTGCCAAAATGTCACTCCTTATGCAGAGTCCCCTGCTTCCCTCCCCCCTCCCCACCCCCACCAAGTACGGAGAAGAGCAACAGTCCCCTTGCAGATTCCACATGCCTCTCATATAATAAATGGGTTTTAACTGGTTAGATCAGTGGTTCTCAACCTTGGCTGCACATTAGAATCACCTGGGAATCTTTTCAAAATCCTGATTCCTGGGCCTCATCCTCCGGAAATTCTGTATCTTTGTTATGGGGTGGGGCCACAAAATTAGTAACAAAGAAACAGAAGTCTTCAAACAGAGGTCCTCACACCCTGTGGATCCACCAAGACTTTCCAGAACGTAAATATGCTAAATGGGTCATTGGAGGGAATCAATTTCTGGATCCTCAGCTTCTTTCTATATGTGTGTCCTTTTTTCTAAATCTGCCTGATAAACCAAATCACACTTGGAAAAGAAAGCCATCCTTTCACCCTTGCCAAATCTTTCTATGGTGGGTTATTGATTCATCAAGCATCTTAGACATGTGGGTTTTGTCTTTGCTTGGTGTCTTGGTTCCTTCTGTTAAGAATGAAACTTGATCTTTGAGGGAGGTTCTGAATTCAGAATAATCAAGTAGTATAAATTATGACCCTTGGATGTTCCCTAGAATTGCCAACTTTCATAAGATAAAGCCCAGAATAAAGAATTCTATTTAAATTCTTTCTGATTCAAACAGCATTTCAGGAAGTCACTTAAAACCCATTTGAATCGGGCAAAAAGGAGACATATATAAAACCTTAGAAAATAAATAAATAAACAAACAAATAAATAAATAAAAATATTTGAGCCAGGCCTGTGTGGCTCAGTGGTTGAGCATCGACCTAAGAACTAGGAGGTCACAGTTCAATTCCATTCAGGGCACAGGCCCGGGTTGTGGCTCAATCCCCAGTGGGGGGTGTGCAGGAGGCAGCTGAACAATGATTCTCATCACTGATGTTTCTCTCTCTCCCTTTCCTTCTCTCAAATCAATAAAAATGTATTTTTAAAATAAATCTATCATATTTATTTTAACTACAGTCAATTCTCATCTTATTTCAAACTATAACATGCATGATATTTCTACCTCCTATTAACAAAGAATAAACTACTTTAAATTCAGAATAAAATATTTTAGATGTCTGTTTTACTTGGTGTATCTTTCCAACATAATTCAGAATGCTTACAAGTTTTGTCTTTGCTCTTCTTGAATAAGATTCTAAAAGTATACTTTGTCTGTATAATGCCCTGAAACACCTCTAATTTAGTTAATTCTCTGAATAAAAAGATGTCTTTTCAATTCCAAAATTAATAAAATTTCTTGCTTGATATAATTTTAACAAGTAACCTATTGATTGACTGAATCTTTGACTTCTCAATTGCATAGTTTGCCTTTCTGTCTGATGATGACATGTGTCCTTGTGCAGAATGGAAAGGCCATCTGGCAAGAGCTGTCCGGGTAGATAAGGAAGAATGCCAGTATTCTTACAGCAGCGATGTTCGATACTGAGTTACGTTGAACGCTGTAAAAATGAAAGCTTCTCCAACAGCAAAAAAAGTCTCCTTCAGATGCAAGTTTCATATCTCCCTGTCACATCTGTGCCGTCTCTGCACGATGACGAGTGATTCTGACATAGCCTTCCTTTGCCCTCGGAGTCCTCCCGGAGCTGAGTAAGGGACGTGGATAATTCTCTAATGCAGGGTAAGCAACATATAATTTCAGAAATGAACTGGAAGCCCCTTTTCAAACGACAGCACAATTGTCCATGAGCTTTCTTTTATTACAACACATCATTACATTATTTTGTAATTACATCTTTTCCAAGCCTTCTGTTTTGTCTGCTTGACTAAGAGCTCCTCAAAGGCATGGGCCGTGTGGGCCTTATTTATCGTCATATCCCCAACAGCCAGCACAGAGACCGACACAAAGTGGGCGCTTAGTATACATTTGTTCAATGAATGAATGGAAAACTGACTGAATGAATAATGAAAGAAGGAAAGAATTCAAGATTTGAATCCCTATCTTCTTCTGGACAAGGGGGTCTGGTAAATCTAAGAACCATCCTAACATCATCTCTCGGTCCCACTGGTTATCATGACCTGTCTGCACCGCAGCGTGACAGGCAACGACTGGTATTTCTAGGTCTTAGACATTTGCTCTGCCCAGTATTTTCTGAAGAGTTGAACTAAACTTTATAGCACATTCAATATTGAGCTTAGTTTCACTTTTTATACTTTGATGTTTAACATCCCCTTCTTCCAAATACTAAATATTTTCCTTCTGGTGGGATGACATTTAAATGTGCATTTTCCCCCTACTTCTCTTTGCTGTCACTTTTAAAACACACCAATACTTCTGGTCTGTACTGCACACTATAGTTCTAATTAAATTTCACTTTTAAAAAGTATATATATTTATTTGTAGATTTTCTCTCTCTCTCTCTCTCTCTCTCTCTCTCTCTCTCTCTCTCTCTCTCTCTTTGTAAATTTTTCCCAAGACTTCAGGTCTAAAAGCTGTCCTTGACCCCTAAATCTACACTGAGTCCCCATGCCACTTCCTCAGCTGGCCTGCCTTCCACTATCTTTAAAACATTCCTCGAATTGCTCCTTGCTGAGATAGATTCCCACTCACACACCTTAATCTTGACTTATCTTGACAGTTGCAATTTTCCCATATATGGTCCACATACCTCCCTATTGTCTGAAGGTCTACAGATGTAAGTCCTGTCTGTTCCACATCCAAGACGTGGGCAGATCACTTCCTTGTTGTCCTTATCTCCTCTGACATTTGGGACTTCTCCAGCCCAGCTTCTTTCTTCAAATCTGAGGTGGCTCTTCCAGTGGTTTCATTCGAGCCAGTGACACGTGTGGAGACTTGTGTTTTGTTTTGTTTTTCCCCTGGCTCTGCTACTGACATGATAAAACGCTGGAGAGAAGGTATTGAAGTTGACTCTCTCCGTGAGTATAAAGCAAGGATTTAAAATACTTGGCATTCATCCACTTTGGAGCATAGCTCGAAGGATGAATGCGTCCGTCTATAACCATAGTGAAGAATTTATTATTATGGCTCTCTTTTAGCAGTACTATAATTTTACTGATGATGTTAATGAAGCTTATAATAATATAAAGAAACACATTAGCTCAGAAAGGCTCCGTTATCATGGTCTTTAAGAACTATCTGCCTACTACGCTCCCTACCTTCTCTAAATCCTACGGGACTTTTTTTTAAGCAAGTATCCAACTGCCCAGCAATTAAGTTTTCTCTTACTCCCTGCGAGTTCGCTCAGGCCAATGAGACTGTAAGACCCTTGGAAATAAGGCTCATGCTTGCTCCTCCTCCTGAACCTCCTCAGCACCAGCTCGGAGACACTCAGGTTGGTTCTCAGCAACACTTCTGCAGTATTTCATTCTGATGGTTCTCTTTATCGTTGTGAATAAAGGATGTCTTATGACTTTAATGAGATTGCACTGTCGAAAAATTATTAAGTTTAATCCCCTTTTTTGTGTATCTCTGGATATACAAAAGTTGCCCCAAGCCCTCCGAAGACCTTGAGCTCAGTTCCCAACAATCCCTGTGTATCCCGTGGGATTTCCTGAGATTTCCCTGCACCTGCCCGGCTTCTGCTCTCAGGTGTGGGTGCCCCTGGACCAGGTCTCTTTTCCACTCACCTACGTTTCCTGGCCACATTCCTCGCCACCCTTCTCACTTGTGTAGGTCAACCGTGAACGCGCCACATTTATCTGAGACGATAGGCACAAGGACACCCCCACCCACCGCCGCAGGCCGCAGGACAGCCGCGGGGTCGCACTCCTCTTGCTGCCTCCCACCCTCTTGCTCCTTCTCTCTCAGGAAGGTAGGCAGGTCGGGGAAGTAAATGTGTCTGGCGGAGTGGAGGAGGGAGCCCTGATTAATAGCGTTGGCTGATCTTCGCGGTGTCATCAGCACCACCAGGGCCGGGTTCAGGTTCGTCACTGAGCGGTGAAAAGAGGTGTGTGCAATCCGCTCCTGCGAGCAGGGTGAGGCTGGCTCCGGTTTGGGGTAAACATAGGCAACTCAGAACTCTCCCAACGCTTCTGTGAAAACAACTCATGCAAAATAAACATAGATTGGGCATTTTTTATTTATGTATTTATTTATTTTTGCATCTCACTTTAAAATTTTGACTTGGCTCCCTGGCTATATACATGAAGGACCAACTATTTCCCTCAAAGGGTAGCAGAAGGTCCCTTTCCGAAGACGGTCTGGCTCCGCTTGTGAGAGAATTTTTCTCCAGTTTCTTCTATGCAGAGCATGTGGGGTGGTTTTAATGAAAGGCGCTTCATAAAAAAATAAATAGTACCTTCAGACCATTCATGCAGGCGACTTCCTGGCAATCCCTGGAAGTGTGGACTGGCCCATAAGCTAATTATCCTGTAAATTTCCTTTTCTTCCCAGTGTGGAGGTGAGATCTAATTTGAAAGATTAAAATCTTTGCATGATTACAGTATATAGTAATTGTTAAGCTCTGTAGTTACATGCTCAATAGCTACTAAGTACAAAGAATTACAAGGTGATTTGTGCCTGTAAGATAAATTCCAAGAATTTTGCTTTTATAAAAGGCAAGGAAGTGGAGGTGGCAGACCCACAGATGTGCTAAGTGAAGCAACTGATCCTGAATTTCAGGAAAGAGGGACTTAGGGGGCGGGTGAGAGGGGGGTCTCTCAATTCACAGACAGGCCAAGTGGCAGAATGCCTTCCGGTGCATTTCTTAGGTTGTGCTAAACGTTATTTACATAAAAGCACTGCTCAAGTGGGTGAAGTTATCTAAGGAGTTTTTAGCCTAAATTCCTGGAGGGTTTCCAGATGTCTGCTATTCTCAAAGCAGAGAACCAAACTATGAGTTCATCACTTTCAAACACACAAAAAAAGCACAAAAAGCCAAGTCTGATAAACATGACAGCAGTAATATGAGATTATATATCTGCAAAAAAAAAATAAAAATTAAAGGACTGAAGAAATAATAAAGCTTCCAGTATCTATGTTTCCAACTCCACTACTATTTGGTTTTGTGCCAGCCATTCTTTCTCTACCTTAGTAGATCACACCGGAAAATCCACTCATTAAACAAATATTTATTCAGCACCCAGTGCATACCACGCTCCTGTTCTTGGCACTGGGGACATGACGATAAATAAAATGGATAAGGCCTTTGCTCTCATGGACTCAGAGTCCAGCCGGAAATAAAGATTACTAATACTTTCAAGTATGCATTATGATTACTAATACCAGCACTACTTACAAGGCCTGAGAAAGAGAGTGGCAGCACACCATGGAGCGTGTGAGCGTGTGGGGTCTATCGTAGCTCAGGAGTCAGCATTTATAAGGAAGTAATGCTCAATCGGAGACCTGAGACCTTAAGTATGAGTAGGCATTAATAGCTCAGAGATGGCGGGGGGGGGGGGGGGGGCGGGGGGAGTGGGAGGGGCAGTCTTTTCTCCAGGCAAACAATACAAAAGGAGTTTCCAAAGATATTGCCTTTTAATGCCTTTCCTCCCTCCAAACCATGAAGATCCCCACATCAGTTAATTTGTTGTAGCTAAGATTTCTTTATTTTTCTGGTTATAATGTTACTGGTAGCTGCAGGTATAATTCTAAGAGAACAAGAAATATCAGACCTGATAAAACTGGGCCTAACTGAGTCACTAGAAGGAAAATGCAGAATGGCCTGGGAGTGGCTGTTCCAGCCCCCACTCTGTGGAGGCGTCCAGGAGCCTGGCTTCCCTGGAAGGAGAAGTAGACACGTGGGCAGGCCAAAGAAGGCGGGCTGGCGGACTGAGGCAAACTGAGCTCACATTGCTTTAGACTCCTCATCTGAAATTGCCTTCAGAATTGGTTTCTGAGTCTCCTTCGTTTTTACTGCAAATGACCTTACCCAGGTTGATTAAGAATCTTATTCACCTATTTGAAGAGCGTTCCAATGATAAAGTTTCTCTCATCTCAAGGACTAAAGGATTGCCACGTGCATCTGTCCATATCAGTCTATATTCCCAAGACTTGAAGACTCAAAACCAAAGTAGAAAGGAGTTTGGGGGTAATAGAACATTCTTGGGAGAATTATAGGGCATTTAGGCCCGACCAGTGTGGCTCAATGGTTGAGTGTCGACCTATGAGCCAGGAGGTCACAGTTCCATTCCCAGTCAGGGCACATGCCCAGGTTGCAGGCTTGATCTGTAGTGGAGAGCATGCAGGAGGCAGCCGGTCAATGATTCTCTTTCATCGTTGATGTTTCCATCTCTCTCTCCGTCTCCCTTCCTCTCTGAAACCAATAAAAACATCTTTTTTTTAAAATAAGGCATTTCGAGGGGCCTGCTTTGGCAGAGTCCAGGTGCATCTGCATACGTTGGTTCTGGTGGGGGTCCCTGTGAGCAGGTGTGCCCTCCACAACCAGAACCACCGAATTCGATGGCCCTGTTTCTCAAATGTGCATTTGAAAGTCCATTTGGAGCCCTTACTTGAAATTCAAATACCCAGAATTGCTTTTATTTTTTTAAACAACTAAGAAAAAGTTGCATAAAATCAAGGTTAAACTAAAATTACTGAGGCTGTGCCATATGAGATTTAACAAAGTTTTGTCATAATTAACTATGTGCGCACAATTTTGAGCACTGCTTTTGCTGATAAAATGTGAACTAGTCAAATCTACAAAGGTGTTCTACCACTATTTAGAAAATTACCACACTGTGATCCTTTGAGTATAGAATAGCGCTTATATCAACATACATTTGTTCAGAAATTCCTAAGGTTCTCATTTTCTGAGGTAGAATCATGATTAATAGTTCATTTAAAAAAAAAAACACTTGGGCATCTCAGCAACAATGAACTAATGTCTTTGGTAGATCAATAATTTTTCTAATCACAAGAAAGCCAGTGCATCAGAAAAGTCGTCAGCAAAAGCATGAAAAGATATATGCCAGCTGTTTCTGGCAGCCCCTTACAGAGGGGACAGAAGAAAACAATAAGAAATCTTTGCCATATGTTGGGAGATGAGTGGTAATGGAAAATATTCATAAACAAATGACTAACACTTGTCTGTATGTTATTCAGGTGCACAGCTAAAACACATCCATCTCCTTAGCATCGACTTTTCTGGATGCAAATTACTCTAAGGCGCAGGCAGCCATTTCTAGTCTTGTCATTCCTTATGCAGGCTGGACTGTCATTGATGTCAGCAGTTTTGCTGTATAAGCACTTTAAGATAAAATCTGAACATCTGAATTAGCATAAAACATTCTGTACAAAGTAATTTACATTAGAGGCTTTCCTCGTCGATTTCCAAAATGGCGTTGCTGTTGTCTTGTATTTGGAATCAGCTTAGAGCTCTTTCCCCTTCTCTCTAATCCCATTTCCTTGGTCCTTGGCCTGGCATTGCTCACCATCCCCATCAGGCCGGCTGTTTCTGCTGTGCTTTCAAAGGTCCAGTGTTAGGTCTGATCAAATAATTGAGTTGATATATCCTCCCCTGGGAACTGACCTTTAGACCACTTCCCAACCAACATTCCCTTTCGCTTAGTCCACATTCCACTTGCTAAGACCATTATCTTTCCCCTCCAGACTTTCCCAGGATCCTGACCCGCCCAGAGAGTTCCCTGCTGAAAAAGCCCACCTAGAGTCCTTTAAAGCCTCTGGCTCCACCCCTGGGGGCCGGTGCCATTTTGAGGCTCAGCCCATCTGGTCTCCAGATGACCTAATAAACTTATACTCCCTAACCACCTTGGCCTTGTGCGTTCCTCCCTCGGCCATCCTAACACCCACTGTTTGATGCAGGAGGAAAGGGATCACAAGGTCTGACCCCCCAAGGGTCAAATCAATCTCATGAAGAAATAACCATTTCTTTTGCTTGTATTTACACAGGTATGATGGATTTATTTCCCCCAGGAATTCACTGTCCTCTCCAGAAATTCAGTTTTACCAGAGCAAGAAGCAGCTGAGCAGACACAGTGGGCAATAAAAACCCTGCTAGGTAAAGAGAGCTCAAGATGCACACAGCCCTCCCTGGATGTGAGTCAGGGTGGAAGTTAGTCAGCCACAAACCACACTGTGGCTTTCACAATCTGGCCGGGGTTCAAACACCTGAGGGAGACATCCCAGGCCTCCTGGGTGAGCCAGGGGGTCCCGCATTCGCGGTGGTGGGATCCCAGGTGTGACTCTGGGTCTTGCCCATGTGTGCAGGTAGCCATAGCTGTGCAGGCTCTTTAATTTGTACTGCTTCGCTGAATAGGGACCTAACACAGGTTGCCACATCTCTTGCTTTTAAAAAAGTCTTTTTTTATTTCTTTTTTTATTAAGCTAAATAACTGAAGCCCTCAACAATGTCTATAACTAGGTTTGTGGTTCACGAGGCCATAGCACTGCGATTGAGAGTTTGGCTGGCTTTTGTCTGTAGGCCAGCCTTAAAAACTTGTCACCCAGATGTTTCTTTTTGTAAAATTGAGTTTATTGGGGTGTTAACATTGGTTAACAAAACCATACAGGTTTGAAGTGTACAACTCAACAAAACATCAGCAGCACACTACATCGCATGCTCATTACCCCAAGCAAAGTCTCTTTCCGTCCCCATTACCCCATCTTTGCCTACCTCCAACCTCCAGTCTTGAGGTGAGACAGCAGTTCTGTTTAGGTTAGCAGAGAATTGACAACTCAGTTCTCAGAGGAAGGGATATGACCCACTGGGGAAGTATGGAAATCTATGGGAGTATTTTTGATTGTTGCCCTGACTGGGAAGCACCATTAGCATTTAGAGGGTAAGCACTCTGCAGAGTGTGGGATATCGTCCCCCTGACAAAGGATTTTCCCACATCCTGCTCTGATTTTAAATGAATGCCCAACTGCATAAGTGAAAACTTGATAAAATTATCTGAGCCTTATATCTAACTCCATTTAACTTATAAGCACAAATTATTTTTTGACAGTTTTAATATACATTGAATTTTTCAAGAATGAAATTACTATGTGTAAATACTTGTTTTGTTTGGAATTTTACCAAGAATTAATTAATCAACTTTCTGGTAGACCTCTGATGACAATGTATCAGTCTGCATATGTAACTGTCACATTCAAGTTTAGATAAATACACTTAGCTAGCCCTTATTTCTTTTTTCTTAAAAATATTGGGGGTTTTTGTTGATTTCAGAGAGGAAATGAGAGGAAGAGAAAGTTCAATCATGAGAGAGAATCATTGATCAGCTGCCTCCTGAACGCCCCCTACTGGGGATTGAGCCTGCAACCCTGGCATGTGCCCTGACCAGAATCAAACCACGACCTCCTGGTTCATCGGTCAACGCTCAACCACTGAGCCACACCAGCCGGGCCACACTCTTTTGTCATAAACTAGAGGCCCAGTGCACAAAATTCACACACGGGTGGGGTCCCGAGGCTTGGCCAGCGATCAGGGCCGATCGGGGCCAGTCCAATCAGGGCCGGGCCGGAGAGGAGGCGACAGTCGCCGGGCCAGGTGCAGAAGGAATGGACACTGGATGCCGCCACCATCATCAGCACCCCACCACCACGGGGTTCCTCGCCTCCCCCACTCCTCCTTCCCTCGCTACCACCCCACTACCATCGCAGGTGGGCAGCGGGCCGATCGGGGCCTGGCAGCCAGGGGGAGGAACAGAGCACAGGGGGTTGGCCGCTGGCCCCAAGGAGGGAGCCAGCCCTCGGCCCCCTAGGAAAGGGGCTGCATCTGCGGCCCCCCGCCCCCCGGTTCCCCATCCCAGCCTGGGGGCTGGCCCCGATCAGGCAATCGGGGCCTGCTGGCTGGGGGAGGGACCGTGAGAGATTGGCCAGTCAGGGGAGGTTGCTGTGGGAGCACACTGACCACCAGGGGGCAGCTCCTGTGTTGAGCTACTGCCCCCTGGTGGCCAGTGCACATCATAGTGATCGGTCATTCAGGTCATTCTGGTCACTTAGGCTTTTATATAGAGAGATTATTTTCCTTTCTATGATAGTTTGTACTGGATCCCATGTGCCCCACCCAGATCCCCACTGCAGGAATCCCCAGATGCTAGAGTGTTGACAACTGACAGCCCACAGCTGAGTGCCAGCACCCCGTCCCAACACTCCCTCTGGTCCCACGTCATGACCATCCCTAGGAGCTGTCTGCATCCCCTGACTGGTCACCGGAGGGTCCTAAGGCTCTGATTGGGCACGATTCTGCAGGATCACCCCAACTCCAGAGCGCCTGTGGGATCTTGGAGTCCTTTGTGGGACTGCTCAAAAGCACAGCCCAACCTCTTCCACAGCCCAGTCCTGCTTCCCTCCCACAGTGTGGATCCTGAACGCAAGGTCAGTCTCCTTCTGCCCCCTGATGCCACCATAGTGCTTTTTCCTAGGGTGCCTGGCCCAATCAGAGTTTTGAACATTGGGTGGTATATTATCTGGGGATTTTAATTTAGGATAGTAAAGAGGGAAAGTATAGAATATTTGTAATTAACAAAAGAGACAGTGTATCTGATGGCATGAGAACCTGTGTGCTCGGTGATCCCTTCAAGGCCCCTCCACTTCAAGACCTTCCCCTTTAGGGCAGAAACGCTGCTTGCCCCCGATGGGCTGCAAGTAGCTCGAAATGACACTTGATGCAACTGTTTCTCATGCACTTGACTAAAAAAAAAAAGAAAAAGCGGTCCCGTACAGGATCACTTCATATCAGCACTTTTTTCCATATCACCCACCCACCGTGCCATGTACTCCTCATAAGTACTTGCTGTATGTGAAGCGACCAGCAAGCCCAGCAGTGTGTGCCTGTTGTACATTCCTGAGGCCTTACTTGCAAACGGCCATGTGCATCCTTCGCTCTGAGAGACCATAATAAGCCGGCTCCACGGCACCAGGCGCTTTGTCCTTGGAGATTTTTTAGATGAAATACAGTTTTAATTAAATTCTTAATATCATAGAATTGCAGTTCTTCAACTGAAAAAGATTCGCAAAGCTGGAGGGTGTGTGCATGGGGGGGGGGGGGGGAGTGTTTGTCTGTCTGTCTGCGGGTGCCCTGTGTATCTGTGTAGGAGAGGGTGCTTGCTGGGACCATAGAGGGGGACAATCCAAAAGCAAGAGCAGTGAGTGCTTCTGTTCCTCTGGTCTAACCTTCAGGCCGCTGTAAAGCGATGATTCAAAATGCTCTGAAAGGACTTAATTTCCCCTCATGCCAAGAAAGTGTTCTTTTATACTCAATAAAGCAGAATGAGGCTTGCAGTAGCCCCCCTTCTCCATGATTTTGCTTTCCAAGGTTTCAATTAACCACGGTCATCCGTGGTCTAAAAATATTAAATGGAAAATTCCAGAAATAAACAATTCATAAGTTTTAAATTGCTTGCCATTCTGAGTAGCATGATGAAATCGCAAGCTGTCCTGTTCTGTTCTGCCGGGGATGTGAATCAACCTTTTGTCCAGGTATCCACGCTGCATACGCTCCCACCCATTAGTCACTTAGTGGCCGGTCTAGGTTATCAGATCAACTGCTGAGATAGGGCAGTGCTTGTGTTCAAGTAGCCCTTATTGTACTCAATAATGGCTCCAAAGAGTGCTGATGTTGGCAATTTGGATATCCCAAAGAGAAGCTGTAAAGTGCTTCCTTTAAGTGAAAAGGTAAGTACAGTACAATAAGGTAGATTTTAAAAGAAGAGGGACCACATTTACATAATTTGCAGTATATCATTATAACTTCCTATTTTTTTACTAGTCATTATTGTTAATCTCTTACTGTGCCTAACTTACAAATTAAACTTTACCACCAGTATGAATGTGTAGGGAAAAAACATAGCATATATAGGGTTTGGTACTATTTAGGATTTCAGCCACCCATCCACTGGAGTTCTTGGGGGCCAGGATAACAAGGGACTACTGTATTTAGCTGGTTCTGTGACTCCATTCAAATCGATTATTGATATACTTCAGTGCGCCGAAGTGTCATTAACTATCTTTTTTAAATATATTTTTAGTGATTTTTTAGAGAGAGAGGAAGGGAGAAGGATAGAGAGATAGAAACATCATTGATCAGCTGCCTCTGCACACCCCCCACAGGGGACCAAGCCCAAAACCCGGGCATGTGCCCTGACTAGGAATCAAACCAGTGACCTCTTGGTTCCTGGGTCGACGCTCAACCGCTGAGCTACACTGGCCAGGCGTCATCAACTATCATAGTCACTGGACATTCAGCACAAAAATACAGATCAGTGTCTGGAAGTTTGAGCCCACTCCTTACTACTGGCATGCTGCCTCCAGGCTGTCCAAGTGGTAGAGGCTGCCGAGACACTCAGTGTCTCTTCTTTAACTTCTTCACCTGTAATACTGGGATACGGGCCAGAGTTTCCACCTCTGGTTCCTCCTAGGGGTGTGGTGATAATTAAAGCAATAATGTTTTTCAACTACAGAGACATTCCAGATTAAAGACACTACATAATTGAACACATTCTGCTTCTAGTGACATAGCTTGATATAATTGCAAGCTAGGAAAATAAGATTAAGCCAGGTGTCCCTATTACAGGAGTACAGTAATGCCATATGCCTCACTCTCCCTGACTTAAGGCCTGCTGCCTCGGTGTAAAAAGCAGCCCCAGTGCTCAGGAAAGAAGGCATCAGGTTGAGAAAGAAATGCTTTCATCCATTCAATTTCCATTTTATCGACCAATGTGTATAATTCTATTCAAGATTTAAAGATAAATGACACAGCTATTTGCTCATCATGTCACTTGTACTTTGAGAGAGCATTTATAAAAATATTCATGGTGCTATTAAAGAAAGACAGGAAGACTATGTAAGGTCCACCAGTTAACCAGCTAAATGCTATCTGTGTTCATTTTCTTCTCTCCCATGTATTATTGGCACATATATAATTGGTGACACATCTGTTCTGCTGACCACCACATCAGCTCTTAACTGAACATCTTACATCTGACATGGATCCCAGCACATCGCTGCGAGAGGTTTAGCAGTGCCAAAGCTACAAACCACAATGGTGGTATCAAATACATTGCAAAAGATATCGAGAAAAATAGTTTGGAGGTCTGAGCTCTTTACCAACAGAATGTACTTCTATTAAAAATAAAAAATAAAATACTTATGAGAGATTATATTAAGATGTTCTATTCATTGCCAAGCCACTGAGAATATGTTTTCTGATTTCATCTATTCAAATGTGTTTGGAGTTCCAGGTCTAAACTGGCAAAGGAACCAAAAAAGGCAGTGAGAAGTGAAGTCAAGTGTCTATTAGGCAGCTTGGATCGAAGAGGCTAACAGAATGTGAAACAAGAAAGAACAAGGACTGGTCCTGGTTGGCTATATCTGCTGAGTGAGTGATACGTAAGTGTGGTCAGGGTGCCTACTCCATGCCTAACGTCCAGCTCCCTTCCAGAGAAAAAGAGAACACAATTAGAAAAATATTCACAGGGCGAGAACTCAATGACATAGGAAGAGAAAAATGCAAGTTTCAGATTAACAGGTGGAGTACGATTAATCCTCCTTGCTTCAGCCTATGACCAAATTCATCAGAAACCAAGCAAGTATGGCATTGTGGATCAACTACGTTTGGACCACAAAAATGTAGGGGCCATCACAGGAACGTCGCTCATCAAGAATAACACCCTCTCTGCGGAAGATGTCTCCCAAATTTCAAACAATTCTTGCTTAATAGCTCTTCAGCATAAGTCATTCTTAAAGGCTTTCAAAAATTTGACCCATAATAACTGGCTTAACTGTGAAGCCACCTTGATTGTTACTTTCCAAAAGCTGGGTAGTTTAAAAAATTACCTTCCAGTAGGGAGTTAACATGTTCTCATCATTTTTCATTTGGGCCTTTGGCACATTTCTGGGGACCTTCTACCCTAAGTCCCCCATGATGATCCAAACCTCATCTCCAACAATGCTTCTTCAAATTCCCTAGAAAATATTCTCATCCAGAACTATGACTACTAGGTTAAATAACAAGTTGAATATTTATTACTATTTTAATCAATCTGGTTTTACCATCGCACTATAAAAGGAACAGCCCAGTTACTTAGATATTTTAATTTCGGAGAAAAGAAGTTTGAAATTATTTTTATCAAGCTGAAACATGAAAACTCTCCAGTCAACTTTTTCTGGATTTATAAAAACTTCTTCTTCATCTGTCATTTCCCCTGCACTTAAATTCTAAGGATGAATTTGCAAGAGGCATGAGGCTGTCAGTGATTCTATTTTAGCTCTTCAGTAACATTTCAAGTGGATGAAGGACAGCACACTGACAAGGTTTAACTTCATCTCCTGCTGTTAACATTTCCACAGAAGGGGCTCTTCGTCATTTAATAACTCTCAATCACAAATAACTTTATGACATAAACAAGGAGGCTTCAAACTTTTTTTTTCCTGTGACTAATATGGTTTCTTCTCCTCCTTCCTTAAGACCTTTCAGTGAATCACAGAGACGAGCTACAGGCTGAAAATAATGCGTCAGCTTTTTAATAAGCTTTTATTGTCACCACAGAAAATTAAGCATAGGTTGAGAGTCAGGATTCCAGGTCAGCTGTAAAGCCCTGACTGGTAATAGTTCTGATCCCATGATATTGTGAGAGCTTTGTGTTCAGGCTAGAGCAGTGGTTCTCAACCTTCCTAATGCCGCGACCCTTTAATACAGTTCCTCATGTTGTGGTGACCCCCAACCATAAAATTATTTTCGTTGCTACTTCATAACTGTAATTTTGCTACTGTTATGAATTGTAAGGCAAATATCTGATAGGCAGGAGGTAGTTAGGCGACCCTGTGAAAGGGTCGTTCGACCCCCAAAGGGTTTGTGACCCACAGGTTGAGAACCGCTGGGCCAGGGGGAGAGTTCACAGAAAACCTGTGTCTAGCACTGACCGGGAACCTTCCACTTCTCGGTTGTCCCCCGTTGAGACTCTTTTCAGTCATTTCCTGCCCTCTTCTAACTGGGTTGAGGGACCTGCAGGCAGGATGGAAGCTGTAGCCTGCAAAGTTGGTCCCGACGGAAGGTATCAAGATACTGGCATCTGTTAGTGGTCTTTTCCAAAGCAGTGTCCTGTGGTCGTCTTCCGAAAGTATATACCAGAAGCAGAAAGCTGGCCTTAAAGAAAGGCATTGCTAGGGAATCAGGATATTAATAAACCGAAAGTGACCCGTGTGGGTTTCCTGCTGCTTCCAAAGCAGGAAGTTGCTTGCAGATACATTCAATCAGCATACTTTCCCTGAGTAACATTATAGCAGATGGGGGGGGGGGGGGTCGGGGGGGGGGGGATTGGAGGAAAAATAACTGTAGAAATCAGGTGCTTCATATTTACTTCATAACAATGCTCAAAGGCCTCCTTTGGGCAGCCTTGAATAGATGCAACAGCCATGTTTGTTCAAATGATCAGAAAGGATGGGCCCTGGTGCTATTACAGAACCACGTTATTTTAAAATGCACGTTAAATGGCTCCCAAATCCTTTTATTGAAAATCCACAGATAAAAGAACTAATTTCTTCTTAAAGAAACCAAGACTCCTTTCTCCTCAGAGAATAAGCTATTAGAGCTGGTAAAACATTAGCAAACAGCCCATTCGAGCTACAAAGAGAAGTAATGGTTTGGTGTTGTTAGCATGGAGAAGTGCCATTACCTTTAAGGCTTTGTTATGGAAAGCTGCAGGATGCGTGCTGTTGCTATTAACCGGAGGGTTCTAATTGGATATTGGCTCATTTATGAGGCAGAGTCAGGAAGAGCTGTTGCCCAGGTGACTTGTAACAAAATGAAATAAGCAGATGCAATGTGTCCTGAAATTACCACCAAGTTTTCCTGAGCTGTTCGAGGCTGAGATGCTCTGAAAATTCCGCCTAAAATTGCAGCTTTGTTGTGAACGGAGCAATCATATCCCTATGCTCCTGGAGATTGTTGCCAAATACTAAGGAGTTTTCAAAAACACATAGTCATCTCCCCAAATATAAAAAGGAAAGCGAAGAAACTAGCCATCTGAAACGGAGATGCTAAAAGCTGGGCTCTGGGGTGATCTCTTCCCTTCTAAACCCTTCCTGTCAGCTGTACCTATCTGCCTTGCCCACATGAAATCATAGGGCCATCCTGTGAGCTGATAAGCGGGGGTAATTTCGATCTTAGTCTTCAACTGTCAGCCTAATGAGTTAGTTTGGATTCTCCAGGAACAGATATCAGTAGAGGATTAGACAAGCAAGAGATGCACGGGGAGAAGGGCCCTGAAGACTAAGTGGAGAGGACCAGAGAAGGGGGCGAGCATTCAGCCCACAGTGCAGGTCTGAGCTTATGCAGGAAGGGAGGAAGGATAGAACACTTTTCTAAACACGTTTCCCATTGGTAGTGAGGCTCCTACGTTGGGCATGAGCTGCTCCATCTACTCACCTCTCTCACCTCACCTTTCCTGGAGGCTCTATCCAGGTTAGTGTCAGAGACCCTCTCATGCCTCTCTAGGCCCACCTGTAGACAAGGGTGTCTGTGTGTACGCCAAACCCAGAGAGAGGAGAGATAGGCAGATCTCCTCCTTTCTCTGGCTCTAATTTCCCTCTTTCTGCTCCCCACCTGGTCCCTACTTTCCAGGTGCAATTACAGCAGCCCCTCCCACCCTCCTTTCCTCTCTGTTTCCAAGAAAGCGCCTACATTTCAGAGACGCAGAGGGAGGAGTCATTCGGAACTCACCCAATGTTGAACATCAGAGCATGAGCAGTGCCATGCTCTGCTTTTGAATGTGGTTTGGGGGGATATTCAAAGATTGCACAGGTAGTCACTGCCCTAGACCCCTCCTCCTAACAGCCTTCGTTCTAGTTTGCTGGGTAGCACAGAGCAGCCAGCAACATGTACCCTCATGCCCACCCTCATTGTGCTTCTGTACCCCCGGCTTCTTCACCCTTAGGAGTTCCAAAGGTGAAAGGTGCCTCTTCACAGAAAATTCGAGGAGCATCCTGACTGGTTTGGCTCAGTGGATAGAGCATTGGCCTGCGGACTCAAGGGTCCCGGATTCGATTCCTGTCAAGGGCATGTACCTTGGCTGTGGGCACATCCCCAGTAGGGAATGTGCAGGAGGCAGCTGATCGATGTTTCTCTCTCATCGATGTTTCTGGCTCTCTATCCCTCTCCCTTCCTCTCTGTAAAAAATCAATAAAATATATTTTTTAAAAAAAAAAAAGAAAAGAAAAAGAAAATTCGAGGAGCCCTGCCTCAGCCCAGACCAGCAAGGCCATCCTTCTGTCATCTAAGAGGAATGCTCCTCCCCGCAGCTCCCTTTCATCGGCTCTAGAGAATATTTTGAAAGACCCGTTGTTCTTCCCAGATTGTTTGGTTTATCTGTTTAAACATTTCCACTTTATACCTGGGATTATTACCCCTTCCCTAATTTTTTTTTTTCTAGCAAGTAAACCAATGAATGAAGAAATGAATTTCTAGCCACATATGGGCATTTCTACAACCATGCTGCCATTTATAAAGTAAGCTTTCTGCTCAAAGAAATCCCTGGGAAGGAAAATAAAAATATATTAAATTTTGAATGCTAAGTATTGTGGAGGAAAAAAATTTGCAGACATAAAAATCTCTGAGTCAGCACTTACACTGCGAGTGCAGATAATCATGGGTAGGTATTTGCCAAGATCCAGACTGTCATTAAGTTATGAGTGATTTGTTTCTGACAGTGTGAGTAGTAAGTTGGTGGCTTGGAATGTGGGACATACATCCTCCTAGTGACGATGTTTTAATTGGTGGTTGGGTTCCCCAGTTAGCCATCATGACTCCACTACTGAGCCTTCACTGGTGCTGGCCTGGTTCCAGGTCCTGGGACAATGAATGCAGGAGTGGGAGGAAGTCTCTCTTTCCAGCACACGTCCACCCATGATAGCATTTAAAAAAAAAAAAAAAAAATATATATATATATATATATATATATATATATATATATATATATACACACACACACACACACACACACACACACACACACACACTAGTGGCCTGGTGCATGAAATTCATGCATGGGGGTGGTGTCCCTCAGCCCAGCCTGCACCCTCTACAATCTGGGACCACTTGGGGGATGTCTGACTGCTGGTTTAGGCCCGATCCCTGTGGGATTAGGCCTAAACCAGCAGTCAGACATCCCTCTCACAATCCAGGACCGCTGGCTCCTAATCGCTCACCTGCCTGCCTGCCTGATCACCCCTAACCACTCTGCCTGCCAGCCTGCTCATCCCCAACTGCACCCCCCACCAGCCTGATCACCCCTAACTGCCCCCCTGCCAGCCTGCTTGCCCCCAACTCCCCCAGCCCCCTGCTGGCCTGCTCGCCCCCTACTGCTCCCCCCACTGGCCTGCTCAGCCCCAACTGCCCACCCCACCAGCCTGCTTACCCCCAACTGCCCCCCCCACCACCAGCATGCTTGCCCCAAACTGCCCTCCCCTCCTGGCCTGATCACCCCTAACTCCATTCCTTGGTCACTGGGCTGAGCGACCAAGTCTTCCTACCTGCTCTCCCGCTCCCTGGCCAGGCTTGGCTTCCCGGGTCGCTCACTCTCCCGCTCTCCGGCTGGCTCTGCCATCTTTATCACATCAATTTGCATATTCCCTCCTTATTGGCTGTGGGCAAAGTGACGGTTAATTTGCACATTACTCTTTTATTAGCTAGAATATATATATATATATATATATATATATATATATATATATATATATATATATACTGTATGCTTTATTAAAGAATTTATTTGAGCCCTGGCTGGTGTGGCTCCGTTGGTTGGGTGTTGATCCATGCACTGAAAGGTTTCGGTTAAATTTCTGGTCAGGGCACATGCCCTGGTTGTGGGTTCAATCCCTGGTAGGGGGTGTAGGAGGCAGCCAATCAATGTTTTGCTCTCACATCAATATTTCTCTCCCTCTCTTCCTTTCTCTCTCTAAAAAAAAATCAGCCTTAACCGGTTTGGCTCAGTGGATAGAGCGTCGGCCTGGGGACTGAAGGGTTCCAGGTTTGATTCTGGCCAAGGGCATGTACCTGGGTTGCGGGCACATCCCCAATAGGAGGTGTGCAGGAGACAGCTGATCAATGTTTCTCTCTCATCAATGTTTCTAACTCTCTATCCCTTCTCCCTTCCTCTCTGTAAAAAATCAATAAAATATATTTTTTAAAAAAACAAAAATAAAATAAAATTTAAAAAAAATTTGTGATATCCCAAAGAAACTTATTTTTAATGTAATTGGGAGTTGGGGCATTTAATAGACATTTTTAAAGAGTAGTTTTAAGTCACAGCAAAAATGAGAACAAAGTACAGTTTCCCCTCATCCCCCACCCCACCCCCTGCCACACACACACACACACACACACACACACACACACACACAGCCTCCCCATCTGCCAACACCCTGCACAGTGGTGAACTGACACATCACTATCACCCGAAGTCCCTAGTTTACATGAGGGTTCACAAATGTATGGGATTACAAATGTATGACATGTACCCTCCGTTACAGGGACACAGAGAACAGTTTCATGCCCTAAAAGTCTTCTGTTCTCTACATATTCATCATTCCCTCCTCCACCATAATATTTTGAAGTAAAATTTTGCCTTTCTTGTTCTTCTTCCACTTGCTACGACCCACCCACAGGCCCTCTAACCCCTGGGGTTCCCCTGAGTGTGCCTCAGCGTCTGAGTCCCCCAGGGTCCCTGATGAAACTTATCAGCATTCCCAGCCCCCACCCACCCTTCAGAGTGGCCCGATGATGTGGATGTGTGCATGACCAACAGCCCCGCAATGGGGCTCAGGTATTTCCATTTTGAAAAAGAGGAGGTTGAGCCCCCGGCACCCCTTGCACAGGCGCGTTCTCAGGAAGTCCCAGGAACGGATGTGAGGTGAGTCCCCCAACATACCAGACACATCTCCCTGAGGGTATCTTCGGCCAGCCTGCCTTCCTTCCTTCCCTTCCGAGTATGCAAAGGATTTCAAAATTCCAAGATTCGTTCTCTCAGAATGGTCCTCCTCCTCGCAGCAATGCCTTGGCCAGAATGTATGTGGGTGGCTGAGTGGAACAGGGCTGTTTGCCACTTAGAGGTGATGTACATGTTAGACCCTCAGAGAGAGACATTTTATTTCTCACTTTGCAGGTGCCTAGTGTATGTCTACCAAGAGGCTGATTTCATCTGCCTTGTGGTTACAATGTCAGCGTATCTTGTGGGGGAAAGATCCTCTCAGCCTTGCTAGGGTGTCTGATACACACTCCCAGCACCGTCTAAAAAGTGGGTGCAAAATAACTTCTCATAACAAAACAAATCATCTGATAACACAAGAAGGATTAGAGACTTTGCTGAAATTCCAACTGCCTTTCCACGATGCAGTCCCGCATCTTTGTGCAGATAAAGATTATGGTTGCCAAGGAAACAGACGAGAGAGAAAGGCAGAAACTTTGTCTCGTTTGGTTTCCCCCAGACTCACAAAGCAAGACCGGCTGTAAGCAGAGCTGCATGAGATTATGGTAGATTTATAATTTACTTAGTCAAATTGCTTTTAATTCATAGTCAGGCCTCCTTGTACATGTTTTTTTCTCTGAAAGTTAGGTCCTGCGCATAGTTGTCCAATGTCTGACAAATAACAGAGCTTTAGCATTCATTGTCTATGATTAAACTCAAATGCAGGACAGATGGCTTGTCTGAGTATGTGTCAGACAGGCAAAGCACCTAAGATTTGTGACAAGCAAGACCAGGAATTAACTGCTACGTTTTTGCATTTATTCATACAATCATGTGCGCCACGAATATGGCTGTAAAACTTATTTAAGTGTTCTCACTTTATTCAAAATATTCCCAAACAAAGCAACTGCTCTCCTTTTGGCAAACCAGATGCCCTAATCTCAACCCCATTAACTCAAAATCCATTTTTCTCATACTATATGTATTGTGTATATTTCATTTACTCTGACATTTGACATGAAAACAGTATCCTCTGAAAACCCAGCTTACCCAGAGCCCACAACGTTGGTCCCCGTTTCATTTTAATTAAAATAATTTAAAATAATTATTTTATCCAACAAACATTTGTGGAAATAAAGACCAAACGAATGAGAACGGGCAAAGGCAATAGTAAGAGAGTCAGCCAATGTCACTTGTGTTTTGGCCAGAGACTCAGTGTCAAGCAGAGGGTTGGGGAAGCTTTATGGTGGGGGAAGGAGGGACAAGCTCCAGGTGTGCCCTGATTGGAGGTGGGCTAAGGGGGGGTTCTATGGTGGCCAGGGGTGCATATTTAGTTATTAATCAAGTCCTGGCTGTTTCGTGCTCATTGTTTTGGGGGTTATTGTGTGGCTTGCTGGAGCAGTTGTTAGAGACAGTGGTCTGACTTCCTGCGAGTCTGGCTGGTAGATCGCAGGCTGACTTCCTGGGCTGGTTTCTGCATGTTGTGGGTCAGATTTCTATTTTGATTAGGGTCTGTCCAGTGTGCATTTGCATATTCAATCTCTTAGCCCATAGTCATCCTACATACAAAAAAATGTACACGAAGCATCAGTGTACAGCTCAATGAACGACTGAGGGTAACAACCGCTCAGGGGCCCGCATTCATTTTTAAATTCTGCACAGTCTTTTCTTCAGAAACCTGTGGTCAGGGAGCATTTTGAGTTGCTGAATGGACTCTTCCCATGTGCTTCTTTAATCCTGGTGTCCGGGTGGGGCTCACCAGCTGCAGGCCTCCTCGGACCGTCTCAATGACGTCCAGTCTTCCCAGACACAGCGGACGGCAGCCCAGTTCCCACAGTCAGCCCCTGCCCCGTGAATCACCTTCCTCCACATTCCTGGACCGAGAGGGGCAAGTCAGAGGGCATGCCTGGAAATCCAGTTCCACCACTCTCTTTGGGCAACAATAATCTCCCAAAATCTGTTCCTTCATCTACAAAATGGGGCTAAGGCTCATGCCAGCTCTCCGAGGGTTGCCGTGGGGATGAAGTAAGGCAATGGGCATACAAACTTTTAATACAATCCCTCTCACAGAATAAACACTCAGATTTAGACATATTGAGGGTTTTTCTCCCCATGTTTAAAAATGACAGCTGAAAATTATTGAAAGCCCATGATGTGCCAGGCACCGAGTAGCTGCTTCCTCTTAAATTTATATTATTAAATCTTTCTATTAGAGAATATTAATCATCCTTATTTTACAGAAGCTGAGGCTCAGAGATGCTAAGAAACTTCTCTATCCTCACCTCCATTGGTTGTGAGAATTAAATGGGATTGTAAAGCATGTCCTTAGTATAGTCCAGAGCACTCCATACTCACTCTGTCGACAGGGCTATTATTGAAAATGGCCCTTTGATTATCCACCATCACAGACCCTATGCAGCAGTTGCCCATCCAACATCTGTTCTCCCTTTCATCCTTACAAAATCAGTTTCGTGTGAGGTGGCAATGGGCCCCATTTTCCTCAGTCTCCCTTATTTCTTTGGAAGTTCATGTGGCCTATTTCTGGCCAATGAGAGATAATGGGAAGTCTCCTAAGTGGGCCTTTTGGGAAAACTATTATTGTCCCCCAAAAATGGACTTCATCTGGCACATGCCTTTTCCCTTTTGTCTGTCTCCATCCTCGCTGCCTGGAAAGTATAAGGGCACCACCAAGTAGAGCTGCCGTCCTGCAGGCAATGAAGACCAAAGGCCCATGTCCTGGAGGGAAAGGTGGAAAGAAGATTCCAAGCCCCAAATGGCCCACTCGGGGTCCTGCCCCAGCCCTGGATCACCAGCCTCCAGTTTCCCCACTGTGCTTAAGCCACCATGGCCAGCTTTCTACTACGTGCGGCTGAAGGCAATCCAAACCAATACAGGCACTGTTTGGGTGACCTGTCTGAATTAAATAAAATTTCCAAATGAATGGAAATTAAGAATTTGAAGTATCTTCTTTCCTTCAACCTGTCTACACGTTTCAATGGAGATGACAAAGAACTCCAGAGAATGAAAGGTTGGTTCCCAATGGTCTCTACATGAATCGTTCTCAGTCCTTCTGAGAAATAACATCAAAGCTTTTCCTGAACATCTGAGGGTCCGATTCCCATTTGCACTCTCCCTTCTTCCCCGTCACACGGTGTCATACATGGTGTCACCAACAGGGTTCCCATGGGTCCTCAGCATTATGCACTTGTGGTCTGAGGACACGTGTTCCCAAGGCTTGGCTCCAGGCCAGCCTCACCCAACACGGAACTCAGCAATGCTTCCGTAAAACCTGAGGCATCTGTCTGTCTGGCATCTTGGTCAAACTTCAAAGGCCTTACTTGCACTCAGCCTACTTGTGAGCTCTCCCCAAGTTCTAATTAGGTAGTTTCTTTTCTACCCAAAAAAGATCATGCCCAACATTACTCTGCATGCTAGAACAGCCAGGGATCTGACCCGAGTGATAAAGGAGCATCTCACTGTGACACAGTGATCACAAGGTGGGGGCTGAGGCTTCATCAGCTTTAGGCTGAGCCAGCTGGGAAGGCGGCTTTCAACTTGGAGGAAGCTAAGTGTACCAACGGGGTTAAACTGGTGGTTCTGTGCTGTTATGGGGAAATAATGTCCACATTTCCACTTACTTTAAATGATTTCTAAGGCAAGGTCAGATGAAGAGGATTGAACTCCAGTCAAAATATAATCCACGAGGAAGACAAAAACTAAATTCCTTCTAACATAAAGTAAGCTGCCTTGATACGGCATGGTACATGACTTTTTATATTCTAAGCTAGGAATAACCCATATTTTGCCCTGCTTAAAGAAATATCCTAAATGGCGAAAGTGTTTCATTATTTAACGTGTAAAATTGCTTTACTAAAAGTATGTGACTTGATGGTGAAATAAAGGACACTCAAAAATATTTGAAATAATCCTTCTTTCGATTAAACTAGAAAAGGTGCACATTTTCAATGGCTACAATTATATCATATTCAAATAACGATACATACACACAATGAAGAGAAAATCTCTAATAATTTATTTGACCTTCAGTTTCACATTGTGAAAAAAAAAATAACAGTTTTACAAAACCTCAAAAATGTAGTAGCAAGAAACAAGTACATATGAACATGAACACTTCACTTCTTCAACTTACACAGAGTTTTGTACGTGAACCACATACTCAATAGCCGCGAGAGGGATATTATTCAGCTCTAATCACTCTTATTCAGACAGGTGTCAGGCCCAGAGAAAAGGGGGCTACACAATTATACCAGAAGTGGAAGGCTGCCCTTTGTTATCCGTTTCCACAGCAACCCGTCCACAGAATGAGAAGAACCTTCTCTGTCTTATGCCAAGGTTTTTGTGTGCACTGTGCTGTGAATTGTATTTGCTTCAAAGTGTGGGACGTTTCACAGGGCAAGAATGGTCAAGTAGTGAGCCCAATGCGTACATCAATCCAAAGAGCAGGAGTCCAGAAAGTTCCCTGCGGGCTGGGGGCCCACCCCGACCACGGCTCCCTCTGGCTCACACACACTAATTAATAGAGGATTCAAGGACAGACCACAACTCTGAAACAGCTGTAGAAAATTCATCCTGCTTTCAGAAGCCATGCAGCGACACACATCTCAGCCTATTTGCATCATAAACTACAGAGCTGTAACTGCTACATGCATGCCGCCATTGTACAATTAGACATTTGCATTGCTTACAACACATCTAGGAGCGAAAGACCGCCTGCCGGAAAGTACTGTGATGCTTTTATTCCAACGGCTCATTTGTTTTGGTCCAACTATAGCCCACGTACTCATGGCATGGACGGACATGTACAATTAGTCTAAAGTTTTCAGGTGCAGAGAAATGTTAAGGATTTATCTGTCATTAGACAATGCAAACACACTCACAATGTAAAGGTTGTTATCAGTCTTAAACCTTATTTTCTAACGTACAGTAATGTGAGATACATCAGGGAAAGCAGTGCCAGAGTGACAAGCTCCGGCCTTCCCCAGACACCTCTGAGGAAGTGCCTCTTTGAGTCTAATACTAACACCTATCACAGCACATGTTCAGTTTAGTAAACAAGCCCACAAACTAGCAAAGAATGTATTCACAACCAATTCCCAACTATCCCGGAAAACCTCAACAGCGGCTACTGCTCACAATCGTGTGGTGTTTTGTGACCAAATGTGTCACATTTGTGCACCAAAGAGTTCTTTCAGAGACTTACCTGCAGGTGAGCACTAGGGCATACATTGTACCAATGTTCTGTTCACATTTGTCTTGGAGAACTTGTCACCCTTGCTGAATTGTTCAGCAAGAATAACAACGAACCCAGGTCCAGCAAATCGGGTGACTGAATTAACTTACGTCGGTGACAATGCAGTGTTTCCCCCGTTAACTGTGGTTATGGCAAGGCCTTCTCGCAGGGTAATAAATAAATAAATATATAAACTTTGGACTATGTCTTTACCTGTGCCCTATATACAGAACTATTCCATAGAATTTTCCAGGATTTCAGGATATTACACAAAGGGAAAAAAACACACACACACACACAAAAAAAACCTGCGAAGCGATTTGGTCCTTTCCAAATTTCAGTAGCCGAGACTGAAAGAGGTGATGCAGGTGGGCAGAGAGGGGGTGGAAAGAAGAAGCCTTCCATCGCTCCAGGAGCCATCAGCATGCCCAGAGCCCATGAGACCCCATGAAAAGTTGGCGAGTCTAAGAAATGTGACCTCCATGCCTTCCCTACCTCTGGGGTGTAATTTAAGTTTCTGTTTTGTAATCCTTCCCTGTCTTGACATTTACAAAACCCCTCCCCTTCCCATCCCACCCTCCAGTTATATTGCAAACTGTAACTCCAAAGTTTTCCTTTTTGTGCAGCAGAGCACATCACAACAGCCACGAAAATTGTGCAAAACATACAACCATCACACACGTCCATACACGTGAACACAACTGTAAGCACTGTTTCAGCATGCAGGCATCACACAATAAATAGCTAAATCTAGAACACACTTCTTACCAGCCCGGGGAAGGTTTAAAGTCACTTATAAATAGAAGAGATCGTCTACCAACAGCTACCAACAACGCCCCCATTGTTCGGAACCTTCCCGGGGAGCACAACCCCTGGGAGACTGGCGGAGCCCAGGGCTCCTCTCTGCAGCCAGCGCCAGCTTCCCTCCCGCCCCTACAGCCGGCTTTCAATCTCCAACAGCAGCTGGCGAGGAGGCTTCAAGCTTGCTCCTCAGAGAGAGGTGACAACCATTTCAAATTTTACACATAAATGGTGGAGCCCATGGAAATCAAATGCTGAATATGGTACAGCACGGGAAAGGGCCCGGCTTTTCTCTCCCTTTGAGGGGTTGATTAATGCTGACATTAATCCACAATTACAAGACAAGGACTAGATCACAGGTTCATTCATTCATAGTTAAACCATGTGCTACTTGCACTGAAAATCCCACCCCTCCCCCAGCCCCTTCCTTCATGTCCAGTTAGAGCATTTACAAGGTGCAGCCAATCGTACAATCCAGGTCTTGTAGCAACTTCTTTTCCTTTCTATTTTTTTCTTTTTCTTTCTCTTCATTAAATTTGGCCTCTCCAAAACAGAAATCATTTCTTGAGCTAAAACAGAGGGAAAAGATTTTTGTTAGTAACCTCAAAATCTAAAAAAAAAAAAAAAAAATTAATTAAATTAAAACTCAGGACAGAGCTGGCCAATATTGCTTCTAAAGGTCTTAATTAAATGTTCAGTAGGAACTGTGCAAAGATATGTGAGGTGCTTGTCATAAATGCACCTACACATGCATGCATGCATGCAGATGGCTGGCCCGACGGACACAATGGTGTCAAAGAAGGGCCCCCACTTCTGTCCTAAACATGTATGTTCCAATTCAAACCTATACGTCCAGGTGCTGCTATCCGTTGCCATCTTCTGCTTCCAACACCTGCAATTCCTCTCCGTGGCAAAACAGAGCCACCGTGCAGCAATCGCCAGAGGGTCAAGATTCCTGTGCAAACCCTCCTTTGCCCATTTACCGTAAAGGATTCCAAATTCAATTTATTCCCCATATAGACGGCAGACGTATTAATCCTCTCATTTAAATGCATCTCTGCTATTCATTATGGCAGAAATCAGTCTCGCTTCTTTTCGTATGACAACATCCCTGGCTTCAATAGCCCAAGGCTGGCGTTTATTCTCAAAATGCATCAGTCCACACTTGGGAGGCACCAGCTCTGGTATGCAGTGCGATTACCTATGGAATCTACCAACGTCAAGTGTGAACACAATCAAGGTGCCACGACCAGGAAGCCTGCACTTTCATGGGAGCTGGCGTTTCCTCGCACCACCCACCCTCCCCATCTGTTCATGTCTAGTTTGATATAGGAGAATTTCACAGGTGGTGCGTCTTTCACAGGCTCACCCTCGTGAAGCCCATTTCCAGCCCTGGCAGGAATCTGCATCCCGATTGCTATCACTCTATTGACAAAGGGAACTCAGGAGGGGCCACTCATTACTTGCATTAAATTCTTCTTGCTTTTGTGTGTTTAGGGCTCTGATTCATCTCTTTAGCTGTTTCTTTAGGCAGTTTCATAACAGTGATTCAAGCTTTCAAGGCATTCTTTAGACTACGGTGTCATGCCCCTACCCCCACCTCCTTATAATCTATATATCAACATCAGGCCAAAAGAATGTATCTTGAAATAATATAAAACTTCAAGATGTTGCCTACTGGGGGGGGGGGGGATTTGGGGGGGGGAGGAACTAACAAAAGAAAAGGAAAATTCTAAAAAGGGAAGAAACAAAACAAAGCAAAATCTAAATGCTCTCAGGTTGGGGCCACACAGCACCATGAAAATGCAGACTAATCAAAAGTAATTTCCTCTTTGTCCATCCCACCCGCTGTCAGAGCAGCAGGAGTCAGTTAAAATCTCCTTGATGGATGAGCTTTTAGACCAGGGCAAACTTTCTGTTAACACTGTATTAATTCCTTTAACACCCCCATTTGGAGAGCAAAGAAATGTCCGGAAGTTTTTGCGGCTTAGGACTGGTACCTACACAGCACCTCTTCTCACTCCGTGTACCTTAAGTGGTTTAACACTGTCTGCGTGCAGTAACCTTTAGCAATTTAAACCAACGCCCTCCCTGTGGGAAACTGCAAGGGTGGCTCTGATCAGGCCCAAAGGCGACCCTGGCCCTGTCACATTTCGTTGTTATATGCTGGACTCTGGCTGGTAGCACCAAGGGTGAAGAAGATGTTATTTCGCCTAGAACCTAACACTCTATTTGCTCCGTTTCTCTGGGACCAGAAGTGTGTGACAGGGTTCAAATGTTCGGGACAGGATGAATTCAAGTGTCTGCATACTCTGGGCTGAGAAAAATGAGGCACCAAAAATGAAGTCTAAAGAGAACACGAGTATAACAGTCAAAGACGCCTCATCTTCCCACCACACACCAAGCTAATTCCATTGCCAGCTGAGGTCTAAATGGACGGGAGGAAAGAAACCTAAAACTATTGACTTGGACACTGAATATATGCCAGGCACTGGGCTAGGTATTTTCGGGTCCCCCACCCCGTTTAGCAATTTACCCAAGCCTGAACTGGGAACAGATCTTAGGGGAAGTATAATGCAAACCACTCATTTGACAAAGGAGCCCAATCCAGTAAGGTCCAGACTCCAGCGCAGAACCAGAACCAGGATGCACCTGTGATCTCTTTCTGCCTCAGCTTCCTTACCTCGCTCCAAGGGTGCCAACCATTCCACCAGTTACCATTTTGAAGTACCGCCACCACTGGCAATTTTTATGGCTCCCCTGTGCAAACAGAATCGGTTCTGGACTAACACCCAACTTAGTGCGCTGTTAATTGATGCTTTACCCTCGGAGGTTCTTTAAAAACCAGCTTTGGAGGTGAGTCATGCATTCGTATCACAAATGAAATAACCACTTTCAGAGCATTTGTTTATTCAGGATTACTGAGATGCCAGCACGGCTGCGAAAACCAGTTTGGTGTGGGACGCTGTTAGCCAAGTCGCTCCCCAGAGAGGCTCCTGACTGTCCCTGCGCCTCTGAAGGAGTTTCATTCCGAGGAAACATTACATTGCTAAGAACTCTACTAACTGGAATAGGCTGGAGGAGATAACTGCAGAAACGAAATAAATAGAAAGATTAAGTGTGAAAGCGAGGCCAGTTTTCACGGTGTTTTTAAATGAGCGGTGAGAGATGAGGAAAGGAAAGACAAATGAGTCAAAACCCCACTTTGCTTAGCTTGCCACGACCCCTAGCTTCTCTTTTTTCCTTTTGAAAGTTCCCTTCAAAGGTGTGAAACCTGCTAGAGAAAACAGAGCCAAAAGTTTCCAAGGAAGGAGTTAGTTTTCTGTTGTAGTCCCGCCGAAGCAGAGTTTTAATTTTATTCCATTATTAGTAATTGTAATGAATGAGCCCATGAATCACCAAAACAAATCAACGCACTGTGTGCTCTGTGCTGCCCGTAGACCTGCCGAAGTCATTCCTGGGGCTGATCCTAAGGCTGCCTAACAGCAGCAACACGGCCATTAGCTTGCGAACACTGAACTGCTGTGTAGGCCTATTAATTATTTGAGCCAAGAGTATTATATACTCTTAAGTACACAAGACAACCATTATGTACTCAGATATATGACACAGAAACACAACTTTTGTTGGCGCTGACAATAGGGTCAGCCTGTCTGATTAACTCTGAAAGGCTGCTGCAAGAGCAGTTTAGATGGCTCAGAGGGTCCACACCTCAGACCAGCGCATACAATGCAGGTGCAGCCTTTTACAAGGGCAGACCTAAATTTCCCTCCAGAGTTAACAAATTTGAGAAAAAATTAAATAACCTAATAAATACTTTTGGAACTAAGAATAAATTTAAACATTGCATTTTTCTTAAACCATATCTCATTCCAGAAAGGGTTCGAGGAAGCAAAACTTACATCAACAAGTACCTCCTGGGGTGACACCGGTATGGAGTCAAGCTTATGAAGTGGCAGGTCAGCATGATGCTCAAGGACATGCACTCTGGGGTCAGGCTGCCTGGGTGCGTTTCTGGACCAAGTCTTGCGCCTACTAAACTCTATGGCCTTGGACTCTATGACTTAACCTCTGTGCATGAGGTGTTTTCATCTATGAAGGGCTCTAGTAATCTCTCACAAGGTTGCTTTGAGGATTAAATGAAACGATCCATGTGAACACAGCCCAGCTCCAGACACACAGCGAGGGCTCCCTAGATACTAGTTGGCATCATAAGCATAGGTCAGGGTTTCTCAACCTGGTGCACATTGGAATCACTGGAAACTTCCTAAAATGCTGACCCCTGGGCTCCACTCAGATCACATGAAACCAAGTCTCTAGGCTGGGCGGCTTTTGCAAAGCTCTTTGGGAGATGCTGAGGTGCAGTAAAGGCTGAGAACCACTGGCTTACGTATGTTAGAGTAGGGAGCGGGGTGCAGCTGTGGCCAGTACAAGTGTTTGAGTTGTGGGATACAAGTTCTTCTATTTTTATAGTTTTTGGAGCTATATGGACCATGCTTCACTCCACATGCAAACTTGCCAGCTCGCTTAATGATACGCATACTTACAACTTAACTGGCTTACCTCGTGCTCACTTTCTGTAAGATGTACTGCGCTTACGAAGGCAGGTGCTTCCAGGTGCTGACAAACGCGGTCGGTATCAGGGAGTATGGGACTGTGGTTATGCTGTTCCACACATCCAACGTTGGATCGTAGCAGTCCAAAGTTTTGCATCGCTGAATGCCAAAGTATCCTCCCACCACGTAGAGTTTGTTTCCGGAGGCCACAGCGTGACAGCTCATGCGCTTTGCTGTCACGTCTCCCACCTTGGTCCACTGGTAAGTCTCACTGTTGAATTTATAAGCAGAGCAGGCGGAGAACTCTGTATCTCCCCCCATAATAAAAATCTGGTTACCCAGCACAGCTGCTGCCGTGTAACGCCAGGGCTGGGGACAGGTGGCCGGCACCGTCCACCTGTTTTCACATTGATCATAACACTGGACCTTGGGGAGCTTGTCATGACTGACGCTGGTACCTCCGAAAGCAAACAGCTTGAGCTTAGCGCTCACTACTGCTGCATTGCTGACGCCTTCTCGGAGTGGGGCCACCATGGTCCATTTGTTGGTCGTGGGGTCATAATGTTCTACTTGCTTCAGAGAGACTGAGGGGGAGGCTGGGAGGCAGCCGGTTGCGGCTGTGTGCCCCCCGACCACATATAAGCAGTGCTTCAGTTCAGCAGAGCCATGGCCAAACCTGGCTACCAGCATGGGGGCGGCTTTGGACCACTCCTCATGCAGGGTGTCATAAACCCAGACATCTTTCGAGACTCCGTTTTCAGACCCCCGGCCCCCAGTAATGTACACTTTGCAGCCAATGGCGCACGCACTGAACTCTTTTCTTGGGCTGGGGATGTCGGCCTTAGGAATGATCTCTTTGGCCTTCTGGTCAACTAGGTACAGCTTGTCACACATGAAAGTCTGCCCTCCCAAGAGGAAGAGGGCATGGCCAGTCTTCCGAGGCCGGGCACAGAGGCTGGTCACCACGCCATCGTTCTGCAGGATCTTCAGCTTGCACCTGATGGCCTCCTCCACAATCTCCTTGCTCTTCCTCTGCTTGGTGATGAGTTCCTCCATGGCCACGTTCTCCATGAGATAGATGGCTGGCAGGAGAGCCAGCCTCACCGTCTGCAGCAGCTCCGGGAGGTAGCAGTAGCGCTTCTTCAGGTCGTAGCTGATCCAGTGAATTGCAGACTCGTACACGAGCCTTTCATCTTCCGTCTCCAGCTCTTCGCTGGACAAGAGCTGCACTACCATGTCCTGGGGCAGCTGGAGGAAGTCTTCATTCTTCCGGATGGTCTGGAAATTGCTGAGGCACATTCTCCAGGAGAGCTCGTAGAGCTTGGTGCACTGGTGCGCGTCGGACAGCAGCAGCATGCCCAGGCAGTTGGTGGGATGCAGGTTCTTTTCCAGGAACTCGGCACAGGCGTCCCGGATGTCCTGAAACTCCAGCATGTCGCCAGCTTCCAGGAGCGATTCTGCGTTCTCTTCATTGATGATGACCCGGGAGGAGTACGCATAGTCGAGAAGCAGCTCCAAGACTTCTGGGTGGATGGAGTTGTCGAAGTTGACTTCACTGTCCTGGCTCTCCTTCAGGCCGCCACTGAACATGGCTTCAAAGTAGCGGCTGCAGGCAGCCAGCACGGCCCGGTGACAGGGGAAGGTCCTATTTCCCGCGTGGAGAAGGACATCGGTGAAGAGGCGCTGCTGCCGCAGAAGGTTCAGGTGAGTGAGGACGCTGTCGGCGTAGGAAGACTTGTGGAACAGGTAGATGTTGATGGAGCCGCTGCTGGCCCTGGACTTGCGGTTCTCATGCACACTGACGGACATTTTGTTTCCACTCCTGGAAAACAAAACCAAACCACTGAGGGGTGCTCCCCATGTGTAAAAACAGCAGAACAAAGTAGCGATCCTTTTGGACAAAGAAAACAGAACTGTTTTGCTGTTAGCTCTGCTGCCTCCTGTTCTGAATCATGGATGGCCATTCCTGTTACCAAGTCAGAGACAACTACCTACAAGGAGAGGCATTCACGGCCATACTGTTGAGCTATTTGAACTATACACTGTTTAAAAAAAAAATCACTGCTTGAAAGCAGGTTCATCTTGGAAAACCTGACTGCCAACTTTCAGGATATTGAAGTCCTTGAGAACTGTGTGTCAGCATAAGCCAGGAGGAGCGCGGTCTCATTCTCCCAGCTCCCTGTCCCTGTCCAGCTGATTCACTGCGGGCCACTTCAAATGCCAGGCCTCCAGCTCTCGTAACGCCAGGAGAGGCCCCAGCTACAATGCCCTATGCAACATCAAGCCATGTGTAAAACAAATACCTGCTAATTAATTCCATTAAGAATTCCTTTGGTAAGATCCGGTCTCCCTGCAATATACAATAAGTAGGAAATGTAGTAACATTAAAGTCACAGGCTTAGGCAACCTCTCCAATGACAGGATCCCTATTTAAAGTTACAGATCATTTCCAACCAGACAGCTCTACCACAACAGAATCCTAAAGGTGGCCTAGTAGACACATTACCATATATTGATCAGCAGGCTTTAGTGAAAACACAGAATAGATTCCGACCACAATCACCACCCATCTTTCTTGCTCTGGACAGCTTCCAAAATGAGGGTTTAGGCTCATAAAATGAAGAACATTTTTTAGCATACTCATGAGTGCTGTTTTTCTGTTCTTCCTGCTTTATATCAATTCTTGGAAAACCAGTTGCAAGAACAAAGGAGCTATCTGCCCCTCTCCTTTTTTTTTTTTTTTTTTTGATTTGGTAGTGCATCACCAGGACCATTCTTATGTTTCTGCTAATGCGGCATCTACAAAATAGGGATTTCGAGATGCAAACATTGCCTTATCTAAATCAAAATTACACGCATACACACACACAAACACACATGTGTGCATGTATGGACTATGCATGCACGTGTATTTTGCCAACCATTGTTAATTTTGGGCCACCCTAGAATTTATTTGCTGACTAAAGTGCTCTTTTCCTCAGTATCTAAATTGAAATGATAGCAGAATCTAATGCTATCTTTGGCTTACCACAGTAAGTAAATTGTAGGCTAACGATATAGGAAATCCCTATCACCAATCTTCAAAAATTGAATCACATGCTTAAAACACACACACACACACACACACACCACTCTACCTCTCTTTTACTTCAAAGGAATAAAGGCTTTAAGCACCTGCCTGTCAAAGGATTCCTAAGGAAGCTGTTTATTCCAGGAGAGTAAACTGGGTGTTACAGTATCTATTCCAAGCTCAGAACAGCCAGTCCTGATAGCACAGCTGAAACCCACGGCCTGCTTATTGCCTTCAACCATGCAGATATTTATGTTTAATTTATATCCCAGGAATTATGAATAAATGCAAATGAGTAACTTACCCAGATACTAAGCTGCCACTTCCCTGACCAGCTGTGTCACAGAAAACAAAAGCAGGTGCCTAACTTGCCCTTAACACACAGGCCACATACCAGGAGGTGATGCAACTTGTTTTCCTTTATTTGCAGCATGTAACTTTTCATTATGATAAACACGGCTCGGCTCGGTGGGAGAAAAGAAGCAACCAAGTCCCGGGCTCTGGTGTTACAAAGACTTTACAAACACCCATTAGTCTCCTAGATATAACAAATGGTAAGGAGCCAAGTTTCACCCCCACCTCAAGCCAAGCCTCTACAAGTCTAGTCCTTTTTCTCACCAGTGTTCAATGCTGCAGAGAACAACCGGTATGATCCTATGTGAATGCACCAGGTTTCCAAAGAGTTAAAACATCCATTAGTATCACTGAAGCTCTACCACTGTAGCTTGTCATTTGAATTAGTACATTCCATCTGAAGCACGTTGAGGAAGATTTTAAGATCAAAAGATGCTATAAAAACTTACAAAAATTCCAAATGAGTAGCTATAGCTTTGTTATTTTTAAGCAAATGCTTCCAAAGCAACCTCGAAAGCTGTCTCCATTCAGGCTAAGAGCAAATGCAGCTCTGGCTGAAGAATGAGGGACTATACACAAGGTGCATGAACACCAGAAGCACATGGGGCAGGAATCCCAGGAGCCCAGAACACGTTTCCCTGAGCATTAAATACCTGATCATGTCGAACACGACTCACAACCAGGCCCACACTCAGGAAAACGGAAGAAGACCTTAGGATCTGCATCTTTATGCATCCGGTGTTGATGCACCTGCATTGTCCAGGTTGGCCCATAAAGCCAGAGGAAGAACCTAGCCCGCCATCGTGGATAACACCCAGATGGAGAAGCATGTCACAATCAAAACCTAATACCCTTGCAGCAATATCTGATTAAAATAAAAAGTATACCTGACGACCCACAGGGAAAGTTGCTTTCTGGTTTAAAATTAGCAAAGACCCAAATATCATCAGGAATCATTTATATAGTCACTAAGCACACCTTCAACATAAAATGAATCATCCTTCTGGCATTTTCTAAGCCCCCAGAGAAATATTTGCATGCCAACTAAGTGTCCAAAAAATGCACACAATATACTTAACCTGCACCTACAAAGACGATGAGAAAAGGGCTGCCATTACCCTGAACATCAAAAGGGCTTCTAGGAACAGGAACTTCAGTTCGCTTAAAGCTCCGGACCCGTGTTCTCTGCCTCCAATTCTGTGTCCGTCCTCCGCCGCCCCCCCACCCCCACCCCCAACCCCGCCGTCACATCTCTTTTGGTTTTGAACCTGATCTCTATGCAATCAAAGGGGAAACTATGCAGATTTTGGGGGGCATTTACGTTATTGGAAACAACATTATGAAAAGATCTTGTTAACAAGAAAAGCATCTCACCATGCAGTCCCCTAAAACACTCGCAATGCTCTTTTTCACAGGCTGGCCGGGTTTCAGAGCGACAGCAAACTACAAGCGGAACAAGTTCAATGGTTCACCTCCACCCCGCCCACCAATTCCTGTCCTTTGGAACTAATAATGGTACACTAATGGCCAAATACTGTACTTGCATGAGAAGAAATTAATTTTTCAGGAAAAAAAATCCAGTTTTCATTCATTTCCTAGACATTTCGCAAAAGTGAACGTGTCCTCACTTCATGTCTGCGCGTGGCCCCAATGTTCCCTCTGCCGGGGAGGGCGCAACGTGGGCCAACAATTCCGCACGCTCGGCCCTGGAGACTGTGAAGTACGAGGCAGCGGGAAATCCACCCCCAGGGAAGCTCCGCTTCCGAAGGCGGGGGGCGGGGGTGGGGGGAGTTATCATTCCCAGGCCGCGCTCCTCGATCCCCCACCGGCTCTCCGGGGCGCTGTGCCGCCAAGGGCAGGCCCTTCCGGCGGTGCCCGGCTTCTGCTTGTTGTGGGAGGGCATCGGAAAACACGGAGGTCTCCACCCCAACAAGAGCGCCCCATCTCCGCCTGAGTCGGAGCTCCGGACTCGGGGAGTACGCACACCCCTCGCGAACACACCCCCACGGGCCAAGCGCGTCCTGAAACCCGCGGAGCCCGCAACAGGTCCGGGGCAGTGGGGGAAACTTACAGCAGTGGCGACCGGCCTCAGGGAACAACTAGCTGGGTTCTGGCCTCGGCCACCGGACGGGGAGGCGACGAAGAGGACGTCTCAGCCCCGGGGAGCAGGAGCGACTGCCCGGGCGAAAGGTCTGCGTACCGGGCGCCGGCCGTGGAGGGGAACGCGCCCGGGGCGCTGGCTCGGGCCGGCGACCGCTGGCGGTTCGCCTCGGCCTCGCGATCCCCACGCCGCGGACTCTGTGTCCGCGACCCGCGGAGCGTCTCCCGAGCGAGTCCCGGGAGGGGAGAGCAAGCCCGCGGCTGCAGGCGCCGCGGAAGGAGGCGGGCTGTGCGCGGGGGGAGGGAGCTAGAGAGCGCCGAGCGCGCCGGCAGCCGCCTGGCGTCTGGACTGGTCTCCGCACCGCACAGCCGCCCGCCTCCCCGGCTGCCCGAGCAGTGTGCGCCGGCCGCGCTGCGCCGGCTATAAGTGGGGCGGCGCGGAGGGGCGGGGAGGGGCGAGGGTGGGTGCGCTGTGAGTGACACCAGGAGAGGGAGGGAGGAAGCGCTGGGAGGCAGCCTTCGGAGGTGGAAGAGGAGGAGGAGGAGGAGGAGGAGATGGAGGAGAGAGCTGGAGAAGAGCGTGTCGGGGGAGTTAATCGAGAAAGGAAGCGGGGGTGGGGCACTGCGGAGAGTGGAGACAAAGCGGACGCGGTATCTCAGCCATTAGCGAGCAGCTGCAGCCCTCGGGGCCCGCGAGTGAAAAGTTTTCCCGGGTCGGAGTGTCTGAGCCACTTCGGCCCAGCCCGTTGAATGGAGAGACCCTCGGCAGGGGAGTGCCGCCCCGGGCTGTGCGTTCCGCGCTGCTGGAGCCCCCGAGATGCTCTAGGCAGGGTGGCGAGGAGCGAGCGGGGGCCCGCGGCACGCGCCCTGGGCGCGCACAGCCCGCGAGCCGGAGGGGACACCCGGAGGGAGGGCAGTGGCGTGAGAAGGGGCACAAGTTTGGACTCTCCGGAGACCCTGTAGGTGGGCAAAGCCGGCGGTAGAGTGTCTCGCTGGCGGCAGGGCCAGACAGGTCGTGGCCCCCCCCCCCCCCCCCCCCGCTCTACTACCCCTGACCCGTGGGGCAGCCACAGGCGGACTCTGCCCCACGCGGCCCGGGGCGCGGCGCGGTCCCGGGGGCGTGCCCACGCGCTTCGCAGCCAATCGCCGAGGCCGCTTGATTCAAAGCGAACGGCTCAAAGGAGCCGCGGCGCCGCCCCCTCTCACTAGCGAGGAAGCCTGCATCGCCCTCTCGGGCTGGACCCTTCCTGTCTCCTATCGCTCAGTTCTGTTAGTTTGGAGTTCAGCAAAGAAATGGCCCTGCACACACGTGTCTGAAGCGCCGCGGGCCAGGAGAAAAGAAGGCTTGTCTTTCCACTGGGAGCTAAAAAAATCCCTTTAAAAAATTAGGATTTGGAATTAAATCTCTAAGTGAACGGTAGAGGTGATCAGTCCAGCCCCCTTGTTTTACAGGTTAGGAAGCGGAGGCCCAGGTACATGGAAATCGTCCAACCCGAGACCGCACAGCCACACGGCGGGGGCCCAGCCCTGCAGCTCAGGCTCCCACTCCCCCACCTCCCAGCTTCCTTTCAGATGCGAGGCGCAGAAATGAGCCCTACAGGCTACGGGGCGGTGCCGGCTCGCCCAGAGCCCAGAAGCTGCTGAAACCCAAACTGTCGGTTCTTGATTCTAACCCCACTTTTCTTTCCCCGCGGTTTCTCCTGGTATTCGCGCTGAGAAATTTCGCTCCTTGCAAACAAAGAAAGACAGTGCCCTCTGAAGTCCTTTGTTAGCAATAAGTCAGCAGCCTCACCGTGAGCCTTTACAAATCTGTTTCATATTTTAAATGTGTACGTGGAGTCGCAGCTCGAGGCTGCTTCACAAAGCCAGCGGCTGCTGGATGGGCTGGCTGTGAGAACCACGTGCGCAGACCCTGCTCCTGACGGAGCCGTGGATAAAATCCATGGAGACCAAAAGAATGGAAACGCTGTGGACTCCGGAGATAGGTGCTGGAAAGGCGGGAGGTGGAGATGTGTAGCTATTGCACGGGTCTTTTAGAAGCTTGCTTCTGTGGCCTGCGGCAAGGTGTGGGGGAAGCAGATCAGGGTGGCCTCAAGGCGCTCTATAGGAATGTATTGTCTGCCTAGGACTCAGTGATGGCGAACCTATGACACGCGTGTCAGAGGTGACACGCGAACTCATTTTTTTGTTGGTTTTTCTTTGCTAAATGGCATTTAAATATATAAAATAAATATCAAAAATATAAATCTTTGTTTTACTATGGTTGCAAATATCAAAAAATTTCTATATGTGACACGGCACCAGAGTTAAGTTAGCGTTTTTCAAAATGCTGGCACGCCGAGCTCAAAAGGTTCACCATCACTGGAGGTGGTAGGTCAAAAGCAAGCCAAATGTTATCGTCTTCGTTTGGGAGGAAATATTCTGTTTAAATTAAGAGATTAACATTTCCTCTCTGTAAGAAATATTTCCTTCTACTGCAGTCTGGTACCATATCTACCTAGAACTTCATTCACCGTCCTAAGGTGGCCCTGCCTAGAAATAAACACAGCTCAAGGCCTGGCTGGTGTGGGTCAGTGATTGAGTGTGGACCTATGAATGAGGAGGTCAGGGTTTCATTCCCCAGCAGGGCACATGGCGGGGTTCTGCCCCCTCCCCAGTGGGGGGCATGCAGGAGGCAGCCTATCAATGATTCTTTTTCATCTTGATGTTCTCTCTCTCTCTCTCTCTCTCTCTCTCTCTCTCTCTCTCTCTCTCTCTCTCTCTTTCTCTCTCTCCCTCTCTCCCTTTCCCTCTTTCTTCCCTCTCCCTTCCTCTCTGAAATCAATCAAGATATATTTAAAAAAAACAACAACAACAAAAAAAACACAGCCCGGCCAGTGTGGCTCAGTGGTTGGGTGTTGACCTGTGAACCAGGAGGTCACAGGTTGATTCCTGGTCAGGGCACATGCCAGGGTTGAGGGCTCTATTCCCAGTGTGGGGCGTGCAGGAGGCAGCCAGTCAATGATTATCTCTCATCATTGACGTTTCTATCTCTCTCCCCCCTCCCTTCCTCATCTCTGAAATAAATAAAAATATATTTAAAACACACACACCCACACACACACACACAGCTCAGTTGGTGGAGTGGGGATTTTGTCAGAGGAGGCCACTGAGCTAGGAACAGGCCAATCTCTGTTGCATCTGCACCACCTGGACACAAAGTGTCTTTAACCAAGGAGACCACAAAGTTTACTTCTCTTTGAAAATACCTATGCCTTGTGTCATCATCCACGGATGCCAGTTTCCTGTGTCTACTTCTACCTAATGTTGCTACCTCTCTGTGCTTCAAGGAAAGAGAAGGAAAAACGTTGTAACCTGGAACATCTTGAAATGTATTCAGTGACCATATACATTTGCTTCATCTGCCTCGGGGAGATAAGCAACATGAGGCAGGGAAAAGAAATTAGTGTAAGTAGGTTTTAAAATGGGAAAACATTTTCCCGCTGAAACACACAGGAACTAAACTTGCATTTGGGGGGAAACGTGTTTGCTGCCAATGACCTCCGACAAAGGGCACACTGGTTGGCTTGAACCAACGTGTGAAAAGTTTTCAGCCTCGATGCAGGGGGCTAATGTTTATTTCCCAGCTGAAAGTGATTTGCAATTTAGCATATTTATGAGCATAGCAACAAAACCTGTGTGATTTCTCCAACATTTCTCAGCCAATCCTAAAAGGTAATTTGTGTCACTTCAGCCACAAGGAAGAAAAAACGAGCAAGTCTTATATCTGCAGGAGAAGACCTCTTCTAGACAGGCCTGTGGTCAAACTGGATGGCGGTAATCATAGCAGATAGCTGAGTCACACACAACTCAGGAAACGCTACAGACATCCGTGCTATTCAATGGCCACCACCTCACGCAAGATGTTAGGCCAGTCCCGCACGCCCCTGGGAGCTGGTCTCGGGCTCTGCCTTGTGACACCAAACCAATGTCTCATTTTTAATGCTATTAAGAAGCTGTGCCCAAGGCTTTGGCCTTGTTATCTCCCCTAACAACGTTATTTTGTTAGGCTGCAAAATAAGCAGCATGGGGTTAAATGTATTAGCTGCCTTCAAACCTAATTTATCTTCATTCTTTCCTAATTTACACTCGGGCTGAATTAATGAGAATGATTTAATTAACATGGTGCGACCATGGTACCAGGGACAGACAGCCCGAAGAGTGGGCTGAGCAGCTGCCGTCCTGCCTCCCTGGGTCTCCTGGAGCCCCACCCGAATGTCCGACGCGCTCCCTGCCCGTCTTCCAAACGCGTCCTCTTTGTTCTACGATCCGCTTCCGGCATCTGTGCGAGGAAGGTGGCACAGCTTTCCTTCCTTCCTTGTGTTATTGGTGAGATGGGCTTCAAGGCCGTGGCCCCTGGAGTCGGTGTGGCCGAGGGGCCAACTGCCCGCACAGATCTGTGTTCTTCTCCCAATGAGGAGGCTAACCCCTATTTTGTAAAACTACTGTTTGGAAGTCTCTGCTATTTTTTACACGGCCTCTTATTCTTAAAAAATAACTTTGCTTTCTAGCCTGCTCTAGCATGCTTGAATAATGAGGAAGATAAACGTAGCTGTCTGACCTTGTAGGCCAGAGACTAGATACGCCCATACTCTCCATGCCATGCCAGGTGCATTTTTTAATTGGATAGAACTGTGTAGTTTTCAAGGCCACCAGCCAGATAACCACTAAGCACACAGAGGGCTGGCTCTTTCATAAAAAGGGAAGTTCTGCTTGTAGCTCTGCTTAGAATTTGAATTCGTTTTCTCTAAGCCCACCGCGGTGAATAAAGTGTGACTCCAAACTCTCTGAGCATTGCTTGATTTATTCCGGTTCTCTGTAACACCTCGAGTCGGGTTCGTGCTGGGAAGTGGACACCCAGCCAGGGCCGACATCCCTCTGGCGGCACTTACGTCCTGGGATCCACACCTGTGGAAGGAGAGGGAGGGGAGGAGGACGGGCAGAAGGAGGAGCCGAGCCCGGGTCAGTCTCAGCCAGGTGGGAATGACCCTGCAGAGTGTCCCCAGAGCAGGCGAGGCCAGGTTCCTAGGGCAGTGGTCCCAGTTTCTGAATGCAAGCCGCCCAGGAGAGGGACAACCTTCAGAGGCGGTTCTAGAGAGGGCAGACAGCTGGGTGTCTTCCGCCGCCAGCACCCCCAGCAGCTGGGGGAAGAAGTCCTTCTTTCTCACAGGAATACAGGTCTGGGGGCCCAGCGGAGGACCCACTGCCACACCTCACCCCAGCACAGATGCACAAATGTGGGGAAATGAGACCTCCGTTCCTATCAGCAAACCCCTGACTTTCAAAAAGAGGGGATTTTTTAAAAGATAAGGATAAGGGGGAAAGTAAGATAAGTGATACAAGAAGTTATGAGCATTGTGTAAGTCAGTTATTTTTCTCTCTGGGGACAAACGGGGAGCTTAACTGATAGTTTTCTAAATGTTAGTTTTCCACCTTCAGTATTTATGCCTTTTTAACTGTACTTGTGTGAAATATCTGTTATGATACACCTCGAGAGTATTCTTACACCTGTATCCAAATGGGCTTGGTCAGATTTAAATTTTTCAGTTGCTTCCTACATCCTTTACATGCATTGTGTTAATTAAATTGGATTATGGCATGACTTTTAAATTTCAAATTCCAGTTGTTCAGTGCTGATAGCGTATACAGTGCACTTCTCTATCGTGACTTTTAATGGAAAGTTTTGTGTATTTGTGCCCTGTCTTTGCTAAGCTCCACCGTTGTATGGAACTCCTCTGTTCAGAGCTGTTGGGGCTGGAAAACCCATTCTTCCTTTGAGACTGTGTCACCTTTCACAGTCCCAGGTGGCCTGGCAAGGGGTGGGCAGGTTACTGGCTGCTCACAGGACTGCAGAGGGACACACTGAGTCGCTTTCCCTCAGTGACTGTTTACTCTGTGAAGTCTGGCCATTAGTAAATCAGTCCAGGCTGCTTATGTCATTTCTACCCCAGGACCCTCAAGACAATGATCTTCACAGCCTGTCGTAAGTTTTAGACTTTAGGGTCAGGATGTTAAAGCACCACGTATTATTTTCTCTCTAATTACAAAAGCAATGTGTGGTGCAAATTTGGAGTAAACAGAAAAGTAAAGGGGGAAAAATGAACCATGAGCCCATCACTTGGCGAGGATGACACTTAACATTTAAACTCTAGTCTTTCTGTGTCCACGTAGTATTTTTATTTTTAGCATCTACGTGGTTAAGGGCAGAGTCTCTAAAACCAAGCCAGAAATCCTGCTTTTACAGTTACTAGCGGGGTGTGTGGGAGCAGGTATTGTTATCTCTTGGTGCCTCAGTTTGCCAGATTGTAATATGAGACAATGACAGTATCAAGCTCAGAGGATTGCTTTTCAGATGAAATAAATTAGCATATGTACAGCACATAGAGCAGTGCCTGGCTTGTGCTAAGTGCTATATGATGCTTGCTTCTATGATTCCTTAGTAAGCTGTTTAAGGAGAAGGGTTCTACAATCCCATAACTATTTCCTAGTAACTCCTAAATGAAAGCGACTTGAGCCCTGGCCCGTGTGGCTCAGTTTAGTTGAGTGTTATTCAATTCCTGGCAACCAATCGATATTTCTCTCTCTCTCTCTCTCTCTCTCTCTCTCTCTCTCTCTCTATATATATATATATATATATATATATATATATATATATATATATATATAAATAACTGGAGTCCTTTTCAAAGTTCCCCTTCCCATATCTGCCCAGTAGCACTGAGTAAGGGGCACGTCCTGCCCTGCATGACTTTACACTCTGGGAGTGTGTATTTGAGAGGCTCCTCTTGCACACCCAGGAGCCTGACAGCCTGTGCAGTAACTGCTCAGATTCATGCAATTAGCCTTTGTTTCTTTCCATCTCTCACGGATACCGTCTTCATGGTTTGTCCTGGGGCCTTGGGTCTTCAATTGATGATGGAGAAACGACTCTTCATTCTTCATTACCTTACAAAACCAAGCTGCTGCGGAGGGGAAAGCATTTAAGAAATCGCGCATTTACAAAGGAAGGCGCCGCCAAGGCAGGGCCTGCCAAGACACAGACATGGGCCTGTTTCCTGCCCGATGTCTTGTAGGGCGCTCTTGGTAAAAGCTCACTCACATCCATCAGAATCGCACCAGGGGTGTGGCCTTTCACAGCCCTGGGGCATCTTAAACCATCTCCCCACTCCCCCATTTTCCATAATCTTTTGGGTGCCTGGAGGCTCCTGGATCTAAACTCTTAATTTGCTCTGAGTAATTACATTAAGAATTGACCCTTGTTCCGAGCAGTGAAAATGAAGGTTTTGTTTGGCCTATGTGCTTTGCTTCCAGGGCAAGATGCCAAGTCTCTGAGCATGTCTGGGCATGAAGAAGGGACCAGAAGAAGGGACCTTTGTGGTCCAAGAGCTGGTACCTTTGAATGAATATTAAAAGGATTTTATGGCACTCTGGGAGCACAGACTTGACTCGCTGCACACAGTTCAGCTCCGACGGGAGTCTGAACAACAACCTTAGGAAGCTGCCCATTAACATTAGCAGAACGAAGAGAATGAGAAAGAGGGGTGCTGATGTGTGTGTGTTGCCTTAAAGTTCCCAGGACTGTTTCTCCTCATCATTTTGAAAATATAGCATGAGCAAGGATAGACTCACATACACAAGAGTTCACAAAATTCCCTCAGCCTCGTGAGTAATTTTAGAAAGCATTCACTATAAAATCCCAAATAAAGACTGGCTATTTCTGTATCCGAGGATATTTGGAAATATTAGGAGGAAATGGTAACATTTCTCAAAATTATGTATATTCAAATAGTTATAAATCAGTTTTTCTACCCGTAATTATCTGAGAAGTTGTGGTTTTATTCATTCATTCGCTCAGCCAATCAATCAGTCATTCACCGAGCAAATATTTATTTATTGGTATCGTATTAATACTTGGTGCCGGGGTCTTCCCCAGTTCCATTAGGTTTCTTGCAGCCTTTCGCTGTGATTTTACAATGTGCAGGCTTGGCGAGCCATCAGCACACATGTATTTGCATTTCAAATGTGTCTCCTTCCAACTCTGAAACCATGGAAAGAAGTCATATATAGGGAAACTTGAGAGGAATGAGGAGAAGAAAAAAACATAAACATGGGGGAGAAAAAGCGCTCCATGTCTGTCACCCTCCTTACACTGTTCGTCTAGAAGAGGACCAGGAGAATGAACGCAGACCGCCTGGGCGGTGAAATGGTCTTCAGTTGCCAGGTTTCACCCAGGATTACAAATGAAGCCATTATTGCCTTATTAAAAACGTGCCTGTTAAAAATGGCACCGTGGCTCATAAGGACGTTGGCCAAGAAAGGAAAAGGCAAACCTCACGGGCAGGAGCAGGGGGTGAGTGTCAGCATTCCACCCTCCTTCTCCTTCACAAGGACTTAAGCTTTCACCACGGTCTGCGCTTTGTGACTGGGGGGGAAGCATCCCAGGGTTCTCAAACACTGTGGCAATTTCTTCTGTGTCTTTTTAACAGGAACACCAAGTTACACTCTAATCCAGCGGTTCTCAACCTGTGGGTCGCGATAAAATAATTTTATGGTTGGGTCACAACATGAGGAGCTGTATTTAAAGGGCCAGAAGGTTGAGAACCACTGCTCTAATCTTTCAGAAGGTGGTTTTCCAGGCAGGTCCTTGATCAATTTTGGCAGAATGCCTTTCAATTTCAGCAGAATGCCTTTCTCTGTCTCAGTTGCATATTTCAGAATTCCGTGCACAATTTTGCATAACTTAAAAAAATATAAAACATTTGTCAAGTCTCAATATTTTTGTATATGTCCTGCCACGGACAAAAGGCTTTCTTGCTTGTTTTTTTCTGTTTTTTCCCTTGCTGGTTACTAAAAAGTGAAACCGCTGCCTTCAACAAAGCCAGAAATAGGACACTTGAGCATAGGACCCAGATGCAGGGTTCTACAGGCCACAGTGCAGAATTTGGGTGAAGCAACAGTGCCCTCTTCTGGCTACAAGAACCAATTACAGAAGAATTTGACAAAATTCAACGTAAGTCCTAGAGATCTGTGTAGCGCCCACAGTTAACAATACTGTACTGTGTGCTTAAAAATTTGCCAAGAGGGTAGGTCGTATACTGTGTTCTTATCACAATAATAATAGTAAATAAAAATGGCAGGAGAAAACTTAGAGATGATGGATATGTTTATGGCATAGGTTGTGGTGATAGTCCCACAGATACATACTTATCCCCACACTCATAAGTTGTATACATTAAATCTATACAGATTTTGAATGTCAATCATACCTCAATAAAGTGGTTTTTTTTTTAAGTAAAAAGGTAAAAAATAAATGCAACCTATTGAAAAAGAAAGTGAACATGGTGTATAAAGCCCTATGGAGTCTTTTGAGTCATTATACCGCCTAAAGGCTAAGTTTCAGATGAGCAATGTCAAGTGTAATCTTGGGTCTAGCCCAGTGATGGAGAACCTTTTGAGCTCGGCGTGTCAGCATTTTGAAAAACCCTAACTTAACTCTGGTGCCATGTCACATATAGAAATTTTTTGATATTTGCAACCATAGTAAAACAAAGACTTATATTTTTGATATTTATTTTATATATTTAAATGCCATTTAACAAAGAAAAATCAACCCAAAAAAAGTGAGTTTGGGTGTCACCTCTGACACGCGTGTCATAGGTTCGCCATCACTGGTCTAGCCAGCCTGCAACAATGTGATGCCACTCCTTTGCTCCACAGACTGGCAAGCAGAGGGCACACCTGGGCCATCTGTCTCAGCACAGATGGGTCCATCCCAACCGGCTGATCCGGTGCCAGGCCTCTTCTGCATACGATGCTAATACAAGTTGTCCTCCAGGGCTGCTGGACAAGACTCATTTGTCCACCAGGATAGTCTTGGAGCTATTAAAAATGACTAGAATCCCTAATATTTATGTAGTCTGATCATGTGCTGATTTCATTTAATCCCCACAGAACCCATAGTGGTTTTTATTTCACTAGAGTTGAGATTCTAACCACTGACATACACTGCCTCCTCTCTTTTCCTGATTAGCTATGGCCTCTGTCTCTCTGTCCCCTGGAATGCCCGCTTTGGACACCTGGCACCTATGTAGTGAATTTATAAGAGGAGAAGCTATGAATTGCTTGGTTTATTTTGCTTCACGCTGACAGGTCTGATAAAAGTGTGACAAATGAGAAGCTGGAATTAACTAACTAAAATTAGGAGAGTTTTTTTTTGTTTTGTTTGTTTGCTGGCAATTAACTGTTTTGTTTTTAAGGTCAACAAGACTTTTTTTCTAATACAAGCATTAGTGCTAACACTTACCTTCTAAATACTGCTTTAGCTGCATTCATACCGATGTGTTGTCTTTATTTTCATTCAATTGAAAATACTTTCTAATTTCCTTTTTTAAAAATAGGTTTTGGTTGATTTGAGAGAAAGGGAGTAAGGGAGAGGGAGAGAGAGAAACATCGCTGAGAGAAGAAAACTATCGATCGGTTGCCTCCTAGGGATCGAGCCCAAAACCCAGGCTTGTGCCCTGACCAGAGTCCAACAGGTGACCTCTCGGTGCATGGGCTGAAACTCAACTAACAGCCACGCCGGCCGGGGCTCTCGCAAAGCATTTTAAACAGATTTTCAACTTGAGTAAAGTCCAGATGATTTGGTTTCCATAACCTGGAAATCCCCGTTTCCAGAGTATTTTGCTTAATCAGAATTTCTCTGGATGCCTCACGAAGTAGAACCGCATCGAGAGCCATGGATTAGACAGGGGTGGGCAAACTTTTTGACTCGAGGGCCACAATGGGTTCTTAAACTGGACCGGAGGGCCGGAACAAAAGCATGGATGGAGTGTTTGTGTGAACTAATATAAATTCAAAGTAAACATCATTACATAAAAGGGTACGGTCTTTTTTTTTTTTTAGTTTTATTCATTTCATATGGGCCGGATCCAGACCGTGGGCCGTAGTTTGCCCACGGCTGGATTAGAAGAAAGTTTCCCCAAATCTCCACACAAGGAGAGCCATCAGCACATGATGAATGAAGCTTTTGCAAGCAGCTTCGGTCTCCTTGGAAGCAAGGACCATTCCATTTGTGAACGAACCAGCATCTCTGTGCTTTTCCTCTCGAGATAAGAAGTGTTAAGTTACCCCCAAACCAAGTCACCCAAAGGTGAGTTCATTGATTCCTGCTCCTTGGTGATTAATTGGTCTGTGTTGCTTGGTCCTGGAAATAATGAGACTTAGGTAACGGGAAACCAGAGGCTGTCTCCCAGTGGGAAGGGTCACGGTCGGCAGTGGGTTGCTCATTCTTACCAGCCGGCACAAGTCCTCCTGGCCTGCGATTGGGTCGGCAAGTCTGTTCCCCAGCTCTATGTAGAACTACCCTTATGCCATAAAAATTAGGCACTTTCTAAAAAGTCTAACCTTAGCCCTAACCGGTTTGGCTCAGTGGGTAGAGCGTCAGCCTGTGGACTCAAGGGTCCCAGGTTCAATTCTGGTCAAAGGCATGTACCTTGGTTGCAGACACATGCCCAGTGGGGAGTGTGCAGGAGGCAGCTGATCAATGTTTCTCTCTCATCGATGTTTCTAGCTCTCTATCCCTCTCCCTTCCTCTCTGTGAGAAATCAATAAAATATATTAAATAAAAAAAAATTTTTTAAAAAGACTAACCTTAAATTATTTTGCTTGGTCTAATACTTAAGTCTGGAGTGAGGAGTCTACACAGAAATTAAATGAATGCTCACTTTTATGTCCACAGTTAATACGTGTACATGAATCAGCTATAAATAATAATTAATGTCCATTTATAATCAGTCTATGGCTTAGAGAGTGTGTTGAATCCTCTTGATCATGCTGTGAGGTGGATTCTATCATTATCCTGTTTTGTTAATGAGGAAACAGGGGTCACAATGTACTGTCACTTGCCCGAGAGCCCACAGTGGGCGGCAAACTCCAAAGCCCAGGCTTTCTGATTCAGAACCTGCTTTCTTCCTCGTCTGTGGGCCTACTGATCAGGAAACCCACATGTGCAGCAAGCAAGCAGCTCCCGTGGGCAGAACGGCTTCTGGCCTCCATGTGTTTTCTCAGTCAAAGGATATTAACATTAGAGCAGCTCTCAGGTTAGAGGAGAGCCTGCACACTGTTTTGCATTGAAGGGGGTCCTTACACTTGGTAGTGATTATGAAGCTTAGGACACGAACTTAGAAATGTGAGAAAAGCAATTCTATTTTTCTAGAATAAGAACTTCATCCTATATAATAAAAGGGTAATATGCAAACTGACCCTAACAGCTGAACAACTGGGAATGACTGGTCACTATGACACACACTGACCACCAGGGGGCAGATGCTCAATGCAGGAGCTTCCCCCTGGTGGTCAGGGCACTCCCACAGGGGGAGCTCTGCTCAGCCACAAGCCAGGCTGATGGCTGCCAGTACAGCGGTGGTGGTGGAAGCCTCTCCCACCTCCTCAGCAGGGCTAAGGATGTCCTACTGCAGCTTAGGCCTGCTCCCCGCTGGCAAGTGGACATCCCCTGAGGGCTGCCGGGCTGCCAGAGGGATGTCTGACTGCCAGCTTGGGCCCAATCCCCCAGGGAGCAGGCCTAAGCCAGTAGGTGGACATCCTCCGAGGAGTCCCAGACTGCAAGAGGGCATAGGCCGGGCTGAGGGACCTTCTGAGTGCACAAATTTTTGTGCACTGGGCCTCTAGTTTTTAATATAAGCCCCTAATCCACTGTTGGTGGAAACTTGAGAGCTTGTTTGGAGGTTCTAGCAGGGGAGCGCAGCTACTCGTATACCCTTGACCGAAGACCGGTCCTCTCCTCGGGGGGGAAGGTCGTCCTCTTCGACCGAGCGCACAGCTTCGGGAGGGACGCACATGGATCGGTGAGGGAGGAGGGGGACACCCGCCTAGCCAGCCAGATCAGCCGAATCAACCCTGGCGATCAATGGGGTGACAGATGTCGCAGCCAGATCGCCCTCACATCCTGTTGGTGGAAACTTAATTTGCAACCTCCCTTGCTCCTCCCTCTACTTTTCCATGAGGTTGTGTGCAGATTCCAAAGTGCTCTGAGGAGCCAAAAGGTCAAGGACGGAGGCCGAAGTGGTCCTCTTCATCATATGATCCACGATGGCACCCCCACCACGACACCCGTCACCCCTTCTGGTTTCACTGGATGGTTACTGAGCTGTCCCAACCTCCCTGCCCCTCGGTGTCACGTGCTGTCCTGCTCCATGGCAGGGGGCTCTGCTGGGCTGTTTAAGGCCTTTCAGCCTGAGCACACCGCACGCGCTCTCCCTCTGAGGTCTGGCCTCAGCTCCGGGCCCATCCCATTAGGAACAAGGGGGAAAGCCTCCTTCTCAGGAAACGACCCACATCTCCCCCAGGGACACAACGTCCCTTTTTCCGTCAATCATTTCTAATGCCCACTTTGCTTTCCTGAAGTGGAATTTATAGCTAACATAGTCTACTCTATTAAATGTAACTTCACCATGCTCAATAAAATCTCTTAACTGTAATATAAAGGAGAAACAAATGGAAAATTGTAATAGAATCCTATGCCCTTACGTGTGTAAATGTCCTAGCAGGGCTACACTAAAAAGTATTACAAAGGAGCCAGGTGGTTGCACACGTATGAAGAGTCATTGTGAACATGCATTCCCAACTGTAGACTGGAACTGGGTGATGCACTGGCCACCACGACTCACATTGCATCGGCATCATGATTTTACGCCGTGATGATAATTCTTGCTAAGGTCCCAACAAAACACAGAAGAGTTGTCCCTCAATTTTAATAGTAGCCCCACTCCTGGGTAATTCAGTGAGTACTGAGAACCCATAAAAATACTGTGTGTTTATAGATAAAGTGGGAAACCTCCACTCCTGGCCAAGACAGAGTAAAAGGGGCCAGATGCACCTTCTCTCCTGAAATAACTAAAACCAGACAAAGTATATGAAACAAGGGCCTTCAAGACATTGGGTCATTAGGCAACAGAAGCCAACCCAACAGGCCAATGTCCAACCTCCCAGCAGGACTATTCCTATAGGACTCCATCTAAAACATTAGGTACATCCTTTCTCTTTGCTTGAAAGTCCAGGTATATATTTACAATGTACTGAGTGAAGCTTCCCAGGAGTTGTAGTAATGTTGATATTGATTGACCTTGTAGATACTTTTGGCTAAAACAGCTGTTCTCAACCTGTGGGTTGCGACCCCTTTGGCGGTCAAACGACCCTTTCACAGGGGTTGCCTAAGACCATCCTGCATATCAGATATTTACATTATGATTCATAACAATAACAACATTACAGTTATGAAGTAGCAACGAAAATAATTTTATGGTTGGGTCACAACATGAGGAACTGTATTTAAAGGGCCAGAAGGTTGAGAACCACTGGGCTAAAAGAAATAACTTTAAGTGCTAATAAAGTTCCTGGAATTCTGTCATGATTAAGTTGTCCTGTTAAAATTGGTGGGATTACACACTGTGCTGACCTGGGAGGCATGGGAAAGCACATTATACATCACTTAAGCCAAAGTCCGACCATAAACATTTACTGAGCACCTGCCATGTGTCTGGTTATGGACGGTCAACAGGACACACCTTCAGGGAGCTCAGAGAGTAGGAGGGGGTGCTCTAGTCTAAGGGTTCTTAATCAGCAATAAGACCACCCCGTGCCAAACATCTCAATTTCCTCTGAGACAAAAGATAGAGCCCTAACCGGTTTGGCTCAGTGGATAGAGCGTTGGCCTGCAGACTGAAGGGTCCCAGGTTCGATTCCGGTCAAGGGCATGTACCTTGGTTGCAGGCACATTCCCAGTGGGGAGTGTGCAGGAGGCAGCTGATCGATGTTTCTCTCTCATCGATGTTTCTAACTCTCTATCCCTCTCCCTCCCTCTCTGTAAAAGATCAGCCGAAACCGGTTTGGCTCAGTGGATAGAGCGTCGGCCTGCGGACTGAAAGGTCCCAGGTTTGATTTCTGTCAAGGGCATGTACCTGGGTTGCGGGCATATCCCCAGTAGGAGATATGCAGGAGGCAGCTGATCGATGTTTCTCTCTCATCAATGTTTCTAACTCTATCTCTCTCCCTTCCTCTCTGTGAGAAATCAATAAAATATATTTTAAATAAAATACATTTAAAAAAGAAAAGATAGAGATGTCACATATCCTGTGGACACCCGCCTGGATGGCTCCAGGGAGTAGAGGGTGAGCTCCCCCTGGGTCCACACTCAGGCACATGCTTGTGGACCCAGGTGTCGCCAACTCACACTGGAGCCCGGAACTGAGAGTGAGGAGCCAACACACCTCCGGAATCAGGCCCATTAAACACCTCTGTCCCCAGGAAGCAACAGGGTTTTATACTTTGTATTTTAACTCTGGATATCAATAACCCTTACATCAATGCTTCTTAAGCTTACATGTGCATAAAACTACTTGGGGATCTTGGTAAAGTGCAGATTCTGACTCAGAGGTGTGGGGTGGAACAGAGATTTGCATTTCTAACAAGCTCCCGCGTTGCCCTGCTGCTGAGCTGCAGGCCATACCTGAGTAGGGAGTGAGGCCTTTCAAGATACAGTATTAGCGAGGCCATTGGTAGCCACAGAATCACAAAGATGCTGCCATGAGTTACAGGAACAGCTCTTTCCTCTCCTGGGACTGTGGCTCCTTGGAGAGAAGGTTAGCTCTCCTTCCTTAGGTAAGGGGATCAGGGGTAAATAAGTACATTGCATAGACTGTAAGAGAATGATAGGCTCTCTAGGGAGGTCAGGGAAGGCTTGGGGGGGGGGGGGGAGTGACTTCTGAGCTGGGTGTGTCAAGAGTTCAGAGAGTGGAGCGGAGGAAAAGACACAGGAGGTGAGTCGCTCACGCACAGCACGACCCACGCTTAAAGGTTAACTGGAAAGACATAACTGAGCATATATTGTAGACAGAGTCCTCTGGCTGCTGTGTGGGGAATCAGCTAGAGGAGGAAGGCCAGGGAGACAGCTGAGTCTAAGGCAGTGGTTCTCAACCTTCTGGCCCTTTAAATACAGCTCCTCATGTGGTGACCCAACCATAAAATTGTTTTCGTTGCTACTACATAACTGTAATGTTGCTACTGTTATGAATCGTAATGTAAATATCTGATATGCAGGATGGTCTTAGGCGACCCCTGTGAAAGGGTCGTTCGACCGCCAAAGGGGTCGCGACCCACAGGTTGAGAACCACTGCAGTGGAAGAGACAGTGAGGGTCTGGACTAAGCAGAGAGCAGAAAGCAGGATACCCATGACCTGTGGATGCGGTGCCTCATGCCCTTGATGGACAGTCGCGGGAGGGGGAGATAAGGACATAGCCGTGCAGGTGCGAGGCTGGGTGGGGTTAATGTCTTAGAGATCGGCACCAGCGATCTGAAGCTGGAGTTTGACCTGGAGGATGGATCTGGATCCCACATGTGAGGGGGGGAGGGGAGGAGGAAGTGGGGGGTCCTCCCAGGAAGGCTGGAGATACAGTGGCACTGGATGCCCTTTTAAATCAGCACCAGCACCAAATATCTGTTAACATAAGGACATAAAATCACAGTTGTTTATGCCAGGCACTAATAAGGGCTGTGATGAGAACATCAAGCTTTTAAGAAGGTTCTAACCAACATCCAGATAAGCATTGGAGATACAACCGTTAAAGCGCTGAAATTTTTTAAACTTTGAATAGAGTGTTAGGTGATTGACCATTGATCTCTCTGAATATATAAAAATCTGCATTCATTATTGTGTAGCAAAGCCAGCTAGAACTAGTCAGCAATCAGACTTTATGCTAATTCACACAATTAGGCACTGCACTGTTATTAAATGCAAGGGACTTGAAGCAATGAAAAACAAAATCAGAGTTTTAAAGGAGCCGAATTTCCTTTCCACCTCAAAGCCAGCTTGTACAATGATTACTCTTGCGGCTTTGTGTGTTATTTTCCAGAACTTCTACCTAATAGATTGTTTTTTCATGGAAGTACATATCGCACTGATGGCTTTCTTGTTGTTGTTGTTGTTGTTATAATTTCAATAACTACTCTGTAAGTTGAGATATGCTATAGTTTGGAAGAATTTATTTTGAATATTAATAAGGGAAACATCCTCAAGGCTGCATGCATACTCTGAAATAAGAAAGGGAAGCAACACTTCCTGTCTATCTTGACTCATGTAGGATAAGAGATTCCAGCGATGTAATCACAGTTACTGCACTCTGATGTGTACATTCTGTCTCTTCTGGTCAAATGCATCATCTACTGAACTTATGAGCAGCTAAGTTGATGTTTTATGGAAGCATTCATTTTAATGATTTCTTAAATGCATTCCACATATATGTAGTGAGAACATGTTCATATCCAAATTGGTAACTAAAAGAAAAATCATCAGTTAAAATGATGACTGTCATTTGCATTATTTTTACATGCACAGTGTCATTTAATTCTCAAAATTCTGTGTAGAGCCCGGCCAGTGTGGCAGGAGGTCACAGTTCAATTCTGAGTCATATGCCCAGGTTGTGGGCTCAATCTCCAGTAGAGGGCGTGCAAGAGGCAGCCAATCAATGATTCTCTCTCATCGATTTTTCTGTCTCTCCCTCTCCCTTAGTCTCTGAAATATATATATATATATATATATATATATATATATATATATATACACACACACATATATATGTATATATATTTAAAAGAGCAAGTGAAACAGTTGCCACTTATAGATTTCAATCTTCTATTTGCTTTTAAAAAAATTATGTGTAGAAAAACAAATTTTTTTTAATCTCCATTTACATTCCTGCCCCTGTAAATGGGGTCACTGGTTCTATTCCTAGTCAGGGCACATGCCTGAGTTTCAGGCTCAATCCCCAGCAGGGGGTGTGCAGGAAGCAGCCCATCAATGTTTCTCACATTAATGTTCTTCTCTCTCTCTCTCTCTACCTCTCTCCCTTCCTCTCTCTCTCAAATCAATAAAACAAATTTTTTTAAATCAACACCCAAATCATTAACAAAATATCTCCATTTACAGATCAGACCACTGGAGCTTAGAAAGATCAAGTGACTTACCTGAGACAACGTAGCTGTCAACAGCAAATTTGAGACTCCAGCTGGTTGCCTGCTGCATGATGACAATTGCATAAATATTCTAGGGTTAAACAGAGGGTTGTTTTTAACTGTTCAAAGAAAAACATATTTAGAGATAGATGACTAGAAAAAGCTACTCAATAGCTAGTTCATTAATCACTTCATGGATTCTGCAAATAGAAATGAAGCCTGAAGGAAGCTGGGCCACTGTCGGGGCTGGTCTGGACAGAGTATTGTATGCTAAAGAAACAAGAAACCAACCAACTCCAAAAACGCCTCCCAACTTAACGCAGGAAGTCCCTCAGAGAAGCAGCCAAGGGGGACCACACGGATGACACACGGTGGAACATTCTAAAGTCTTTTCCCCAAAGTTGCCCTCATCTCAATAGCTGCTCCCTGACATCGCTCTTCCCCCAAAGACCCCTCAGCACCCCTCTCTCAGCCCCCACTGCCCCTTTGCTGGCCACCCCACCTCCAGTGCCTTCCAGGGTTCACTTCTTTCCACGGTCACTGCACATCCCTCTACTCCGCGTCGCGTTAGCCTCGGCTCCCTCTAAGGCTCTTCCACAGTTACCCCTGGTCAGGACAGTGATGGGACCAGGGGCAACACAGACCTCAGGCTGATGTGGGGGGAGCGGATGCATGAACTTTTGTTGTCCTTGTCACGTAAACTTATTTTATGTCCCCCAGTGGCTTCCATCTCCTTTCCACATCCACACGCCCTGTTTATCCAGCCTCATCTCCGCTCTAGCCACTTGACTGCCTTGTTCATCATCAGCCAATCCCCAGCCTCAGGCCCTTTGCACGTCCTCTCTTGCATACAATCCGTACTTTTCCATAGATAGCCACACCGGGAGGCCTCTCCTTTTATTCAAATCTCAGGGTGAATGAGGCTCCTCTCTCTGAGCTCCTAGTCTAAGATAACAGCTTCTCTCTCTCCATCCCTTCCCCCCCCCCCCCCCCCTGCTCACCACCTCACACTGTTGGTTGGTTTATTTATTATTCATATCTCCCATTAGGAAGCAAATTTTGGGAGGAGAGGGACTTTGTTTGGCTCTCTGTGACTCCTCAGCACCTAGAATGTTGCAGGGGACATGCTAAATTCTCAGTAAACATTTGTTAAATGGATGGGTAGCAATTATTCATCAAAATTGTTGTAGAAGGCTAATGAACCCTCCAGGTAATGAAGACTGTATTGGCCTTTTCAAACTTGACTAATTATTTGTGTAGTCACCTGTTTCCTAAGGAATCTCAGTGCCTATGGGCACCTTCAGCTGCTCTGGCCACTGCCTGCGCCTCACCTGTGCTGTGGTGCCTTCGCCCCCAGCCTTCCTCTCCGCGTGTTGCATCTGAAATCCAGCTCTTTCTGTCCAGTCTCCAGTGCAAGCTGCTCGGTCTCTTTGAATCTTTTCTCCCTGAAATCTTTAATTCAGATATTTACAGACTGTCTACTTAGCTGATGGCAGGTCCTTAGTTTCCAGAAATGTCAACTGTCTGTGAGCCTCCAGGGCCTGGTGTCCTGAAACACAGACGACCCCAGAGCCCTGGCCAGCATCTCCAATGTCTGTGAGCAGCGGGACCTGCTGCACTGGGGGCTTTGGTACAGGCGCCCCCGGTATCGTTAGGGCATTTTTGTGAGCGAGAAAATGGGCCCCCAAGGAACTGTGTTTAATGCCAGCATTCACAAGCGAATTGCCCCTCCAGAGTGTCCCTGATGCCTCTCTCACTTGTACTTTCCTGGGGGCAGCGCCACCTATATCAGTAATGTACGAGAAGCAAAGCATCCTGTGTGGTAGGCAATTTGGCCTTGCCCTTGCCCTTGTCCTGAGGTCATCTGTGTCACTCTGGAGAGGAGGGAGCCTGCCTGTTGCACTCCGTGTGCTTGGTCACACATCCATGTCAGGGTGGGAACGCCTCCCAAGGAAGACGGAGCTCTGTTTCCGGAGCCCTCCCAGGCTCATCTCTTCCTCTGGCTGATCTTAATCCACATCCTTGTCCTTGACATACGATAACCATGAGCATGTCACAGCTGTCTGTGGGCTCTGGCAGTCCTTCCTTCTAGGGAATTATCAAAACTGAGGGCGGCTTCAGGAAACCCCTCCCACAAACTCGCAGTTAGTGTCAGAAGTGAGGGCAGTCCCGGGGACTGTGCCTTCCAGCCCTGCAGTGTGCCAACTCTGGGTGCACTCCCGCCTGGCGAAGACTGGGATCTGCGCCACGCTGTTCCAAGTCAGTGCAACATGCATCCTTCTTTGTCCATTTAACTTTTAAAAAATACTTGTTTATTCTCTTAATTTTTCAATTATAGTTGACATATATTGTATTAGTTTCAGGTGTACAACATAGTGATTAGACAGTTATATACCTTCTGAAGTGATCACCCTGATAAGTCTAGTACCCACCTGACACCACGCATAGTTATTACAATATTATTATTTATACTAGGGGCCTGGTGCACGAAATTCGTGCACTGGGTGTGTGTGGGGGGGGGAGTGTCCCTCAGCCCAGTCTGCCACCTCTCACATACTGGGAGCCCTCAGGCGTTGACCCCCATCACCCTCCAATCACAGGATAGGCCCCTTGCCCAGACCTGATGCCTCTGGCCCAGGCATCAGGCCTGGGCAGGGGACCCCCAGACCCCTCCGATTGCTGGCTCTGCCCCTTGCCCATGCCTGATGCCTCGGCCAGAGGCATAGACCCCCATCACCCTCCGATCGCCTGATCGGCCCCTTGCCCAGGCCTGACGCCTCCGCCAGAGGTGTCAGGCTTGGACAGGGGACCGCCATCTCCCCCTGATCACTGGCTCTGGCCCCCGCCCAGGCCTGAGGCCTCTGGCCCAAGAATCATGCCTGGGCAGGGGACCCCCATCTCCCTCTGATCGCTTGCTCCACCCCCTGCCCAAGCCTGATGCCTCTGACCCAGGCTTCAGGCCTGGGCAAGGGGACCATCATATCCCCCCAATCCCCGGCTCCACCCCCCACCCAGGCCTGATGCCTCGGCCAGAGGAGTTGACCCTCATCACCCTCCGATCACCAATCACCGGATCGGCCCCTTGACCAGGCCTGAGGCCTCCGGCAGAGGTGTCAGGCCTGGGCAGGGGACCCCCAGCTCCCCGCGGTTGCAGGGTCCGCCCCTGCCCAGGCCTAACGCCTCTGGCCTAGGCGTCTGGCCTAGGCAGCGGGGACCCGCAGCTGCAGTGGCCCCGCGATCGTGGGCTTCGCTTTAGGCCCAGGCAAGGGACCCCTAGCTCCCGGGACTGCCAGCTTCGACCGTGCCCAGCTCCCATCGCTGGCTCCACCCCTACTTCCTGCTATCACTGGCCAGGGCGGGAAAGGCGCCTGATTCTCCGATCATGGCTGGGGAGCAGGGCAAAGGCGGCCCCAGGGCCACCTTTGCCCTGCCCCCCAGCTCTTAGCTCCCCCCTGGGTTTCTGATCACTGTCAGTGGCAGGGGGCTTCTTCCTGCTTTCCCTTTCGCCTCCCTGCATTGTGCCTACATATGCAAATTAACCGCCATCTTGTTGGCAGTTAACTGCCAATCTTAGTTGGCTGTTAATTTGCATATAGCCCTGATTAGCCAATGAAAAGGGTAGCGTCGTACGCCAATTACCATTTTTCTCTTTTATTAGTGTAGATTCCCTGTGCTGTACACTACTGTTCTTATCATTGTAATCTTAATCCCTTCACCTTTTTTTACCCATCTCCCCCAACCCCAGAACCATCAATTTGTTCTCTGAATCTTGTTTCTGTTTTGTTTGTTCCTTTATTTTGTTCTTTAGATTCCATATATAAATTATATTATCTGGTATTTGTCCTTCTCTGTCTGGTTTCATTTACTTAGCATAATACCTTCTAGGTCTATCCATATTGTTACAAATGGCAAGATTTCTTTTTTATGGCCAAGTAATATCCCATTGTATATTACACTTCTTTATCCATTTTTCTATCAATGAACACTTAGGTTGCTTCCATATCATGGCTATTGTAAATAATTTTGCAATGAACATAGGGGTGCATATATATTGTGGATTTCTTTGGATAAATACCCAGAAGTGGAATTTCTGGATCATGTGGTAGTTCTATTTTTAATAGTTTTTAAAATATATTTTTATTTATTTCAGAGAGGAAGGGAGAGGGAGATATATATAGAAACATCAATGATGAGAGAGAATCATTGACTGCTGTCTCTTGCACACCCCCTACTGGGGATCGAGCCAGCAACCCAGGCATGTGCCCTGATTGGGAATTGAACCATGACCTCCTGGTTCATAGGTTGACACTCAACCACTGAGCCACATTGGCTAGGCTATTTTTAATATTTTGAGGAACCTCCATATTGTTTTCCATAGTGACTGCACCAATTTACAATCCCACCAACAGTGTATAAGGGTTCCCTTTTTTCCAAATGCTTGCCAGCATTTGTTTGTTGATTTATTGATGATAGTCATTCTGACAGGTGTGAGGAGGTATCTCATTGTGGTTTTAATTTGCATTTCCCAGATGATTAGTGATGCTGAGTATCTTTTTATATGTCTGTTGGCCATCTGTAGGTCCCCTTTGGAAAAATGACCATTCAGGTCCTCCACCCACTTTTTAGTCAGTTGTTCTTTTAGTGTTAAGTTGTATGTTAATATTTCTTTACATCATATTTAAAAGCTTTCATGGATGAAAGCTACTTTTAGGACAGGAGGAAAGTATGTCTTTGGTACTTATGTAATATTTATGTAAATCCCAAGGTACTTGAGAAATATTGAATTTCAAAATGATTTCCTAGCACAGTATTAATTTTGTCAGCATAATTAAGTCACCTGCTAAGACCTCACAAAGTTCATAGCAAAAGTAGGAACAGAACATGCAATGCCTGATTTCTCCCTCTGCCCACTTAGCCATGGTCAGGGCTAAGGGCACATTAATCCTAGAACACACTGGAAAGCACATGGTCCCCAGAAGGAGCAGGTGAAGGGGCTGAGCCAGGAAGGAACAAAGGAACTTGTCTGTCTCAGGAAAATTAGAGAAATGACAAAGGGGGTGCCCCAGGCAAGTCTGAACTCAAAGGGATCACAAGGTGCAATATGAGGTCTTGGCCAGCAGGAGATGAGAAGCACAAAGAAGAAAGCAAGGGTGAGGAAAGACACTGAGGCCCTTAGTAAATGTAAATACAGAGAAAAAGTGGGGGTGGGGATCCTAGCAGTGAGGTGTAAGCCTCTGAGAACTGTGGACTAAGCCCAGCTCACTCCTGCTCTGGGAAAAACCAAGATTGGTACTAAATCCTTTTCTTCCTTATCTTTTCAATCAGCCAACACTTAACACTCAAGACCTTGACCAAAAGCCAGCATTGCCTCATTGTCATCTGAGCATGAACAGTTCTTCCTCAGCCCAGGAAATTGCATTTTGATGAGAATAAGTGAAATCTAAACCTTAAAAGCTTGATAAATATCTGGAATTTAGTATCATACCTCCAAAGTCAAAGAAGGCTCTTATCTTAGGAACAATGTTCTTTTGCCCCCTACGGTGAAGGGTGGGATGGGGGGCAATGCCCAGTAATTTTCTGAGCATAATTGATGGAATGGAGAAAAAGGTGAGAGCCCAACGGCAGAGAGGAAATTGCCACAATGCAGAAGCAAAGGGAGAGGAGAGACTCTGATCTTTGTCAAAGAAACCAGGGTCATTTGAGACGGAAGCAAGAGGAAAGGGCGCATATGGTACAGAGGCCTTCACCTAGCTGGGCCCACACTTGCCCAACAGCCATTAAGACTGGATTTTTGTCCTGGCCAGTGTGGCTCAGTTAGTTGAGTGTTGTCCCATGCACCAGAGGTCGATGACTCAACTCCCATTCAGGGCACATGCCCAGGTTTCAGGCTCAGTCCTTAGTAGGGAGCTATAAAAGAGGCAGTCAATTGGTATTTCTCTCTCATCAATGTTTTTCTCTCTCTCTCCCCCTCTCTATTTAAAAAAATCAATAAAAGTATATTTTTAAAAAGCCCTGGATTTTGCCCTAGCTGGTCTAGCACAGTGGCGAGCGTCGGCCTGCAGACTGAAGGGTCCCTGCTCTGATTCCCGGTCAGGGCACGTGCCCAGGTTGCGGAGCTCAATCCCCAGTGGAGGGCGCGATGTTTCTATCTCTCTCTTCCTCTCCCATCCTCTCTAAAATCCATAAAAATGTGTGTGTGTGTTTTAAAAAAGACCTGGATTTTATTCCAAATGGTGTGTACAGCCCCAAGTAATGAGTTGTGATCAGTCGAAGCCAATCATAGCTACTCTGTTCTTTTTACCAAGCAGTTGATTTCCCAGCCCCCTTCTTAAATAGGGTAGCTATGTGACTCAGTTGGTGCCAATGGAATGTAGAAGGAGGCCTGCTAAGAGGTTTCTGGGAAATGTTTTTCTTTTCTGTTCAAAGAGACCAATATGGCTGATGCCAGCCACCTCTTTCCCTTCTCTTCTTGCCTCCAGCCCAGACCTTGATGCTGAAGCTGCTGCTCTGAGGGACAAGACCAGAGAGTCGCAGAGACACCAACTCTGACCTCATAAAGCCACTGAGTTGAGCCAGCAGCTGCCATCTCCAGGCTTCGTGCATGGTAGGTGAGAAAAAGTAGAACTTGTAGCTCAAGCTACCTAGGTTGTGTCTGCTCTTCCTAGCAGCCACTGAATGCAGCCTTAATGCAAAAGTCTTTTTCCAAGAACATGTCTTTTAATCTGAATTATTGCCTCTATAACTGGTAAAATCATATTTTACATTATTACTGAAAAAACACCACAAACAATTAGTTTCATTGTCTGAGAGCTTATGGATCCCATCAGCGAGGTCTCTGATCCTCCAGGCTCCATGAACTCCAGTGTGGGAACTAAACGAAGCTAGAGATGCGATCACAGCCAGGGCAAGAATGACGAGGCATTGCCTGGAAGAAGAGGGTCACCTCAAGAAAGCAAGACCATGGGAAGCGGAAAGGCAGCTGGGCACAACCAACATCCCTTTAGCAGAGGGAAAATGGTGGCGAGAAATCCATTTCTGCTCGGCCTCCACCATTCACGCCAGGCAGCGGCAGACTGAGCTCGGGTAGCCATGTCTGTTGGTGCTGATGGAGTAATCGGTCCCCTCTCTGGCTCTCAGCATGGCAAGCCCAGGGCTTTAGCAGAAGCCAATTGCACTTGTAATAATACCATTAAGTTCCCATGGTCTCCTGGAAGCTGAAACTGAAGGCCAGTCTTTGACCCCAAGAGTTATCCTCTGAATGGGAATGAGAATGGGGGGACATCAACAGGGATGCATAGGGGTGGAGGAGCAAAGCCGGGAAAGGACCAGGTGCAGCTAGACAAATCAGCTGAGGACTCGGATCTTCCTCTACCTTAACAAGTCTTTTCTCTTTGAGTTCTGAACCCCATGACATATTTTGAAACTGACTTCTAGTTAAAGGAAATTCAACACATAGAAATCCAAACCTACAACACAAATGGAAAGATCATGCACATTGTAGATGGAGAGTTCATTTTACATACAGCAGGGTTTCTTCATAAAATGAGCTTTCTTGGTACCTTTACTCCAAGATTTGAATTCAGCAGAATTTTTCAGCCACATGTCCATGGGCAATCATAATAATTTGCATGCATGTAAATCACTTCATACCTTACAAAACATGTCCACACATGTTGGCCCTCAAGACAACGCTACTTAATCCTTACATCAACCCTATGATCTAAAGGAATAGACATTCCTTTCATAATCATATATTTTTGTTGGAAGAATAAATACTCACTTCAAGAATAGTTTTACTCTTAGCTGAGTATAAAATTGATATATATTTATTGCAGAAAATTAGAAAATACAGAAAAATAGAAAGAAGTGGGAAAATTTTGAAGCCCCCCAAAAATATAATTTTAAGCTTCTCTTTTTAAAAAATAATTTTTAAGTTGAAATATAATTGACATAAAACATTATATTAGCTTCAGGTATACAACATGATTTGATAGTTATATATATTGCAAAATGATCACCACAATGTCTAGTTAACATCCATCACCTTACATAGTTACACATTTTTTTCTTGTGTTAAAAAATTTTTTAAAATATATTTTTATTTATTCAGAGAGGACTGGAGAATGAGAGAGAGAGAGAGAGAAACATCAATGATGAGAGATAATCATAGATTAGCTTCCTCCTGCACACCCCATACTGGGGATCAAGTCTGCAACCCCGGGCATGTGCCCAGACTGGTACATAGGTCAATGCTCAACCACTGAGCCATGCCAGCCAGGCTTGTGTTGAAAACTTTTAAGATCTACTCTCTTAACAACTTTAAAATATACAATATAATATTATTAACTATAGTCACCATGCTGTACATTACATACCCATAAACTTTTTTTCTAGTCTTCGTACTGTGCATGCTATTTTTACACTAGAGGCCCAGTGCACGAATTCGTGCATGGGTGGGGTCCAGCCGGCCTGCCCCTATTGGGGCCAATCGGGCCAGGCCGGCAGGAGGGGGAGGGCCACGGGCGATTGGTGGGCCGGCCCCATCCCTGATGGGGTGGAAGGGGTTGATCAGGAGCAGGGCTGGCCAGGGGGAGGGGCTGTGGTTGGTTGGCTGGCCAGCCCCACCCCCTGGTTGAACTCCCTGTAGAACACCTGGTTGAGGGGACAATTTGCATATTTGCCTTTTATTTTATACGATATGGATGATAATACTGATTAGACAATTTATTTTCTGGGTTTTATTCACTTAACATAAATATTTTCTCAGAATATTGTTGCTCTTACTAAATGTTATTTCTTATGATTGCACACTGTAATTTACTTCATTATTTCTGATAAGGAAACACTTTACTCATTTTATTTTGGATTATTCTGTTGGTGTCATTTAAGCAAAAATCTAAATGAATTATGTCATTATAAATATACAATCTATTGTTATTGGACAGCCGCCTGAGTCAAAGAAGGCTGGATCTCTGCTCCTCGGCTCTTGTCATGCTCACAAGAAAGAATTCAGGTGAGTGACAGAAAGCAGTGTTGAAGCAAAGCAAGTAAATTCATTAAGGAAGAAAAACAAGCAAATTTATTAAGAAAACATTTGGCACCCTAGCTGGTTTGGCTTAGTGGATAGAGCATCAGCCTGTGGACTGAAGGGTCCCAGGTTCCATTCTAGTCAAGGGCACATGTCCAGGTTTCGGGCTTGACCCTCAGTAGGGGGCATGCAGGAGACAGCCAATCAATGATTATCTCTCACCATTGATGTTTCTATCTCTCTCTCCCTTACCCTTCCTCTCTGAAATCAATAAAAAGACCTTAAAAAAAAAAAAAAAGCAAGGTATGGCAAGTGCCATATATGAAATAGATTTTTTTTAAAAAAGAATACACTTACCATAAAGCACAAGTGGGCAACTCAACTAATCTGAGTGCCCCACCCGATGGGGGTTCAAGGGTTTTAAATGTTTCCCCTATAGGTTTCAAGGTTTACTGCCCAAAACTGCTACTTCTTTGTTCGGTGGCTGAAATAAACTCTTCCCCACTCCCCCTCCCTCCCACCTTCCCCTCCTTCTGCCTTTGCAGCTATCTATTCTGCCTAACATTCCCCCCTCAATTGATGCTTTCCAGATGCTTTGGGGGATTTTGCTATTTGTCCCCCCAGACTTCATCTGTCCTTGGGTTTCACTGGCACAAATGGCATTACTTGGGTCTCTGTTCTCTATTTTCCGGCCAGGATGATTTAAGCTATGTATTCTCTGGTCAGGTAGGAGAGGTATAAACCATTTGCTCTCAGTGTCCTTGTTTGGGGAAGATAAGGTCTTGTGATTCACAAGCTGGTTTCAAGCTGCCCAAACTGTTTGGCCTTGTTTAATTTTCTTTTCTCAGTTTCCCCATTCCCTTTGCCCAGGAATTTTCCTAGTTTCTTACTATCCTGCCATACTACCAAGCTAATCATTCTCCCCAGTATTGAGATTTCCCACTTGTCGATTACTCTGTGTTGAACATCTTTCTGTATAAATCTTTATCTGTATCTAAGGTAAAATTTTTTAGACTAACTTACTAGAAGTGAAACTCCTGGTCCAAAAGGAATACATGTTTTAAGGTGCTTAACTGCAAAATTGCTTCCCAAAAGGATTGTGCCAATCTACACTCCCAAAGTGTCCTTTTAACCACACCCTCACCAGCACTGAGTGGGCATTTAAAAAAATACCTATTTAGCCCTGGATGTTGCACAGTGGTTAGACCAGGTGCTTAGAGCATCAGCCCATAGATTGAAGGGTCATGGGTTCGATTCCTAGTCAAGGGCACATACCTCGATTGCAGGTTTGATCCTAGTCAGGGTGCATGTGGGAGTAAACCAGTAGATGTGACTCTCTCACATTGGTCTCTCTCTCTCTCTCTCTTTCCCTTCCTCCCTCCCTCCCTCTCTCCTCCCCTCTTCCCCCTTCTCCTTCTCTTCACTATCTCCCTAAAGATCAATGGAAAAAATATCCTCAGGTGAGGATTTATATATATAGCTATATAGATATATAGATATATCTATATATAGTTACTGATATATATATACAGTTAATATTACTGATCTATATACAGTAACAAATTGTGTCTCACTATTATATTAATTTACATATTTTTGGTTACCACTGAGGTTGGTACATCTTTCCAGAAATTTATTCCTGAATGATTTGGTCCTATGTCAGAAAAGGCCTCATTTTACTCACAAAGGGGGAAAAACTAGCCAAAGTTAAACCATTTCCCCAAGGCTACAGAGAGACTAGAATGGGTAAGTGAGGACTCTAGCTCAGGCTTTTTGAGGCCTGCTGAAATAATTTCCCCTTTCTACCACCACAACTTTTGTTAACCCTCAGTTCTACTGCAATATTTAACAAAATAAGTACTTTTTAAAGCACATCTTTCAAGCTCATGAGCTCCTCGGGCAATTTACAATTGAGTAAACTGAGGCCCACGGATTCACATGGGCATCTGTTGCAGACCTAGAATCCATTGTGCAATTAGAAAGACGACCTGTTTTTAATTGTGTGCAGTCTGATTTCTCTGGGGCTCATGCTTTTATGCTGACACCCCAGAGATACACACGTTTTGAAACATAATGGGCAACTAGAAGCACAACTGAGACTTCATTTCTAAATAGAACTGTTGGGAGTCAAAAGTTCCAGAGTCAGGCAGGGTTGTGGCTTGCGATCAGTGAAAAGAGATAAATCCTGTATCAGGCAGGAGAGATTAACTAAGGAAAAACAAATAGCAGTGAATAAAAGTAGTGGGGGTAGAAAAGGGAAATTACTTCAGCAGGCCTCAAAAAGCCTGAGTTAGAGTCCTCACTTAGCCATTCTAGTCTCTCTGTAGCCTTGGGGAAATGGTTTAACTTTGGCTAGTTTTTCCCCCTTTGTGAGTAAAATGAGGCCTTTTCTGACATAGGACCAAATCATTCAGAAATAAATCTATGAGCTTAAACACATTTAAGGAAGACCTACGTAGAGAAATAACACACCTTTGCTTTTAAATTTAAAAGTTGGATTATTTAAAAATGCAATATTGAATAAATGGTGCTGACACAATCTGTTAACCATTTGGTAAAGAATAAGAGAGAATACCCATGTCAAGAAATAGGCCAAAATCAGTTCTGGATAGATTTGTGTTAAATAAAAAAATAAAACCATTAAAGAACTAGGAAAACACAAATGTAAGTAAAGCCAAAATCTAGAATCTGATTTCAAGCTGGGAAAACTTAAAAGCCAAAGAGGACTCCGTAAACAAAAAGATTGAGAGAAACGGATTTTAAAACTTCTTTTTAAAAAAAATGGGGAGGGGAAAAGAAAACTTGGCAAAACAACTGACATTTTCCAGCTCAACATCCAAGTTAAAAGCTAAACATCAAACTAGGGAACAATGCAACTTGGACGCAGCCAGAGGGTTCTTTGCTCTGGAACTGTTACTAATGAGAGAACCCAGCGTGCATGGAAGCCAAGACGCTTACATCTTCATGGTGGGAGTGTACGACATACACCATTACACCCTTTTTGAAGAGCACTGGGGACAGTATGTCTTAAAGTCTTAAAAATAGCCTGGCTGGCGTGGATCAGTGGTTGAGTGTTGGGCTATGGACTAGGAGGACACGGTTCGATTCCTGAAGAGGGCACATGCCCGGGGTTGCGGGCTCAGTCCCCAGTGAGGGCATGCAGAGGCAGCTGATCAATGGTTCTCTCTCATCATTGATGTTTCTGTCTCTCTCTCCCTCTCCCTTCCTCTATGAAACCAATAAAAATATTTTTTTAAAAAAATATATATTTTATTGATTTCTTACAGAGAGGAAGGGAGAGGGATAGAGAGTTAGAAACATCAATCAGCTGCCTCCTGCACCCCCGTACTGGGGATGTGCCCACAACCAAGGTACATGCCCCTGACCGGAATCGAACCTGGGACCCTTGAGTCTTCAGGCTGACTCTCTATCCACTGAGCCAAACTGGTCAGGGCAATAAAAATATTTTTAAAAAAATAAAATAAAATCTTAAAAACAAAAGCTCATGTGCTTTTATCCAGTAATTTTACTGCTAGAAAAGAATCAGAAACCTATAAAACGACTTTTACTTAAGATTTATCATATTTATAGTGGTAAACATTTCTGAAAGTTTTAAATGTCCCAAAGTAAACTAGTTCAGTAAACATGGTCTATCCATTAAGACATATTTTAAATAAATCCTATATAATAAAAGGATAATATGCAAATTGACCCTAACAGCAGAAAGACTGGGAATGACTGGTCACTATGACACACACTGACCACCAGGGGGCAGACGCTCAATGCAGGAGCTGCCCCCTGGTGGTCAGTACGCTCCCACAGGGGGAGCTGTGCTCAGCCACAAGCCAGGCTGACAGCTGCCAGTACAGCGGTGGTGGTGGGAGCCTCTCCTGCCTCCTCAGCAGCGCTAAGGATGTCCGACTGCAGCTTAGGCCTGCTCCCTGCTGGCAAGTGGACATCACGCAAGGACTCCCAGGATGCCAGAGGGATGTCTGACTGCCAGCTTAGGCCCAATACCCTGGAGAGCAGGCCTAAGCCAGCAGGTGGTCATCCCCTGATGGGTCCCAGACTGCGAGAGGGCACAGGCTGAGGACCCCCCACCCCCAAGTGCACAAATTTTTGTGCACCGGGCCTCTAGTATTTAATAAAAGGGAAAATGTTTCTGGTATTTGAAGTGACAACAGTATATAGAGCAGGATTGTAATTTTATGCAATCAAAAGTACATACATAAACAGTGGTAATAACTGAATATAGTTACAGATGTTTTTAGGTTGTTGTTTTTTTGTACTTTTCTGTGCTTTCCAAACTTTATTTAAAAAATTGTGTGTGTGTGTGTGTGTGTGTGTGTCTGTGTCTGTGTGTGTGTGTGATGTGGTGTTTGGGAAGATTTGTAGAATAGTAGCCCAGTGGACTATGTTCTAGATCTCCATCAACCCCTCCCACCCCACTCCTCCCGACACACATGTTAAAAACATCTTGTGGGAACCCCACAAAGGACTATAAAATGGAGACTACACAGGTGGGTTACCAGCTAAGCTTTCTCAATGAGAAATTGGGAAGAAGTGAATAGCCAGTTTGATGAAATCGTTTCTTCAGAAAGCCATAAATATTACAGAAAGAGATAAGGACATAAATGACCACAAGATCAAAGGCCCCGTGGAACAAACCCACTGGCAAGGAAGGGGAAATTTATAGTCTGAATTCTGTTTCCTAAGCCAGTTCCCTGTAAGTGTCCAGTGTAATGGCTGTTTAAATTATATCTGCAATTTTCTGAGCGGTTCACTTACTTTTCAAGTTTGTAAACCAACACATCAACATTTCCCAGTCAATGGGATAGCGTTCTCCAGGGAGCTATGAAAATATACCTTGCATTTTAAATGCAATAAAAAGCATGACAAAACATGCCTCTGTTCTTCATAGCAGCGAAGTACCACATCTGCTCATAAAAAAATGCATTATATAGAGTTGTAAGGATGCCAGATACTTATTACAGAGGACTGTTTTATTCATTTAGCCCAATTTTCCAGATGTTTTATTACTTGGAGACAGGAGAATTGCTGAAACTGGTGATTGAAGCCCATTTATTTCAAGGAGCTTGTCTGCAAGCCATAGGAAGCATTTGAGGGACAAGTGATTTATGACAGGCCACGGGGCAATGCTGAAGGGAGCTGTCTTCTAATCAGGTCACAAATAACCCCAACAAAGGACAAAATGCCCAATTTCAGTAACACCCAGCTTTATTTACAAAAATTGCCTCTGAGGCAAGTGCTTAGTTGTCATTTCACATGCAAATGTTATGGTCATAATTGGAGCAATTTCCATAATAGTGGGTCAAGTTGGCAGTGACAATGAACATGGCCCAGGTTGGCTGTGATTGGAGGCCTGGCTCTCATTGTCTACAGGGAGGAAAATTCTCCCTTGGACCAGTTGGAATGCTTGTCCTCATAAAGACAAGATCAGGGTCAGCAGGAGCAGGTGTCCCTTCCCCTTTCCTTTCAGCAACAATATCCTCCCTCCTCCACCACACACAATAGCCCTGGGGCATGAGGGTAGCTGGCCCTCACAGCCACAGTCATTGCAGCAAACTAGAAGGCACCTCACTGTGGCCAATTCTCTCCTCCTATCAATCAAAGCCGGGATCTGAGGGGAGAGTGGAATTTTTAGCTTCCCATCTCTGAAATCAGCATCTCTGCCTTTGCTTCACACATACACGTAGGAAAAAGCTCTCAGGGCATCCTGGAGATGGGTTCTCAGGCCAAATGGGCCACCTTGGCAACTGACCTAAGCCATGGGTCCACATGAGAGCGTCACATAGTGTGCGGTTCTGTCGTTCCTCCTAAATGACGGCACTCTGGGCAGTAGAGGCAGTGGGGTCCGTACATCATCTCCATGACAACCTTGCTACCAGGTTTATTGCAGTAAAAGAGAGTCTGAGGCCAAATTCTAGTAAATATGCCCGTGTGTGTGAAAAGGCAGATGTAAGCATGATCATACAGTTCATTCTTGTGAGTTGGGGAAAGGCCCCATCCCTTTCAGGCATTCCAGCCGGCTCTTGGCTCGAGAGTCCCTCCGAGGAGGAACAGTACTTTCAGGGCAGGACTAACCACCTTTCTAGTCGGGTCAGGAAGCAGAGGCCTTGGGGAGGAGGAAGAACCCAGGTCAAGTGGGCGTCTGGGGGGTCCAGTGCGGCCCCAGAGGCTTCGGGCTGGGCTTGTCGGCTCTCACACTTGTGTGGGGAGGGCAGCAGGGCCCGGAAGGTCTGTCTAGCCAGCCACAGGGTTCAACTCTGCACTTCACCAGTGCGGAATCATGCTGGTCATTCCCTCTGCTAGTTAACAGCCCTCTGTTGTTAGATTTCAAAACCAGTATCGACATCCCTAGTTTTGGGGGGTATCTTTTCGATGGGGGTACTTCAGAGGCTCACAGTCATCCCTGAAGGGGGGAGTCCTCCTTAGGAGTTCTCAAATACTAACTGCCCCCACACGTGTCACATGGTTAGTGACCACAGGTTACAGGACATCCACTGTCCACAAGGGGTGGGTTGGGAAGGGACAAAGGCCCTCGGAGGACAGACAACCCTCCCGGTGCTCCTCGAAGGGGTGGAGCCTGGCTTTTAGATATCCAGCTGTAAATGCCTTGATATGGTCTGTTGGGAGGCTGGGGAAACAATTACCTGGAGGTGGTGTGTGTGTTTGGGCAGGGGGGTGGGGGGGTGGGGGGGGGGGCGCAATCCCAAGAGCTGTAGGGAGGTGCCTCTTCCAGCAGCTACTTTTGGTTTTCTCTGAACTTTGTCCTTTGAATTCTGCTTTTTCCTTCTCGGTCCTTATTCTGCTTTCTTATAGCTTCTTGCTCATCTTTCTTCTGGATTGGGGGTTAGGGAGGGAGGGGAAGGGGAAGCAGCTCTCTCAGATTCAGGCCTACAGCAGTAGCTGTCTCCTTTGCCAGATGAGAGAATTTCACAGGGGCAGCCTGCCCCTGTGGGATGAGAACAGAATATGTCGTTAGGCCAAGAGGAGTTTAAATCCTGGCTGTCGGACTTCCTGGCCGTGCCTTTCTGAGCCTCACTCTCCTCATCTGTGAAATAAGACCAACCCTATGTGCCTTGCAAGGCTGTCATAATGGTTGCAGAACCTGTGTGTAAGGCGGGGTGAGGTGGTATATAGCAGGGCTTTTATAAAGGGATAGCTCCTCTCAGCCCTCAGGAGCCGCCTGCTGTAAGCAGAGTGCCTACAGAGACACAATACACACAAGTCATGAGCAAGCATAGGCAACCATAGTGTCAGTCATTAGATGTTCAAATTGTTTTTAATCTTGAGTAATTTAATCAACAAAGGGTCATGTCTCATTTCTTTTTCATTGTACACATATTTGAGTGCAGAAAATAAGGTTGAACTTTTGTCCATATGTTCATTAACCAACTGCATCTCCTTATTTGGACACATCCTCTGGCAATTTTTCTATAAAATGTTTATTGGTCTATGTGAGCACTTTATATAGGAAATACCAGTATATTATGCCATTTGCTAAAATATTGTTTTAAAGTTCAAAGAGTACATTTTAATTTGGGTTACTTTTTTGACGTGCAAAAGTATAATAGATTTTTGAAAACTACTGACTTTTTCTTTTTATGAGCATCACCCAAATCTAAGCTGAGAGGGAGACAGTGTCCTCTGTAGAAATTTAATAACATTCACTTTTGATTTCTTCTGGGTTTCTAAAACTTACCTCATTAATAAATCTGGAATTCATTTTGGAAGGGCTGAGATAATTATCTGAATTGATTTTTCCCAAAGGAGCTCATCTATTGTTCCTGTGTCATTTATTGACTATCCTTCTCTTCCGCCCCATCCTGTGGTGCCTCCTCCAGCGTGTATTAAATTCTTCTATCAACTAGGTCTGTATCAAGCTATCAATTCTATGGCATCGACCTGTTTGCCTCTTCCTGGACCAGCACCATGCTGACTGTCAAGTGTTGATAAGCAGAGTTGGGGGATGGAGAGTGCCAAGGGAGCTGGCAGGGAAGAGAGGGAAGGACTTTCAGGATAGGCAGTGGGGTCTGAACATAAACAGGATAAAGGGGAAGTTCAAGGCCTCATATGAGGGTCACAAGTAACTAATTTGGAGTCTGGGGAAATGAGTAAGGGACTGAGGAAAAGAAGCATGAGCAGGTGGTGGGGGATGCAGAGTGTGATGGGCTGGAGGCCCAAGTAACAAGAACTTACCTCTGCAGTGCTGGGCGGGGTCTACAGCTGTGGAGGTGGTCACTGCTGTCACACGGGCAGCACACGGACACGCTGATGGTAAATGCCAACTGTAAGAAGGGATGACAGTGCCACGAGAGCTTCACCAACCGAGTGCGCCAGGGCCACTCGGAATAATAAGCATCTCCTCACTCATCCTGCCCAGATGGGACTTGACCTCTGTGACCCCCTGGAGGACTGGCAACAGCCCAAAGGTCTATCCAATGGTAAATGAATAAACACATTGTGGTATATCCATACAATGGAGTGCTAGTCAGCAATAAATAGGAATGAACTAGTGATACATGCTGCAACACCATGAACCTCAAAATGATTATGCTAAGCAAAAGAGCAAGACCAACACAGAGAACATATGATTCCATTTCTATAAAATTCTTGAAAATGCAAACTAATCCTTGTTGATAGAAAGAAGTAGGCAGTTGTCTGACGAGGAGGTGAGGTGGGGTGAGATGGGGATGGGAAGGGCAGGGACAGGAGGAAGGGGCGGAAGAAACATTTGGAGATGAGTGAAATGTCCCTTTTCTTGCTTGTAGTGATTGTTCCACGGTTACTTAAAACTTACCAAACTGTACACTTTAAATATATGCAGTTTATTGTATGCCAATTGAGCTCAACAAAATTGTAGGGGAAAAATCACCCTTCTCTTAGACTTGCTGATTCTTATTGAATGATCTGGGTCAGCACACAACCATCGGTGTTTTCCCTAAGCTCCCAAGGTGAGCCTGATACAGAATGAGGTGAGAGCCCCTGGACCTGGTCATATCAGAGCTGCTTCTTGGTTCTCAGAGTCCTTCAAGGGGTTGACCAGAGGGCTATCTAGAGATCTAGTGTTTGTCCAGATGTGTATCCAGGCAACAACACAGGACTGGAAAGTTCAAAAAGTTTAAGTCCCAGGCTAGTTAGAGCAAGAACAGAATCTTTCCTCATGCCCCAACCTTCATAAGGTTGACTAAAGTGACTCCATTTTATATGGTCCCTAACTCCACTCACTCCACACAGCCCTACCTTAACTATGCACAAAAAGCAGTATCACCTGGAGTAAAGCATGCAACTCAAAAACAAAACTGTAAAAGGATTAGAATAAAAGGAGAATTTTTATTGTATTTGAATACTAATCAAGATAATTTTTGAAGCCATAAAAGGAAGATTGACAAGTTAGATCTCAAAAGAAGTTAAAATTACTGTAAGACAAAATATCTACACTAATAAAAGAGAAACATGCAAATTGGTGTCACTCTGCTACACCCACCAGCCAATCAGATGAGTATGCAAATCAACCCAACATAGATGGAGGTTAATTTGCATATGCAGGCATGGAGCAAAGACTGAAGGCTCCAGCTGGAGTGAAGACTGAAGACTGAAGACTGAAGACTGAAGACTGAAGAGGTTTGGCTTCTCTGCTGTGGCCAGGCCAAAGGCCTGGGTCCTGGGTGCTGGAGAAAAACCGGTGCTGGCAGTCGGGGGAAGGAAGGCCTATTGCGCAAATCTTCGTGCAATGGGCTTCTAGTCATATAAATAAAGATAAAAGAAAATTGATGGCCCAAGAGGAAATATTTTCAATATATAAGACAGATTAATATCTATAATTTTAAAATCACCCATACAAATTATTAGAGAAAGTAAACAACCCAAAAGATACAAAGAGGCTCTTACTGGAAGATACAAAGTAGTTATTTTATTCAAGCTGACAAGAAATTAAGTACAAATTAAAACAGCCTACAAGGGTAGTGAACACACAATACAATATACAGATGGTATATTTAAAAATTGTACACCTGAAAACCTATTTAATTTTATTAACCAATCTCATTCCAATAAATTTAATGAAGAATATGTTAAAGTCGCAAAAAATAAATAAATAAATAAATCCTATATAATGAAAGGCTAATATACAAATAGACCAAATGGTGAAACAACCAAATAACTGAACAACTGGTCACTATGATGTGCGCTGACCACCAGGGGGCGTGTGTGGAACATGGTGGGTCAGGGGAAGGAAGGCCTATTGCGCGAATTAGGCGAATCGGCCATGGCAGGTGGTGGAGCAGGTGAGCCAGGGTGCCAGACCAAGGCAGGGCTCCGGTCACTGTCATCAGGGCAAGCCTCTGGTGGTTACTGAAAATTTGCTGCTGTGTGCCACACTCCCACCTGGTGCTCGCACCTGCTGCCAGCGCTGGCCCCACTGGCACCTGCAGCCAGCGCCAGCGCCACTGCTCGCACCTGCTTCAGTGCCCAGCACTGGTCCCGATCACTCGGCACCATCAGTGGGTGTGAGTAGTGGCTGCTGGCCCTGATCACCCCTGAAGGTTTCTCCAGCTCCCCCTGCTCCTGAGGGGCGATCGGGGCAGCAGCCGCTGATCACACCTGCTGCTGATGCTGGCCCCAATTGCTCCACACCAAGCTGGCGCATTCAGCATGTGGAAGTGGTGGCGGCGGGAGCAGGGCTGCCAGCAGCCAGGGGACAGGGGAGGGGGGGCCGTGGTGGGAGGGGCCAGGCAGGGGTGTGTGTGGAGGGGGGGGCAGAGACATCCTCTCCATGCCTTGAGGCCCACAGTTCCTTTCCAGGTGCATGGATTCATGCACTGGGCCCCTAGTAAATAAATAAAGTACTTAAAAAGCAGCCTGCTAAATTCAAACAGATTAATAATATTGTGAGATGAGGTTGTGGAAAATGGACAGTCTTACACTTTCACTTGTTTTGGAGGGAAATTTGGCACTAACTATCAAAATTTTAATTGTATACATCCTTTAAGTGTTTGTAATTTGTTACACAGCAATAGATAATAAATACCTATTTTGATACCTGGAAGTGGGGTGCTGCCATAGCAAACACCTAAAATGTGATGACTTTGGAATTAGACAATAGAAGCTGGAGTGATTCTGAAGACAGGATTGGGGAAGCACAGAGTACCTTGAGAAATGCAGAAGCATGGACCCAAGGAAGCTCACCTAAAGAAGAGTGAGGAAAGTCTTACTGGAAACTGGAGCACGTGAGATCCTGTTCTTTCTGTCATGCAGGAAATATGAGCAACACAATGGCCTGCAGCAATGGCTAAAGTACAAGCTGTGCATTTGCGTCTAAGATTTCCAGCGAGAGTGTTCAAGGTGCCTCCTAACGTCACCTTTCTGCTCTACTAAAATATGAAAGAAGCAAGGTAAGCAAACATAAAGGAGCATGACTTGATTTTTTTTTTTTTTTTTTTAATTTCCAGACCCTCTAGGCAGCCAATGACCCTGAAATGAAGATGTAGCCTTCAGGCGAAGGCCAAGTTCAGGTGCTCTCAGGAAAACCTGGTCTAAACCAAGGTTGTGATGGTAAAATCACTTAAGACCTCAGTGTGAGTGTGAGAACAAGAAAAAAAGGCCTTTCTTTTTCTTTGTTGCAGCCTTCCACAATTTGTGGGAAGCATCTGGTAATTAAACCCCAAGAGTGTTACCTCCTCTGGTTCAAACAGCCCCTCTGTTCAAACTGCAAAAGACAAGATAAACTACTTTCAGGCTACATTCTTGTATACATACCCCTCCTCCCTGCTGGTTTTACAACTCAGGGATAATTAGTAGAAAGTCCCCGTCCCCCCCCCCTTCAAATAGGCCTCTTTCAAACTCTTTGTAACGCTCACTCCAAGAATGTTTTGCCGTGTGAAGATACTGATAAGGACACCTCCCTAGGACATCTGCCTGGACTGAAAAAGCAAATAAACTTTTCAAAGACAGCCCCTCTGATGCCTGCTCAATGTCAGCCCCCAACCCCCCTCCCTCCCTTGTCACCTAGCAACAGCAGCCAAGGTTTTAAAAGGGGGAGCAGCTTTTGTTCTTTGCTCTTGTATTGATTAGCAATGCACTGGCCCCTTCCCTTGGGGAAAGTAAAAATAAACTTCCTCTCTGCATCTATTTCTTCTCTCAGTTGTGAATTCTTTCACAGCCTGGTCAGGAGCCAAAACACCCTAACACTCCAGAAGCTCTAGGGTGGTGCCTCAGAGAATCTGTCAATGAGACAAGGTCATCTAAATATTTGAAGGGTATGCCTGACAGATTCTTTCATCTGAACTAAAGGGTTTCTAAGGATGCTATCCCTCAGCAGAAGCTCAAGGTAGAGAAGGGCATACCCTGAAGATATTGGTGGGTGTAGTTTTTGTCCAGAGGCCTGAACATCAGTGAGATGCACAGGGAATCAACAGTTTTTAACAGAATGATATCAGCAGAAACACTGCTAGTTTGAACTGAAAGGGATAGGAATACTACCAAATGAAAAAAAGGTCTTTGCATCCCCAAAATTCACAAGTAGAAGACAGACTGAGAAATCTCAGCTGCAAACACATACTACTTTTCATGAAAAAGGAAAGATGAATCAGAAGGCAGAACCAAAAGCCCAGAGAATGGGGTCAAGAGCCACAGAGATTATTTCCAAGCTTTGTAACCTAATCAAGGAACTTCCAACATTTGCCTGGCTGGATTCTGGAATTGCTACAGACCCCTTGACGCCTCTTTTGAGCGGAACTGTCTGTCATGGTTATCCTCTGTCTGTCCCACGTTGTATTTCACATGCATGGGGGGCAAATAACTTGTCTCTTTAGTTCACAGGTCTTCAGATTAAGAGAACTCTACTGGAGGATAGTTGATACATCCAAGGAGACTTATCCACACCAAGAGCTAAGCTAGAAGCCAACATTCCGGACTTGAAGCCAAGGTTCTGCAGGGATGAGACGTTGGGGGTTCTTGAGAAAGGAATGTGGTTTGCATGTGGGGGGAATATAAATAATTTGTGGTCAGAGAATGGACTCTTCCCTTCAAAAGGTGAAGCCTAATTTCCCTCCCCTGAATGCAGGCTGTGCTTAGTAACTCGTTTCTAAGGGATAGAAAGTGGAAGAACTGCCACTGATGATATTAAGTCTTCCTCTATTCTCTCTCTCTCTCTCTCTCTCTCTCTCTCTCTCTCTCTCTCTCTCTCTCTCTCTCCCTCCCTCTCTCCCAGAAGCCAGTTTCATGTTCTGAGTATCCACAAGAAGCCCTATGGAGAGACACATGTGGCAAGTAACTGAGGCCTTCAGCCAACAGCCAGGAAAATAAAAAAAAATCAACAAAACAGGTCTCTTGCCAACAGGCATGGAAGTTAGCCTAGAATCAGACCCTCCAGCACCAGCCAAGCTTTCAGAGAAAATCCTTCAGATGACTGCAACCTTTGGAGAGCTTCTGAGCCAGAGTCACCCAGCTAAGACTCCCGAATCCCTGATCCACAAAAACTGTGAGATATTGATCATCTTATAATTTATTATTTGTTATGGTTTTAAGCTCCTAAGTTTTGGAGTCATTTCTTCCACAGCAATAAGTAACTGATGTGCAGGGTAAAATAATTTAACATATGGTAATTTCATATGAATTGGAGATTGAATCTTGGAAATGTGGGAGGCAGTTAGACAGACATAAGCAGAGCAAGTGTTACCGGGAAACCCCGGGTGGGCTCGGACTGCCTGTCGCAATGTCCAATAACAATCATATAAGGCGTTAATTGAGCCGGCCAGCCAACCAAGAAGACAGGGAGCTGACAAGCACCCAAAACCTGTCCTACAGTAAGGTGCAAGGGACAGGATATAGGAGAAATGGGGTTGGGAACAGAATGCAAATGCATGCAGTCCTGGACGTCAGCAGACGTCGGCCATTGCTCTTGGTTGTCAGACAATGAGATGACGGCTTGGCTCCTGGTGGGGTCGGCCTGGCCATGCTTTACAGTTCTGCTTGCGTGTTGGGTACCGTATACATTGTCCGCAGTTGAATCACCTCCCCCATCACATTGTTTAGGATCAAAGGGAGTACAGTGGGGCCTTGACTTAGGAGTGTCCCAACTAATGAGTTTTTCGAGATATGAGCCGTCTCTCGGTCGATTTTTTGCTTTGAGTTGCGAGCTAAAATTTGGGTTACGAGCCAGCTTCAGATACCCCACCGCTAGTTGGCGCAGCGAACGTCACAGTGAGCGCCACAACATCAGCCCAGCATCGCGTGTCTCACTCGTTCACTTTTGATTTGACATACGAGTAATTTGAGTTACGAGCTCCGTCACGGAACAAATTAAACTCGTAAGTCAAGGCCCCACTGTACGAAGGTGCACTGGCCTGAGAAATGAAACTTAGGAAAGAAACACTTAACCCTCTGTTCCCACACAGATATGTAGTCCAGATTTCAAACTAATGTGATTATCCTTTAGATGAACTCAGGTGCTCTATCTATTAGATTATGAGTCCCCCCATCACCAGGAGGATGGCTCAGGTACAGAGGTCACCAGGGTGGAAAGTCCCAGGTGACTAGCAGAGGGCAACTGGACGTGGGACCTCGCCCCCAGGGTGACCGTTCCTCCCCTAGCATATGGCTGGTCATTCCGCTTGGACCCCCTGACCTTTCCTCCCTGGAGATAACATCTAGGCCTCAGTTGTTTTCAGGTCCAGAAAAGCAGCAAAACCAGACCAGTGACCCCATGGCTGACCTCGGGACCAGCTGTATTGAATAATGACCCCAGCCCTGATGCTGATCAATCAAATCAGTGGAGATCTAGACCCTTAAAGGACACATCTGGAAAACTGCTGAATGTTCTATTGAGATCTTCCCCTGGGACCGCCCCTAAAATTTCCATTTTAAAACCCTTAGGATGGAGGACACCTGAGCCTTTTCCTCCCTCCCCTCCCTCAGGTGAATTACCATTACCTTTCTCACTCCCAAGTTCCTATGGCCCCTCCTTTGGCTCTATAACTTGTTTTCTCAGCCCATCTCTTCCATGAATTACTTATTCTACCTCTGTAATTTATAAATAAACTAGAGGCCCAGTGCACAAATTCAGGCAGAGGTGGGGTCCCTCGGCCTGGCTGGCGATTGGGCCGATCAGGGCCATCTCGCCTAGTCCCGATAGGGGCTGGCCTGGGGGAGGGGGCCACAGGAGGTTGGCCAGCCGTGGGAGGTTGGCTGTGGGAGTGCACTGACCACCAGGGAGCAGCTCCTGCATTGAGCATCTGCCTCCTGGTGGTCAGTGTGCATCATAGCAACCAGTCAACCAGTCGTTTGGTCGACTGGTCGTAACAGTCACTTAGGCTTTTATATATATAGATGTTCTCTTATAGTTGGAGTCTTGGCTCTGAATTCTTTCCTAGCCAGAACTCAAGTACCAAGGTTGCTGAACCCAGGTCCAGTCCGACCCCATGGTCTAACACCTGGTGGTGTTTCTGCCACCTACGAAGAAACACTATGCTGGGTTAGCTTCCAGCTAACAGTAAAAATTGGCAGTAAATGGTACTGCAAATAAAATATATGAAAAGGGAAGCAGAGTGTGACAGGAAGCCTTGCTTCTATAAAACTTTAAGCATGCCCCATAAAGTTTATTCAAAGTCTTTTCTTACAGCTTTTCCTCAACATTTCAGAATACGTGCTAACAGTAGTAGATCTGTTGTTTTGGCCTAATATCAGTTTCTTTCTCTTGAGAAACAAAATACCTCTTCTCCTGTTGGGGACGTTGGGATCTCTAGTTCATATTGGTCACGTGACTCCACTAGCTCTGCCTTGGGGGTGGGTGTGAAATCAAGCTTGGCACTGGGGATCCTGTACCAGGACCGATATGGCTGAAAGCGGGACATAAGCTTTCTGGAGGGGTTGTACTTGATACCCAAGGAAGGAGCCTGTAGGAGAATTAAGCCAATGCAGGAAAACTGAGTTGAAAGGTAAAGGTATATAAGGAGAGGAAATGAAAGGAAAGGGGTTGGCAGGGGAATGGGGGTGAGGGAAGACTGGATTAGGGGAAAGAGGGAAAGAAATTTTTTATCCCTGCCATATTGGATTCAATTACATTGTTTCTGCGTGCTCTAAATATGCTACTTTATCTCCAAATATTATATACTAGAGGCCCAGATCATGCAAATTCATGCACTTGGGCGGGGGGAGTGGTCCCTCAGCCTGGCCTGCGCCCCTCTTCCAGTCCAGGACCCCTCTGGGGATGTCCACCTGCTGTTCTTGGCCCGATCCCCCATGGAGTGGGCCTAAGCTGGCAGTCAGACATTCCAGCCCAGGAGCCCTTGGGGAATGTTCAACAGTCTGCATCCTTAGCGCTCCTTAGTGCTGCTGTGGAGGCTGGAGAGGCTCCCATCATCACTGCTGCACTTGCAGCCCTCAGCCCAGTTTGTGGCTGAGCGGTGCTCCCCCTGTGGGAGTTCACTGACCACCAGGGGGCAGCTCCTGTGTTGAGCATCTGCCCCCTGGTGGTCAGTGCGTGTCATAGCGACCAGTCGTTCCTGGTTAGGGTCAATTTGCATATTACCCTTTTATTATACAGGATAGAGACCTGTCTGAAATACATACTTACCTTGCTCTTGGGAATTTATTATAAACAATTTCTTTTTTTCTGGAGTGGAGATGGGAGTGCCCAGTTTCAGACACATAGGGCTGAGTCACTATGAAACTACCCAATTTTAAAACTATTTTGCTTTATTAAATCGCCTTTAAACCAGGCATCATTATAATAACTGCCTAATTAATGAGTTGAATAAAATATTTGACACATTTTCATTCTGTTGTGTAATAGAGTCATGGTCATAACTTTTTTTGAAAATTATACTGACAATATGAGTCCCTCAGTACAAATATATTCCCTCTTTGTATCATCTGCCTATTAACTTGGTCCACGGTGTCCTTCTGAAGTTTTAAAAAGTCTTCTACCCTCACCCCCAAGATACTCTCTCCCGGAATATCTTCGGCATCGTTTTCAGCCTCCCACCTGTTCAAAACGCTGCCCTGGGGAGTTCTGGTGGGAGGCTTTAATGACTGCGTATGGCAAAGCCTGGGCTTATGAACAAGTACATGAAAGCACCGCCGCAGGGACCTGCTGCTCGCGGTGGGGTACCCGGGGCGGGGGGTGATCCGGGCTTGGGCGCTGCAGGTTCAGGGAGGACCTGACCGCAGGCGCAGGGTCCGGCTCCGGTTGCGAGGAGATGGAGCGCGGGCGGCGGCCTCCCAGGTCCCACTCCGGGGGGCGGGATCGGGGCGGGGCGCGCGGTCAGCTGACCCGGTGACGCCCGCGCCGCGCTTCCTCCTCGGGGCTGGGGCCGAGCCCGGCGGACCCCGGGGAGATCTGCCGAGCGCCATGGAGCTGTGCGGGCTGGCGCTTCCGAGGCTGCCCGGGCTGCTGGCGGCGCTGGCGGCGCTGGCGCTGCTGGCGGCGCAGGTCCCCCGCGCCTTCGCCACGCGGGGTCCGGCGCTGTGGCCCCTGCCGCTGTCGGTGCAGATGGCCCCGCGCGTGCTGCACCTCTCCCCCGACGACTTCCACATCGCCAACGACCCCTCTTCCAAGGCCAGCTCCTCCTGCACCATCCTGCAGGAGGCCTTTCGGCGGTGAGTGCCCCTGCCCCGCGCCCAGCGGCCGGGGCGCCCGGGACCGTGCGCGCCACCTTGGGGCGCTGTGCTGGGCGCGGGCAGGGGGGACACGGGCGCCCAGCCCCGAAGGCGCTCTTGTCCCCATTTCACAGACGAAGAAACGGTCTCCGAGCCGATGAGACTTGACCAAAGTCTACTCTAGCAGGTGCAGAGCCAGCTCGGAACCGGAACGAAAACAAGCGCTTCCCCACCCCCTGCCTTCGCCGGGTCAGCCTGGTGCCCGGGGACCCTGGTTCGCGTGTGGGGCACTCAGTGGAGCAGCTTGCTCAGAGTCTGTGGCCATGTTCCCCTCGGAGGGAAGGAAGGGGTGGATGGAGGGGGGAGAGGGGGAGAGGAAGGGGAAACGGCAGCTTCGTATCTGAAGGGAGTTCAAGAGGAAGAGGAGTGCTTAAAGCCTGGGGACCCGGGTTCCTCAAAGTTGGTTGTTATTTATAGGCGGCTCCGCAGCCACCCCCAGTCTGGTAACAGCGGAGATGGCGGAAAGCGCTTAGGTCGGAGCGCACTGCCTAACACAGCCCTTCCCTTCCCTTCCCTTCCCTTCCCAAGCCCTGTTCCAAGACGCTTGATGTTCTCACCTAATGACTTTGGTCAGCGCGCCGCGGCGTCTGACTTTTTGTTTCCCAGCAGTTGTCACGTGCTCCCAGCTGCTGTGTCCTCCTTTAGCAGCTCGCAGGCCGGGTGAATGGTGTAAAGGGGAAGCTGCCCACAGCCTAGCTTTGCTAACAGCACACAAAGCAGATTGCATTTGGGGAGATGGTTCATGCCACATGCTGTCTCCTCACTGCGGGGGTGTGTAGGTGAGTTAGTGCCCTGAAGGGTTGTAACCAGATCCTCTAGGTACTGTCTACCCCCCCCCCCCCCCCCCCCGCCCCGCATTTTGTGTCTGTTTCCAGTGGGTATTGTAGCCGAATTGTACCTGCAGGACACCAAACAGTTGGTGGAAAAACGCAAAACTAGCTTAAGAACACCTGCTGGCCCCAGATGCTGATAGCAGAGGGGCCTCATTCTCTCCTTCAGTTTTGTACAACTGAATGGTATTGTTACCTTCATTCTAGGCACACCCCAATGAGCCTTTACAGTCATAGTGGCTAGAGACCAGGTGAAGTAAAAACCAGGTGGTTGGTTGCCTTGGGGGTATTGAGAAGGGAAAACAACCTGAAGGTCATCTAAAGGAAGATCACGGCTGGGCACACATCCTCATACTGGCTTTGGGACTTGGTTTTTAAGGTTGGAGTTTCCTCTGGGCCATACCACTAGTCAAACAAGAACTTGGTGATAGGCTGAAGTGAGGTGAGCATGCAAGAAAGCATGGGTGACAAGTCAGCAATAGTGAGGTAACCCGGACTTGAATCAGCTGTGAGATGGTGTAAAAACAAGGCTTGGCATTCAGAGGCAGGGCAGGAGCTTGCCTAACTCATCGTGCCCTGGGTGTGAAGCAGCTGTTAATTATACCCTGCCTTGTTAGGAAGCAGCTTGTAAAACAGCCCTTGTGGCTAAGACTTGCAAGCATTCAGGTGAGCGTTCTAGGAACTCAGGAGGGGCAGTGTCTGTTTCAGAGGAAAAGCATGATGGGTTGGAAAGATTTAGAGGAGGTGATCCAGAGCTTCCAGCCGTCAGGAACACACACAAACTGGCCCCAGATTGTTCAGAATCCTGTGGGTCCTGTCTCTGCAAGCCCGACTTCTGTAACAGACACTGCTTTGGAGCAGTCTGCTGGCCGAGAGCTTGGTGCTTGCTCAGCTTCTGGAACCAGGTCCGTCACATGCTAGTTGTTTTTTAAAGATATATTTTTTTTATTGATTTCAGAGAGGAAGAGAGAGGGAGAGATAGAAACATCAACAATGAGAGAGAATTATTGATTGGCTGCCTCCTGCATGCCCCCCACTGGGGATCGAGTTTGCAACCCGGGCATGTGCCCTGATTGTGAATAGAACCCTGACCAGGAATGGAACCCTTACTTCCTGCTTCATAGGTTGATGCAAAACCATTGAGAACCACCGGCCAGGCCTAGTCATTTTTTAAATGAACAAATAGCTTCACTCTTAGTTCCTAAAAGGCTGGATTAACCCACATACAGGCACACCTCAGAGATACTGTGGGTTCAGTTCCAGCCACAGAAATAAAGCCAGCCTTGCAATAAAATGAGTTGTAATCTGTATGCCTTCAATTTGTAAAAAACAAACAAACAAACTGTGAAGCACAAAAATGAGGTATGCCTATACCTTGGATACCACTGCTTCTGAGCCCTCTGAGTTTGCTGCTAGAGTTTTAATACCCAGGGCCAGTATTTTCCTTATCTGGGGCAAGCCAACACCTAATTTGGTAAAATATACATAAGATTACCATTTTAACCATTTTTAAGTATAGATCAGTCATCTCAGTTTCCTTTTGAATCTGTCCAAGCCTTTCTATGAAAAGGGCCCTCAGCGCCTTCTCCATTCCCTTCTCACTGGTTACCTTCCATACACTTCCAGATTCATTGGAACTTTCCTGCCTCTCCTCACTTTTGAAAAACTTACACATAGGTAGCATACACAGCCTTCTGGCTTATCAACACCTATACAATATTTAGCCCTGGCCAGTGTGGCTCAGTTGGTTGGGTGTCACCCCGTTCACCAAAAGGTTGCTGGTTCGATCCCTGGTCCGGGCGCATGCCCAGGTTTCATGCTCAATCCCCAGTCGGGGCTGTGCAGGAGGCAGTCCATGGATGATTCTCTCTCATCATTGCTGTTTCTATCTACTCCCTTCATCTCTCTGAAATCAACAGAAGCATTTTTTTAAAAGCGAGATGCCCTTAAAAAAAAAAAAAGCCACAACAAATACTTAAACAATCTAATCTTTTATCATAGTTAAGTGTTTATTTAATATCCTCTTTCCCTGATACTTAGTAATAGCATATGTTACATTTTCAAGGCCCTAGTGAGAATTCTGTGGTCTGGTGATGTTTCTTGGAGGTTTATGCATTTGCATACTTTTGTTGGATGATAACAGGACCCTGACTCAGTCTGGCTTAGCAATAAGAAAGCCTATTATCTCACACATCAGGAAGTCCAGAGGCAGGGAGGATTTCAGGCACAGCTAACTGGCCCACCAGGATCCTTAGGAAATCAGTATTCTTTCCACCTCTGCTCTGCCGTCTTTAGTGTGGGTACAACTGGTCCAGGTATTCACATACAAAGTTTTCTTCTTGTGGCTCACAGAGGAGAGGAAACTTCCTACTATACCTCCTCCCCACCCCATTACTGGTCAGAACTGACTTGTACATGCCAGAGTTTGGGTTACCATCACTGGTTTGATTATTGGCTCTTATTGGGGACTTCACATGAGTCACCTGGGAGTGTGGGGAACTCTGCAAATTCCCATGCCTGGATCCTACTCTCCCAAGACCCTGATTCTGAAGGTCTGGACATCAGTATTTTCAAAAAGCTTCCTCGGTGATTCCAATGTGCAGTCTGGGGAGAGGGCCTCTAGTTCAGGGGTGGGGAACATCTGGCCCGCTGGCCATCTAAGGCCCTCGAAGCCTTTGGTCTGGCCCTGCCAAGGCATTATAGGTGAGTTAATTAAATGTTTGTCCAAATATAGCAGGCTAATTTTAAGTTGTTAGTTTTGTGTGGCCTGAGAATGGTGAAATAAATATCCAAATGGCCCTTGGCCGAAAAAAGTTTCCCCACTCCTGCTGTCCTTGGACTAATAAGGAGTAGCGTGGATTTGAGGGGGTCAATGACAATGTCTGCTATCATATATGTATTTAAAGCTTCAGTGGTTTACAGTTTGTTTGAATTTATTTCTCACACAGATATCATAACTATATTTTTGGAGACCACCTGTTGTATCACCTCCCTGCTAAATTTCACGTTAAAGCAGACATACAGCAACTTCTCGTCTCAGTTGTCCGCGACTCAGAATGTGAAATGTATCCCAGTATTTCTTCAGATGAGTCCTGTGAGTACCTATGTAATGTGAATGTGTATTTAAAGCTGTTACAGATTTAAGTGCCAAAAGCAGTCTTCATGCCATGAACTATTGTGAGTTATTGGTTAGTGCACTTATAATTCCTATTTTTAAAATTGCCATTAAAATCTGATGATAAAAGTGCTGTAAATGGAGGAAATAAATCCCGCATAACTCCAGCACTCAGTTTACCACTGTTATTTCAAATTTTGTAAAAAAGCAGTTAGTTTAATCATTTTACAAATATATAAACATGCTAGTGATATGAAAATGGATTTTGTACATGTGATTTTTGTATATTGCTTTTTTTATATAACAATACATTATAAACATGTATTTTACTAAATGTTTTTCTATTTATGAGACATCATTTTTAATTGCTAAGTAATGTCCTCTCACTGGATGTGCCATAACTAACGTGGTTAATCCCTTATTTTTGGACATTTAATTTCTTAACTTTTATTTTGAAGACAGATCTATGCTTATATTCATGATCTCTATTTATAATATAATTTGACACAAAGATAATGCAGAACTCTGGGAGAGGGGAGGTATTTCCTTTGCTCAATAATATAGCTACATGATTTTTTAAAAATTATGTTGTTAATCCTCACCCGAGGATATTTTTCCATTGATTTTTTAGAGAGAATGGAAGGGAGGGCAGTAGAGAGAGAGAGAAAAATAAAATCAATGTGAGAGAGACATATTGATTGGTTGCCTCTCACAGGAGCCCCGACCAGGGCCCGGGATCAAGCCTCAACTGAGGTACATGCCCTGGACCAGAATCAGAACCTGAGACCCTTCAGTCCGTGGGCTGACACTATCCACTGAACCAAACCGGCTAGGGCTAGCTACGTTATTTTTTTGCCTAAAATATTCTCTATGGCTTTTCCCTAATTGTTTTAGAAGCAATTGTGGAGGCCTTTCCCATAGGGTGTACTGAATGGGAATAGTGTGGAATTATATCAAGGAATCAAAGAGGAGCAATATGAGGACGTGCGTGACACAGATTAGTGCAGAGAGAGCAGACTGGTGAGCTGGGTATAAAAATAGAAAGGATACTGTATATGAGAAAAGAGTGACTCCTCTGCCCTTAGACTGCCCCATCCTCGTGGTATAGATGAGATTTCTTAATACATTTCTCTTCAATGCTGCAGCCGTTCTTGGAAGAGAAACAGGGTAATCTGCCAACATTAGCCATGTGATTTCATTTGACCGTCAGCACTCAGACACAATATATGAATTAAGTTTTGCAATCTGAAGAAGATAGAAATGGTCATTAAATTATCAAGGAATCTTTGCTGACTGTTAGTAATACAAGGACATACATTCCAGAAAATAGAAACTGGAGAGTTACAGCTTATCTTCCACTCAGTTTCGCAAACCCTTTTGATTCTGAAAAGGGAGTTTCTTGAGACAAGCTGGTTATGAAATTTCCTCATGGAAGGATAAACTAGTTTTAAGTTTAAACAAGTTGATGATGATGATAAAAGTAACACACACAAACGGAAATAAGTTATCAGCGGTTGTTCCAGTGTGAGGAAATGTCAAAGGAAGTGACGTGTTACGGCATTCTCTCCTAGTAAACACTGCACCCCCTCAGAAACAGAAGTGGACTAGTTTCTACTGTAGAGAAATATTTACATATATCAAGGGTGTTTGAGACAGTTTACTTGTGTGTTTATGTGTCAGTAGGAACACACACAGAGCAATCCTGTATTTTCATGTTATAAATATTAAAATGCCTATGAAAAGCCTGATGTTTCTTCTGAGGACAATAGAGGGAGTTGAGTGGGCATCTCAAAGGAGACCTATAACATTTCAG